>NC_047670.1:57671167-58013042 GCF_011762505.2 Arvicanthis niloticus
ATTAAAAGAGTTATAGCGCCAGGCGGTGGTGGCGCACTCCTTTAATCCCAGCACTTGGGAGGCAGAGGCAGGCGGATTTCTGAGTTTAAGGCCAGCTGGGTCTACAGAGTGAGTTTCAGGACAGCCAGGGCTACACAGAGAAACCCTGTCTCGAAAAACCAAAAAAGGAAAAAAAAAAAGAGTTATAGCTTTAGAAAGGTTGAGAACCACTGCTCTGGAAACTAGACGGGAGAGGGGGAATCAAAGTCAAACATTGTAGCAAAGACTTATAATCCAAGCATTTGGGAGTTGGTAGCAAAAAGATCAGAAGTTGGCCACATAACAAGTTTGAAGCAGCATGGGCTACATGAGGCCTGCCTATGAACAAAACAAAACATATTATCTATCCAATTCCTAATATCATGGGTTGTTTGGGCTTATAAATAAGATGATCCATTTTTAAACTTTCACTCAGCATACTTATGAGACCTCAAGTTTATTACAGTACCACAGTATCAGTGGTCTGTTCCTTTTTTTGTTGAGCAGCCTTCCAGTAAATATATATATACTAGTTTATCTTGCCAATGGACAGACATCTGGACCGTTTCCAGAATCTGGTTATAGATTAACCAGAATAACTGCTATAAGCATTCTTGCATATAGCTTAGTTGCAGAAATGTTTGTTTCTGAATAAATACCTAAAAATGAAACTGCCTGGTCACAAGATATACATGCTCAACTTTCTAAGAATTTCTTAAGTTTTCCAAAATGGTTACCTCATTTTACACATTCACCAACAGGATAGCAGACTCCTACATGTACTGTTGAAGAAACCCTGCCTATGCTATAACCAAACTAGCATTCTGCATACACACTCCTACTATTTTAAGAACTTTACAGATGCACACCAAGAACACTTTTTCTTCCTTTTCCATTTTCCATACTGCTTATCTTCTGGTACTTATTCATTCCACAAACATCACGAAGAATAAGAAAAGGCTAGGCTAGTCACTGTTCTGACTTGGAGTTAGTAGTATTTTCAAGGAACTGAAGAATGAAGACTGCTGAAGAAAGCAAGTGTCAAGACAAGCAGTCAGAGATATAGCTGGAGAAAGGCAGAAGGGGTCAGGTTTCCCTACAGGATGCTATAGGAAACTGTTAAAATATTCTACTCAGGAAAGAGGTGACTCTTATGTTTTAGACAAGGTGGGATAGAGGCAGATGTGAATAGAAATAGGAGGCTAATGTTCCACTAAGTATAAGTATGGCACTAGGGGTAGTGGGGACAGGATGAAAGTATCATTACAGGACTTGTATTATAGGGCTGGACAGATGACTCTACAGTTGGCAGCACTGGCTGCTCTTCCAGAGGATCTGAGTTAGATTCCCAGAACCCACATGGCAGCTCACAATGGCAATCTGATGCCCTCTTCTGGCCTCTGCAATCACCAGGCAAAGAGTACACAGACATACGTGCAAGGAGAGAAAAAGAAAAAATACTCACACACATAAAATAAAATTTAAATTTAAAAAAAGTTATATGATGGAAATAGTATTGTCAGCAACTTGGTGATGAATTATAAGAGAGTGATACAACCATGACTTGAGAAACTGGAAAGGTAGTGATACCACTGGGAGGAGGAAGATCCATGGAAAAGTTAATCCAAACAATGAAAGAATGATTATGTCTTTTTATTTTCATGCACTATGGATAGTAAGTGCGGATAGGGACTAGCTAAAAAAACTTAAGGGAGATCATTCATGGTGCCTGCTAAAGGCTTCAGTAAGAAGAAATGTCTGTCGGTTTATACTTGTGTGGTGGATTATGCCTATAAGCCTAGCACTTACAAAGAATCACCATTAAGTTCAAGGACAGCCTGGGGGTACAAGAGACCCATTTTAAAAACCAAAACCAAAAAAAAAAAAAAAAGGTAGAAAACATCCACTGGTGTGTTTATACTTAAAGTTTCAGATTGAGGTGGTGAACACTAGTGACTTCTGTATGTCTTACTAGGTACTGCTTCAAAAATAGAGGGTCCTAACTGAGTGGAACTGAGCTAGAAGGATGTTGATAAACGAAGGCAGCTATAAAAGGCTCTGGCAGTAGGTGACGAAGTACAAATGAGACAGGCTAGTCCAAGTTAGGAGGCTCATCTTTCCCAGCTAACTGGTCTCTAAACTGCCTTTTGCTTCCCTTTTCATCTATGACTACAGAATTTTAGAGCCAGAAGAAAACTCCCCAAAAAGCAAGTAATGGGGACTGGAGACAGGGCTCAGCAGTTGAGTGCTTGCTGCTCTTCCCCAGGACCTGAGTTGGCTCCTCAACACCCACATTAGGCAGCTCACAACCTGCCACTCTAGCTCTAGGGGATTCAGCACCCTCTTCTAGCCTCCACAGGCACCTACACCAAATACATACTACAAACTAGACTAAGAATAATCTAGTTTAACCCTATGACTTTACAGCTCAGGAAAAACTGAAGGAATGGTAATTTACACTGATAGTCAAAGGTGGGAGCCTGCTCTTTGCCAGCCAGGCAAAGTGCTTGTCATGAAAACATGAGTACATGAATCTGATCTCTAGTACCCGCACAAAAGTTGGGCACATACCTATTCTCCACACAGACATATACATGTGCACCTGCATACAAACATACATATAACATAATGTAGTCCAATTTTTAAAAATTCACCAGGGTGTAATGGTCATGCATGCCTTTTATGCCAGCACTGAAGAGACAGAGGCAGGTAGATTTCTGTGAGTTCTGGAAGCCTAGTCCATATAGAGTTCCATCACTACCAGACTTGGTCTCCAAACAAACAAAAACCCCATGAAATTCCATTCTGGAGAAACATTGTATCAACATGAAGCAGTATAAACAAGGACTGTGTTACTGTTACTTTTCACAAGAATGAACAGTGTTGGCTTAAAACCCCACTAACTAGTAGTTTCTTACCCTGATTTTATCTTGGTCCACAATATATAACATGGAGAAATGTTTCCTTAGAGTTCAGTTACAATGAGGTCTTTTAGATATGGGGATAACTTTTGATGTTATCGCCATACCTCAGTTCCAGGACAGCCCTGGTTTCACGTTTATGACTATAAGTATAAACTATTACTTAGGAAGCCTAAAAAACATTTACTGTGCCTGATTTTAAAAAAATAATAATAAGTAGGGATTCTTCTTAAATGCAGTAGCACGTGTCTGAACTTAGGAGGTGGAAGTAGATGGAAGTAGGAGGATCATCAGGGTCATCCTCAGCTACATAGTGAGAATGAGCCAGCCAAGTTGGAGGGGGGCAGGGAAGAGTAGGGTCTCTTGAGAAGAGCAAGGGTACTACTTCTCCAGGTATTTCCTTGATTACTACTGCGGCTGGCCACATCAATGGGAAACAGGTTGTGTGTGTTGTTTTGTAAGTATGGGATAAGGTGCATATGTTTAACAGTGATAGCAAACTATGAGTAGAGAACATCACTTCCTAGCAGTGGCCTTAGGTATTTTTTTCCAGATGTTCAAGGCCAAAGTAAATTGCTTAACATTTTTACTTGCCCTAAAGATTAAATCTGTCTACCCAGCTGAGAGAAATGTCTACAAACAGGGACCATCTTTGAAACCACTCTAAAGCAGCATTTATGTCATTATCATATTAAGCTTCTTTTCTTTCTTTCTCCAGACAGGCTTGCTCACTATGTAGCCCAAGCTGGCTTTAAACTCACAATCCTGCTTCTGTCTCATGAGTTCCCAGATTATAAGCAGGCACCAACACATCTACCTATATTTTTTTATTCTCTTTGTAGCTATTACTACATGACATTCTATTTATTTACTGTTTATATTCTATTTTCAGAGTGGCTCATTCTCTATCTGACCTACTACTTCATCTTCTACATTTTAGCATAGCCCACTATTAATGCAAATGACAAGACATATACAGGAGGATTTTAATCAACATTTAAGGATGTGATGTACAAACAAAGAAACCATCTCCATATTTTGCTGACAGTCAAGTGTCCCAATCCTAGAGAAGAACTTAAAATGGGGGTAGTTTCACTAGTAGCTAGTATATTCTCATTCTTTTGTTTATTATTATTATTTTTTGAGGCAAGATCTCACTATATAGCTGTTGCCAGCCTGGAACACTATGTAGACCAGGCTAGCCTCAAAGTCATAGAGACCTGCCTGCCTCTGAGAGTGCTAAAAGCATGTACCACCACACCCAGCTCTATGTTCTTAAATCCATAAAGAATCACCAAATGAGGCCACAGTTATACCAACAACTCTTATTACATAGCACGTCATCTTGCTAGTCCTGTGCATTATCCCAATGCAAGCATGGCCCTAATTTATCTGTCATCATGAGAATCTTTTCACCTATACTGTGGGCACCATGGTCATGACAAGATTCTTGAGAAACTTGGGGATATAGCTCAGTAGCAGAGTACCTACCTGCCTAGCACAACTGAGACTCTGCTCTCAATCCCCAGTATCACCTCAAGACTTTCAAGGGCCTAAAACTAAAAATACTACCCCCAAGAGGAAGTAATGTTTAAGGTGCCCTGGGAAAAGTTCTGTTTTTCATAAATTTATGTCAACAAAGTCTCACTTGGCCAAAGTGAAAGCAATCACGACATGGTTCCTGAACACTGCAAACTAGTAACACAGGCAACAAGAAAGACAACCTTTTATGACTTTTCTTGCTCTTTCAGTTTATAAATGTTTTCAGCTCAAGACAAAATGGCAGACCTAGATAAGAAAGAGAAACTTTTTACAAATTAAATCTTAGACATACCAGAAAAACTGGCCAAGCATGGACAAACTGAAAGTTAAGAAAATTCCCAAGGGTCACAGAAACCACTTTCCAGTATTTCACCCAGATCCAGATTTCATATTCACCAATTTTGTTGTTGTCTTTTTCTTTTTTTAAGAGCCATTAAAGAGAATGACAGGAAGCTAAGTATTTTAGAGCCACTCATACTAACTGATCTGCACCTTGAGCAGGCCCTGAGTTAAAGGAAACCTGGGAACAAGTTTTGGAGTCTAGGAGAGGAGAGTTATATCCAAGGCCCACCTCTCACTAGCTTATGCACTCTGGAGGAGATGGAATGAGGAACTTTCAGGTCCACTGGGTAGACATTTTAGGACAGTTTAGAATTCTTTGGCCCAAGTCTACCCATTGTTTTTAGTTTTAATGCAAATGTTAGCATCCTTTCCTATCTCTAAGAGACAATTAAAACTTAATAAAGGCAAGTCTCCTACTATCTTACCAATGTAAGATCTCTCACATACATACATACACACACACACAATTACCACACTAAAGTTTTACAGTAATTTTTTCATAATCTATAAAACAGACGTAATTAATATATACTTTTGAGTGTGATAGGTGCTTTTAATTTGAGTAACTGGAGCTTTTTCAAATCATACAGTGAACATGAGGTCATAATTCAAGTCTTAATAGAATTTCATATTCTAGAAAATTCCAAATAACTCAACTGTATAGTCTTAAGTGTCTCTTTCTGAGGCCTAATGTTAACTAATATTTAAAAAAAAAAAAAAACCTTCTAACATATACACAAGACAGACATTATGAGCCCATTCTCCTATTCATGTTAAGACCATTTTAAACTACACAGACCACATTTTTTAAAAATGATCTAAGGAAAACATAATGAGCTATGGTTTTTTGTTGTTGTTGTTGTTGTTTAAGACAGGGTTTCTCCGTGTAGCCCTGGCTGTCCTGGAACTCAGGATGTAGACCAGGCTGGCCTCAAACTCAGAAATCCACCTGCCTCTGCCTCCCAAGTGCTGGGATTAAAGGCATGCGCCACCACCGCCCGGCGGGAATCAAGCTATTAACCCCAGAGGAATAAAATCAGGAGACAGAAGCATCACTGGAAGTTCAAGACCATCCAGGACTACATAGCCAAACATAAGAAAGGCACAGGATATAACATTAAACATATATCCCTCAAATATTACAATACTAAAAGTCTTAGACAAACAAGAGCAAAATCAAAGTTGGTCTAGGAGTATTTACCATTCAAAATCAAATGGCCCAGGGCCCTCACACACCACAAAATCGGTAAAATTAACTAAGGTTCTTCAGCATCTGCCAGGAAATACTCTACTACCACTAGGAATAAACTGGAGATGCAAATATTTACTGCATACTGAGGTGGATATTAATTCTACTAGCCTACCACATCTCATAGCTAATTCTCCTTTATCCCTACTCCAAGATGGAAGTTCGAAATGTCAAGTTAGCCAAGTAAGAGTCACCTAAAAGATCTTGAAATAGCATCCCTTCACAACATGGAAAGGGCTTCCAACAAAAACAGACCCAATCATCTCATCCATATTTACCAATTAACTAGTGCTTTTTCTGAAAACTCTATCACAAAGAAAACAATATAATAATGTGTATTCAACATAGGCTAGACTGCTATTAATAGTATGCTATGCGTTTTCTCTTCATAAGCACAGAAAAGCACTGGGAATTGAGCAAAAACTACTCCGACCAAGTTACTTTTCAACCCAGTGAGGCACATCTTACATTTCTCAGAAAAGTTCCTATGGTCAAAATGAGAGCACAAAACAGGAGTGGAAGAACCACCAAACCAAACTCAAAATAAACCTTCGAAATGTCTGGCCTGCAAGGGAGTCTTTAACAGAAGTGTAATTGAGGCATGAGAGGGTAGGTAACTTGCCCAGGGCTACAGTTTATTTGGTGGCCAAGCTGGAAGTGCATTCCAGGCCTCCTAGATCGGAATTTAGTGCTGTTTCCCCAGCCGCCAATGCCACCCCGTGTAAAACCTTTTATAAAACTCTTCACTAAGGCTGTGAGCATAAGGGTCCAATTATCATTCAAAGATCGGCCTGTTAGATAATAGCTCAAAAATTCCATCCATTTTATAGCATTTACCAGAGTCATCTAATCTCTGGAGGGAGAACGCAAGCTCGGGTAGAAACCCCTAATTCTGATTCGTCCCCAAAGGAGTTGAATACAGGCAGGCAAGGAACACTGGTGTCCGCACCCAAAAACCGTGCAGGAATCCGCAGCTCCACTGCCCCCCAACACTAAATTCCACTCCTATCCCGGCGCACTCAAGGCATCCCACCTCCCGCCGCAGGCCGGATAGCGAACTCTTCTTTAAAGCACTTTTCCGTGAGAATGGGGAAGAGAGACTCCGAGCCTCGCCTTCCCAACCCCTAGCCGCGAGAAAGAGCTCCTTCGTGGACTCCGCGGGACCCCACACCCTGCCCTGCTCACCGCGGCGGGGGAGGGGAGAGCGCCCCACACAGGAAGTGCATCCTGCGCCCCTAGCTCGCGCCCTGCCGCCGGGTACCTGCCCTGGGCCGCCAGCAGGCGACCAGCAGCCGCATCCACATGGCCTCAGGTGTTCGCGCGGCGGCTCCGCCGGTCCCAGCCGGCCCCTCCCCGGCCCGCTCCAAGCCCGGCCCTTCACCGTGCGTGCCTCGCCCCCAGCCCGCAGCCCAGAGGCCAGCAATGCCGGTCCCCGCGGGGCTGCCAAGAGCGTGGACCCCTCAGCACCTCAGGCCGCAACGACCAGGTATCTCCGCCCGCAGCCCGGGAGCCTCTTGCCCGCTCTGCCTTGACGCCGGTCCTGGCCGTTGACCCCTCAGCAGCCCACGCCGGTGCCCTCAGCCCCCTCGGCGACTCCCGAGGCTCAGCACTCGCAGGGCGGGCCGGGCCACGACCTGTGCTCCCAGCAGCCAGGATGAGCGGCGCGGCCCGGTCCCGGCCCCTCGGGCTTCCCTCTTTCCTCAGGCCGGGCGGCGGTTACCTGCAGGAGCCCCCCGGCCCGTCCCTCGGCCTCCGCCGGCGCTGGGAGGGGAGGGGGCGGCGGCGCGGCGCGGGGTGGGGGTGGGGGTGCCTCCACCGCCTCCAGCGCGGACGCCCTGGCCGACAGCGGGGCGGGCCGGGGCCGCGGCCCCTAGAGGCTCGCTCAGGCCCGCGCGCTCGCTTGCTCACTCCCCGCTGCGGCGCGCCTCAGGGAGGGCTCCCCCGGCTGAGGCCGTGGCCGCCTCGCAGGGGCCGAAGGCGGCTCGGCTCCGGGTTTTTTCTCTCCATTCTCCCAACACACAGGAAATAACAGAGCGTCAGGTGACGGCGCGCAGCCAATGAGGCGGCTCCGGGCCCCGGCGCGCGGGCGGGCGGGAGGGCGCGCGGCGGGGCGGGGCGGGCGCAGGGGGCGGGGCTGGGGGCGGGGTGGCGCGCGTGCCCACCCGCGTGTGGCAGCGTCCAGAGGCGCAGAGAGGAGACCCTACTCAGTGGTCCCGGGACCACGAGCCCGGTGCTACCTCCATGCCTCCGCTTGAGGCTACCGTGTGCGATGCCCCAGAGCAACTTTCCGGGGAGTTGGTGGCACAGAACCTTCCACTGGGATTTCTGGAGTTCTCCCAGAGACTCCAATCCGAAGTCGCGCCTTTGGCAGCCTGTGAAGCCCATGACAATTTGTATAGTTAGTAGAGCCGTCACCGGGGTGGCACCTGCTTTCTTAACGTCCGCCGGGCCCAGGTGGGTCACACCAGGCCAGCCTGGTGTGTGTGCATGCTGTCTCTGCCCATGGCGTCTACTGGGTGTTCCTGAAGAAACAACAGTCTCTGAGACTCAGTTCCCTCCGTTATAAAAGCAAGGAAGCCAACCTACCTCACGTGTAAAACAGACTTCCATGCCAATAGTCTGCAATGGCGCTGAGATTCTGCACTCCTGGGTGGCAGGCCCAGAACCGAAGTAAGAGATTTATTTCCTCAGGCCCTAGCCAGCTTCCATTTTATCTCCGAAGTCTTTCACAGAGCAAAGGATTAAATTTCTTTTTCCTCAAGAAAATCTCATGTACCACCACCATCTCATAGATCAGTGGTTCTCAACCTTCCTGATGCTTGACCCTTTAATATAGTCCATATTGTGGTGACTCTAACCATAAAGCTATTTCATTGCTACTCCATAACTGCAATTTCGCAACTGTTAGGAATAGTAATCTGTGCTTTCTGATGGCTTCCCCTGTGAAAGGGTCATTCACTACCAAAGCTGCCCTGACCCATAGGTTGAGAATAGCTGCCTTAGTGGTACCGTGTGCCCACCACTCTGCTATGCAAAGTGAAGCTAATAAGGATACGCTGGGTTTGGAATATTTATACTCTGCTTTTGCACACCCAGAGACCTCTTGACTTTGGACCTCAGTTTCCCAGAGTTTGGATTAGGTGTCCCTAAAACTATTGATTCTAAACTAAGCCTGCATCCAGCCTAGATGTTGGGGGTGGGGGTATGTGGCTTCCCCTCCTCAAGCAACCCAACTGGAGAGTAAATTGGGATCCAAAATGTGCTTGGGTGTAAGGTGAGATGCTGACAGGAGTCCGTTGTGATTGATCTGGGGACCAGATTTTATATGTTTGGGGTCTATAGATCCCTGTGGCCTGGCTTTTACCCTTTCACCTTTCATTCTACCCAGCCAGAGCAATTCATGCTTTCCCTAGCCTCAGGCCACCCAGAGAGGGTCTGAAGATCCCAGGCAGGGCTTCGAGTGGTTCTAGGGACCCTGACAAGAGAATGTGGTAGAGAAGCCAATGATTTCTCCTGGCTCCTGTCCCATCTCACCAAGTGGGGGCTGATTCCAACACAGGTCAGGACTATTCTGGGGGATTGGATTCCCCCACACCTCTTTGAAGACAGGCAAAGTGCCAAGCCCTTCTGGAGCAGAGCTGAATAGGCCGCCAGGCCCTGCCCTCTAGCTGTTCCCATTGTTCTGACTATGAGTTTCCTTTTCAAATTCTCAGGCACTAAGGCTTTTAAAAGACCAAAACCTGGCTTCAGCTAGGGTCAAGACTGCAGAGAGAAAGGTGGGAGGGGCTGGAAACAGACCTAAAGTTTTCTGCACAAGAAAGAAAGAGGGGAAAAAAAAAGGGGGGGGGGGAGAATGCAGACATGCACTGGAGACTCAGTGTGAGGGCATCCCCAGCTTCTCCAACCAGTTCATGAAGCAAAGGGTCACCATTTCCTCATTCCTCCTTCTTCCCTAGGTCTCACTTTGTCTCAAGGGGACAAGAGGGATACAAGAGAGCTCACTAGGAACAGGGTGCAGAAAAACACTTCCTGACCAGTTCCTGCCTCCTTTCCTATGGTAACCCCCTTTCTACTCCTTCAGCCTCTAACAGAACACTATCCAGGTGACCACCACATGGAAACTTGCCCCATTCTATAGCCAGATCTGCTGGGACCCTATCATGTGCCTTTGAAGTATCACACGGAGGAAAAACATTCATTGAAATCATGACCAGCAGACAGATATTAGTACCCTTGTTCTGTGTGTGGACCTGGACAACTCATTTCACCCCTGTGAGTGCCATGCCTGACCCCCTAGTGTTACCTCACTTATAGGTCATGTGAGTATCTAAAGAGAGCTGCATGAAGAAGTCATGCAGTACCAGACACAATTAACTCTAACACCACCATTCATGGTGGTACAAGCTTGGAGTCTCAGGACTCAGGAGACTGAAATAAGGGTATCATTGTAAATTGGAGGCCAATACAACAGCTGAACAACCGAAGCTCAGAGAAAATTAATTGCTGTCCAAAGTCCTACAACTCACGGTAGTTACTTTGTTTTGTTTTGAGACAGGGTCTTACAATGTAGCCCCCGGCTGACCTCAAGTCACGGCCCTCCTGACAATACAACCCTCTTGTATCCCTCCTTGTCTCAAATGTATCCATCTCGGTCTTCCTTCTATACTTTGTAGTCTTTTAAAGAAAACAGAGTAAATGAGCTGTTTCTTTTTCCCATCTCTCCTAACCCAGTCCACTCTAAAATACCTATTGAAGGAATCAGTGTGTATCAATTCCAGAGGCAAAACTAATCCCTTCTCTCTTCCTCTGGCTCAGAGATGGCTTTTGGAAACCCTGTGTCACTCCTTTTATTACAAACTCCTCAGCCCTCCTCCAAGAACCTGGGCCACTCTGGGATTACAAATGGAGCCTTCTGCCTCTAGGTCACTGATTCCGCTACCATCTGTCAGCGCGGATTGATTGAGGAGACTGGCCCTGCTCAGCAGATCAGTGACTTGTGAGAACTGAGCCAGAGTGTCAGCTGCAGCTGCAGGCTGGTGTCCCTCCCAGTACTAGCTGACTCTCTTGAGCAAGGGAACAGCCCTCACCTTTATCCTTCAGCATACTCCTGCTTGCCTTCCTCTTGGGAGGGGCCGCTGGCTAACAACTCTAACATACCAAGAGGAAAGTGTGGATTTCTTGCTCACAAGCCTGGGGCTTCACCTCTAGTCTTGCAGAAGGCAGGTTACAAATGTCTGTGGTTGACAGAAGGGGGAACTCCCCCTAACACCATGCTGTGCCTGTCCTAAGCCAGGTAATTTCCCCAGGCAAAGGGAGGAGATGTTGAGCGGTCTTAGGCACACAGGCATGGCTTGATGCTCTGGGCATGCCTTCATTCTACAGGATCACCTGCAGTCTTTGAGGCTATAAGCCCTCGGCAGTTCTTTCTCAGGCAAGGTAAAGAGAGGCTATAAAGCCTCGGGTGGGGATGCCCAAGACTGTACATGGAGGGAACTCCTGCCCCTGCTATGCACAAGAGACCTGTGCCCAGAGCAGTAGAAAGAGATGGCAAAGATGGGGCCCTGCAGGGTCTCGTATCTGGTGAAGGGTTTGATATGACTGTTGCAGTCTTCCAGTGGCCTCTGCTCGCCAGCTTGCCCTTCCACTCTGCCCTACAAGATCAAAGTCATGGTTCTCACTGGTCCCACTGGGCTGTTTGTATGTCTTTTTTCTGTTACTGGACATTCCCATCTCTGTCTGATGTCTGGTACACTATGCAAGAAAAGACAGCATATGTACAAAAATTACATATGGCTGATTATGAGACAGGCCAGAGGATACCAGGAACTGGGCCGACTTCCCCTTATCGCCCTAATCAATGTTGGAGACAACCTGATGAGATTGATACTGATGTCACACCCCACTTTACAGATGCAGCCTCTGAGATGCTGGGGAATTTAAAGGAACTTGCTCTAAGTCATTAAGCTTGCAAGAGGCAGAGCTAGGAGTATCCTGGGTCCCCAGTGATTGTACTTTTAACTGTCCCGCTTCCTAGTGCTCAGGGATGACTAGGAAAGGGGGCAGACAGCTGGCAGGTCCACAGTCTCCAGGTGAGCAGGGAAAGAGACCACAGAGAAAAGAGAACTCAGAGGCAGCCTCTCTCCACAATAGACTGAGGCTCTGGAGACTGCCGGGGAACTCATGCCTGGCAGCATTCATTTTACCACAGATGAAGGACCCTGAAGGCAGACTGTAGGAGACATCAGCTCCCCACCCAGCTTCAAATCTACCGTCCTCGGGGCTGAGATCTTCCTGGGCAGCCACTGACATGAAGTACCAACACAGATCACAAAACTGGAGATCAGTATGCTCTCACCAGTGAGTATGCTTCAGCAAATCACTTACTGACTTAAGGTCTTGACTTCTCTATCTGTAAACTGAGATTTGAGCCATGGGAAGCGAGTGTTCTTCCTGCCTCCTGGGAATGGAGTCCCTTCCTAGGTGATGCTTTTCACTTCTCACTAAAAGCCTGTGAGGCACCAGTCATGATACTGAGCAGAAATAAGCACACAGAGAGGTGAGTGACTAGTTCCAAGTGAGGCAGCCAACAGAAGGCAAAACTGGGACTGGTACCCAGCCTTCTGGCTCCAGAGCTTCCACTAAGTCACTCAGTGCTCAGGGTTAACGATGAATGATCTGACTGTAGCACTAAGGGAAGCACAGTCTAAACATTAACTCTCTTATCCTCATGGCAAACCTGGGGGGTGGATACTGCTCTTCTTTTTTCAGATAAGGAAACTGAGGCACAGCAGTTAGGAGGGGTCTGAGCTAAAAATCAGCCTGGTGAGGAGTAGGGCTGCCAAGCCCCTGCATCGCTTCATCATGCAATAACAATGGGAGGTTCCTTTCCATTGGGATTATTTCTGCTTGAAAGCTCAAGACTTTTAGCCACATCATTGTCTGGGCGCCACAGGAAGGCAGTGCCACATGCTGAGGCATGCTGGGAAAAGACTTTGTTCCATCCTGTTTTGTTGACATGCTCTTCATTTTTAAGCCTGAAACCCAGGTTTCCTGCTAAGAATGCAAACGGTGGGGGAAATGCAGCCCAGCCGCACTGTCTCTCTGCCTTAGGACTCTCTATGTGTCATTTAACCTCAGCCTTCAGGAGGCCAGAGCGCTGCCCCAGTCATTGCTGAAGAGGTCCAAAGTTGCTAGGAAGATGCTCGACGATACACAGCTACTAAGTGGTGGCCCAGCAGCTGCCCTCGAGTCCAGCTCCTCAAACTCTCCTGACCACAGCAGCTGCCTTGCAAGAGGGTCCTGGGGCTCTTGCACTGGATGTAATGATGGCAGTGGTTCTGCTCATCTTTCACCCTCACCTTGTGTATGAGGGTGCAGAGCTATGTGTTGTCTTCTCAACGAGGATGGCTCAGAAATGGGGACACTGATGTTTCCCCACCAGAGACTTGTGAATGGCTGCCCTGCTACCAAACCAATTGTCTTCCAGAAAAAGATACATCATGTGAGAAGCCTCATCACTGCCCTGCATCTGTCTCCCTGATAGCTCTCAAGGACAACTGCCAAGCCCATGTGTGATGCCTTGGGAACAGAAAGCAGCAGGAGTCATGAATTCTCCAACTCACCGTCAGTCCTTGACTCCAGCCTCTCTTTTGTGAGCCACTTTCATCCCTACCAGCGGCTCACTGCAGTCCCATGAGCACTTCTCCCTGGCTTAGCAGTGTACAGTGGCTGCTGAGTGGATTCCAAAGCCCCACTCTCCTGGGTACAAAGCCCTCTCAGCTCAGCTCACAGTGCCAACCTCTACTCCCTTGTTTTATTGTCTCTGCCAAACCAAACAAGTTGTGTCCCTGGCCTGGCCTATTCCCAGAGGCAGAGGAGGCTGCTCCTCTGCCACCGCAGAGGCTAAGGTATTTATTTCCACCTTGCTTTTTCGGGTCCAACTCAAATGCTGCCTCCTTAATAAACATTCATTCATTCATTCATTCATTCATTCCACACTGACTGGGTCTTTATCATATTCCAAGCATCGAATAAAAAGTCCTTGTTGTCATGATGTTTGTGGTCCTGTGGGGTTTCATGTTGAGGCTAGGTGAGTTCCAGGGAGAGGTGCTGCATGGACAAAGGCCCCGAGGCAGAAGGAAGCAAAGAGAGCAGAGAAGGGGAGATGGCAGGCAGTTCAAGTCACAAGAAAGAAGAGGTGCAGCTGCAGCACGGTGCAGTGCTGTGCGGGTCACAGGCTCGGGACTTCATCCCAAGGTAAGGAGTCATGGGTTCTTAGACGGCACCACAAATCCACCTTTCCAGTGCCCTGTAGCTGTGCCTCTTAGAAGCTGAAGCCCTGTTTAAGCATTTCACATCCTTTCTTCTAGGCTGAGCTCAAGGGCAGTACTGGCCTCTGACCAAATAGTTTCATCCCTATTAGCTGACCCACTGCCCGGAACAAAGAACTGTTCAGAAACCTCAGTTGCATGACCTGGGTAACCACATAACCCCCCCTAGGGGCAAGGATGCCTAGGGGACCTTCCTCATTCTCTGAAAGTTACAGAGTCCAGAGGTTTAAATGAAGCCAAAACTCCAGAATCCCTAAAGAGCAGACCACACTTTGTTTGATGTCCACGCCCAGCGTCAGCACATGGACCACACAGGAGCTACCTTTGGTCATCATGCAAAGGACCAGAAACCAAAATGAAAGTTGTCACAGTTGCTTACAGTACACACTCCACAGGAGCAATCTCAGAGTCAACCTGCTAAGGTGAGGTCCAATACTGCCCTGATTTCAGATGAGGAAACTGAGGAAAGGAGGGCCCCCTGGGGAGTCATAACAACAAAGCCAAGACTAGCACCTGACCTGAGTTCAGACTCCCTGTGGTCCTCCTGTAGGGCTAATAGTCTTTCCAGACATTTCTTTCACAACTGTTTCCAGCCGACATATTTCATCAGGATGTCAGTCACACCAGCAGTGGGAGCCAGAACACCAATTCTCAGAAGCTCTACTCCTCTGCATCAGAACTGCATGCTCAGCTCCCAGGTACCAAGGCTGGCCACTTAGCCAAGGTAGAGAGGCTTAGGCCTAGCATGTCACAGATACTCAGTCAACACTGAGTGTGAACAGAGGCACCTGAGTTGACTTGAGAGATAACAAAGGAAAATATGCCTGCAGCTTTCACATGTACTAGCCTCCATGCTGAATTATTTCCTGTGCTAACCCACAGCATTCTCACTACAGTGCTGTGAGCCAGGTCCAATACTGGTTCCCACTGACGGGTCTATACACACAAAGGCAAAAGGCAGCAGTAAATATGGAGCCTGAGGATTCCTGGTAGCAAGTGGCTGAGACAGTATTAGAACCTATATAGTGCACTTAAGCAATCCCATGTGTGTCAATGTGTACAGAAACATCTTGGGCAAGAGGAAACGAATGTTCTGAAGAACCATAGCCATGTGAAGCACCCCTTCTTCCCACACACCTGATATCAGTATATCCCTGCAGCAAGCAATGGCAGACTTGCACAGAAACCTCATCCCAAGTTTTTTGTCTCCCAAACCTCCTGTCAGTAGTCTCTGGCCTCCCAGAATTATAATCTGCTTCTCTCCTCCTTTGGTGGCAGATGGGTACAAGAACCTTCAGTGAAGTCCCTGAACTCTGTGGCCCTCAGCTTTTTCATCCCAGGGAGATAATTATTGTTCAAAGGGCTGCCTCATATACAGCTTCCTCAGTAGCCTCACACAGATGGCTGCTCTGAGGAAGTGAGGTGCCACAGCTACCCAGCACAGACTCAATGGAGCTGAGTGGCTGCTACTAAAGTTTGGGCTGGAGTAGGAGATGTAGTGCTCATGACCTCTGGGACTACCTCCATGGTAGTCAGTCACCTCCCAGAGCCATCTGGGGCCAGCTTCCAAACCCCACAATACCCAATACCTGGATGTATTCACATATGGTACAGGCCAAGGTCCTGAGCAGCCCTGTTTTCTTGGAGGGAGGCTACTCCCTTGCTCCTCCCCCAGCCTTCGTACAGTGCTAGTAGGGAGTAATAGTAGGCAAGCCAGGCAGAACGAGAGGGAAGAACATCCCTTCTAGACAAACCAGTGGGCAGATGATACTGCCCAAAGCACAGCCTACATGGAAGCCATCCAAGAAAATTAGCAACAGGAAAATCAGAGCCCTTCAAGGAAGCAAGAGACCTAAGTAGACCTAAGCCCCTCTCCACAAAAAGAGGGGCTGGGGTCCAAGCTGATGCCATGCCACATTCAGGGCCACTCAGTATTAGTGGGTCATTTGCAATGGTGGGTGGGCCCTTGCTGATCTCCAGGGCTCATACTCTAATCTACTTCCCTCTGGTCTTGCCCACAGTAACCAGAGATGTAGGCTCAGCCTCATCTAGAAAATGCCAAGTCTCTAGAGCTCTTCCCCTGCACTTTCAGCTCTGGGCTACCTATACCTCCATGCTGCCCCAGCAGAGTTCAGGGCAGGAAGAGACTATTAAAATAAGCAGTCAGACAATGCCTGCCCAGTTTACAGTAAGTGCCATTATAACGCAGCATGATAATCACCCCCATTTCACAGCTAGGAAAACTGAGGTTTGGAGATTATGACCTCAATACCTAGATATCCAGGTGCTGAGCCTTCAGTCTCCTGGCTGTCCTCTCTTCCAGCTAACAGTTTCCAAGTGCCTGCTAGCCCAGAGAGCACAGCTCTAAGGTCGTTGGTCTGAGAAAAGTAAGTCCTGTAACCTTCATCAGAGCCCTTCCATATGCTTATCACTACTACCCCAGGACACCAAGACTCGAGGCACATGACCAGTCGGAATACTACAGAGACTAAATCCAGGAGCCTGGCCTTGAGGCTTTGTCCACCTTCTATGCTACCACTTTGGTCAAACCTAGGGCTGGGGAACTAGCCAGCCAGACTCTGCGGGAGCTTCAGGTCACCCCAGGAGTCCAACTCCAGGAACCTGCCTCAAAATTCTCCAAATCACTTCCCTCAGAAATGTTGCCTCCAGCTCCGAATGCAACCAGTCTGGCCTAGGAATGCAGCACAGGACCCCTCCTCCCCCAGCTTAATCCTCGTGGGAAACAGGAGTGGAAAGTAAGAAAATTCATACCAATCTAAATTCAAGTGTAAAACCATCCACAAATCCCCATACCCCAAGGCAGCTGGCAGGCCTGACCTGGTAGGAGCTGGCAAGATTCTGGAGAGTACTCTTAAGACATAAACGTATCTGAGGGTGAGTTTCAATGATGTATGGGTAACTAGCAGTCTGTCATTAGGTCAGGCTTGCTCTGCCTCTAGACTCTACTCCCACTGTCAAAGAAACAGGTGTCTCTCAGCCTGTGTAAGCGCTGCTCCTTTTCCCTTCTCTAGATACACTCTCATCTGCCTTAGCCTGGCAGACTTCTACTCACCCTTCAAAGCCTTAAGCCACCTCCCCTATGAAGCCTCTCTAGATTGCCCTGTTGAATCTAATAAGGTATAAAGGGAGGCTTTGTTCATTTGTTTTGTTCTGCTCTTGTCCCCAGGTTTCTGGGCTCCCTTCATAGCCGCAGCTGCCATCAGCTGAGCACCTGCTTTGTCCCTACAGTCTCCTTATTCCTTAACAAGTCTACAGGAAGAGATCCTTGCTCCTAGGCCACTGCCTTTTAAAGCAGCAGCTCTGAGGCTTGCTCAAGGTCAAACACCTAGAGCTTGTGTTAAAGTAACAAAGAGCCAGGGAGGTCACTAGTCAGTCCAAAGGGGAGTGCCTGGAGAAAGGGCCTCTAAGCCTGCTGTACGTAAACAGGCCATGTGTGGGCCTGGGCAAGGTAAAGATGTCTAGCAGGGACCAGGGACCAGCCTGGTGCTCTTAGCACTCTGGGTTATAATCTAGAGCCTATACCTTGGAATGGATCCCACACCTCTGGGGAGAGCTCAACCTTTTCCATCTGGCACACAGTTCCACAGAACATCAGGACACGGGAGGCCATCAGGGTGACTAAGCCCCAAGCCTAAGGCTGTGCGTTTGGGCAGCTGTTTTTCATCCAGCCCCTGCTGCCCCAACTCAGTCCCTGTCTTCCCTCATAGCCAAGGCTGTGGTCCCAGCAGGCATAACAAGCGCCACTGGGAAAGTTTTCCTTTGGGTGGCTTTGCCAAAAGAACTGGACCTATCCAGGACAGAAGTAGGCAATAACTGTTTCATCTTCACGGTCCCCCTTCATGAGGTGATCTCCAAGTTACTCTAGTACTTTGAGCTCCAAGCACGAGTCTTTGTGCTCAGCTTTGGGTATGGGTGTCAGCAATTTACAAGGGTTGCCCTAAAAGTCCCTGGGCTCAAGGCTCTGTGCCCAAAAGTCTAACAGAGATCAGCCAGCCACCAGTGTGGTCAAAGCTCTAAGAGGGAACAGGACCCAAGCTCTGGCGGGGAAAATGAGTCCAGAGGACTTAACAGGTAAAAAGGAAGTAGGAAGGTCCAAGAGTGGGATCAACTCTAGAAGAAGCAGGGCAAAAAGTAGGCACAGTAAGAGGCCCAGAATATGACAAACTATGCTTCTTTCCTTGACCCTCCACTGTAAAGGATTCTTGGCTTAGAATCTCAGTCCAGAACTCTTGGGCCCCAGTAGGACCTAAGCACAGCCCAGCCCTGGTAAAACCCATTCCATGCATTCTCTGAGAGTCGGCTTCAAGCAGAATGATCATCCCTATGTCATGTCACTGTACCTACTGAACTCTGTGGCAGCCCAGAGCCTTGAGCTGTGGCTACCTCCTGGCCTAGGGAAGGCTCCCAAGGTCTAGCAGAAGAGGCAAGGCCCAGGACATTCTGCCAACATACCCTGGCAGGCCAGGCTAAAACTGAAGCCAGGGGTGGGCATGGAGGGTTCACAGTCTCATCACAGTCTTGGTCAAGGGGCTGTCTCTGGTCACTTTCAGTAAGCAGCTGTGGGCAGAAATAGACTCCAGAGCCCTCAGGCCACCCAGGCTAAGGGAGAAACCAAGTGTGACCCTGGCCTGGGGCAGGGGACACAAGAGGAAAACCGATAACCTGGGGCAAAGACCTGGAGGCAGGGGAGGTGCCTGAGCCTCCTATAGAATAGGGAGGGACTGGAAAACCAGGGAAGAGGGGACTCCTCCCGCCACGCTGGCCTGTCTATCTCCAGCTCTTCACTATAAAATAAATGGAAGAAGCACACACCAAACAGAAAAAAGGGAGGAACAAATAAAATCCCAAACTGCGGCCCACCGGCTCCCCTGGTGGGTCTGGGCCAAGGCCTTGGCCTGGGTCACTTGCCTCTGCTTTTCCCAGGAAACCACTGGTGCCAAATTTGCATTTACCACAAACAGAGACAACACAATGTCATAATCCTTCTTCTGTCATTCTCCCCTCTCTGCCTCCTCCCACCTCAGACACACACACGCTAACACAAAATGACGGCTCCCTCGATAGACTGAACGAGCAAAGCTCTGGATCTGCCTCCTAATTGTTGGCGTTTCTCTTCGGCCTGTGCTCTATGCCCATCGCCCAACTAGCAGCAGACCACCCACTGCCCCCTCCTTTGTCCCGCATTACCACTGACAAATGGCCTGCTGGAGGTGGAAGAATATGTCAGGAAATAATAGGGGGAGTCAGTCCCTGCCCTCTCCTAAAGCTTTCTGCACCTCACTGCTGGGGTCCCAGCCACAGAGGGCGGCTGGACCAGAGGGGACAGAGACAGTAACAAGGATCTGGCCCCTGAGATCCTGACCCGGGGCCTTGCCCTTCACGGCCCTGCTGCTGCGGCTGCACTCAGCCAGCAGCCCCGGCCACCCCTCCTCTCGTGGCCGCCCTCCTGGGCACTGCTCTGAGCATCCCCCGCGCTCCCCTCCCTCCATCGCTCTTTATGGCAGTTTCAAAGCTGCAGCCGCCACTCGAGCAGCTGCGGCCTTTGATGGGGACAAGGCAGTGAAGGCCGCCCTGGAGGCTCCTGCCTGGCCTGTCCCTGGCCCGCTGGCCCCTGCACGCCCCCGGGGAGCCTGGGGCTGGCGCGGCGCAGCGCCCAGCGGGCACGCCTCACACGCCAGAGCAAACTTTCGCGACCGTGGGAGAGGCCCCGCGCACGCCGTTACCTTTGCAGCTGCATCCTCCCCTGGCACTTGCCCCAGACCCCCTGACAGCCCACAGCATGCAGGCCGGCAGGAAAACAACCCCCCGCGGAGGCAGGGAGGAAGGGAAAGAAAAAGGAAGGGGGGCAGTTTCTCCTCTCAGTCTCAGCCTCTTCACAGCTCCTCCTGCCCAAGCGAGCAAGTGAAGTCACAGGGCCGGGGCGGTGACATCAGCTGAGCCTCTGACATCACGGCCCCTGCCGGATCACACCTCTGCGGGGTGGAGATGGAGGAGCAGCAGGGAGGAGGAATGGGTGAGGGAGAGGAGTACCAGATCCCTCCTTCGCCCTTAACTGCGGAGAGCTAGTGCCAGTGTTGGGGGGGGGGGGGCACTAAGGGGAGGGGCGTGCGGCTCATCTCTAAAGAATACGTTTTATCTCTATAGATGGGGCGATTATGTGTCTATTTATAATTGGCCCCAGAGTGGATGGCTTAAAAAGAGCCAATGCCCACCGCAGGTGAGAAATCAAAGCGTGATGGTAATGAGGTGAAGGTAAGAATGCCCACTCGAGGTATGCCTACTGTGTACTGGTAACTGGCATCTGCACCCTGGATGGTGCTCACAAAGGCCAAAGAGGATTCCATTATACCTGGTGAGCTCAGAGAGGGAAGAACCTTCCTGAGGCTGCACAGCAGGAAGACAGCCACACTAGGAGCCACACTGAGGAGGAAGAAAGGGCTGGCACAGAGGCAGGAGAGCCAGCTAGGCAACCTTTAGCATCTTGAAACTTCCCAGGCCACTGGGAGCATACCTAGGACAACACACACTCACACATGGTGAGCTTCAGTAGCAGGACAGCAGTTCCAAGTCCCCCATTCAGGGACGGCAGCAGAAGGGAGACTGTCCACCAACTGCAGCTCTGCTACTTATTGTCCAAGTAGGAGGACTAGCTCTAAGCAATTAAGCCCCTACTATGTACAGACCTACTACTGGGTACTTCACAGTCCCTCTATTTAACCTCATGTCAAAGTCTGAGAAGTAAGTACTCTTCTTCACATTCAGAAAGAGAGACTAAGGTCCAGAAAGTGGCCCCCAGGGGGTCTGGCCCCAGCACAGGGGACCACAGTTATATCTTTGGCTTACAGCGTCATCATCATGAACCTCCTGCTTAGGCGATCCTTAGCCTATTAAGGCCTCCCCTGTCCAAATGTCTACTTCTGCTCCCTTTTGGCAGTAGTCCCAATAGAACCCTGCAGGCCTGATGCACCAACTCCAAAACAGCACCATACCCTGTGCCACACAGGACATCTGGGATGCCTGTTGAGTCAGTCTCAGCACACATACAAATCTGAGCTTCTTTGATGATGTTTGGTGACAGCCTACTACATGCCAGGCCCCAAGCCCCAATTATTTTCTCCTTATCATCTAAAAAGTACTTCCATTCCTCCTGACATTTCTCAAATCCTGGAACCAGTATGGCCACTGTGCTTTTTGTACCAACCCTCCCCCTACCAAGGGCATGCATGGTCTATCTTTAAGACCTGACTTCGGGTAGAGTCCACAGCAGGCATTCTATTCAGTACACTTGCAGATAAACCAGCCACTCAGGAAAGATGTGTTTGCAAGTGTCAGCACAGAAACCTCGAGCACAGTTATTGATTAGGCTCTCCGCCTCTGGCCCTTTGCACTTGCTGGTCTCTCTGCCTGATACATCCATTCTTTCCAATGCCAGCCCTTTGTTACCTGAGATGCTGCTTCCCCCTGTTTTCCTGCACTGCATCCTGGAAGGCAACTAGAAGCTAGGACAGTGGCTTGGAGACAGACTGCTTGGATTCCTATCTTAGCAACACCAACTCACTGTGAGCAGAGACAAGCTAAGTGACTCCTCTGAGTCCATTTCATCCTATGTGACGATGGGAACAGTGACAGTAGTGTCCACTGGAGGGTCTCAGTAAGGGCTGACCTCCTGGACCCTGCCTGTTCACCTACATGTTCTACCCCAATGAGACTTTAACTTAAGCCAAATATACAGGTCAGTATTGTCCTCTGACCACAGGCAACGTGCCTGCAAACAGTGGACACTTAAGAAACCCACGCTGGCCAGGCATGATGGCCCACATCTTTAATCCCAGCACTCTAGAGGCAGAGACAGGTAAGTGGATCTTTGTGAGTCTGAGGCCAGCCTGGTCTATATATGGACTTCTAGACCAGCCATGGCTACATAGTGAGACCCTGTCTCAAAATAGAAAGAAAGAATATACACTGAGAAACCTAGGCAAGGACAGCTGAAATCTCAGATTGAAGAATTCTAATTCAATTTGGCAGGCACCTACATTAGACTGTCTGGCTTTAAACCTTGGCTTTTCTACTTCCTTCCTGTGAGATCTAAGGCAAGTGTTACTTCATTTCTCTGAGCCACATAGGCTCCACCTGTAAAATGGGAGGAAGACTAGAGCTTCCCTTTTAAGGTTTAGAGACTGCATATGAGATAAGGGATGCAAAATACTCAGAAGGGTGCAGGCTTAGCTGGAGCCAGATCAAGTTTAGCTGACTATCTGATGGGGCCAAGAAGGTAGGTCTGCACTGGAGCAGTGGAAAGGGCGTGGTCACCAGAGGAACATTCTGGCCTCCTAGAGAACTATACCACCACTTGCTCTCCCTTTCTTGAAGCAGGGTAGCCTTATGCTTTCTTGAGACTGGTTTCTGATAAGAAATATAAACAAAATGTCTAAGGACACATGGCTAGCACTGAGTAGACGTGGAATAAATGTGGGGTCCCCGTAGTCCTCCAAAGCATGGAGATATGTGCAATCCATAACTCCTCCAGCACTCAGCATGCGTGAGGTTACAAGCACAAGAAGAAACACAGAGAAGGGAGTTAGAAGAAAGATGGACCGAACACAAGGAAAGGCTTCCGGGAAGTGGGGGCTGGGGGTGGGAGTGAGGACAAACTCAGTCAGGACATCCTGTCCAGGAAAGGGAGATGGGAGCAAATGCATGGACATGGTGGGGCCACTTGACCCCAAAGGCAAAGCTGATTGCTAAGGTGGCAACTCTCAAGCACACTTGGGTAGTCATACCCAATTGCATTCCTTTTGGAGCTTTGCATTTAGGTGGGGAAATATGGTGGGTGATTTAGAAAGCACCCAGCTTCCATTCTGGTGTCCTGTTGATGATCAAGGCCAACATCACAGACACAAGAATTGCCTTGAGAGGGATGCTAAAATCATCTTGTCCCACTATTTTACAGATGAGCAACCTGAGGCCCAGAGGTCTGAACTACATTACTCCAACTCACAGTTAATAAAGAACAGAGCCAGAATTTGACTCCAAACTGATTCCAGAGTTAGTGTTTTTAACCAATTCACCCCCCTGCTTCTCCTAAGAATATGCATCCATCCCATGCTGTATTCATACACCCATTCTACATGCACACGCCCATCTACCCATCCTCTCTTCATGCGCCTATCTATCCCAACATGTATCCATCCACATATGTCTCTATCCCATCACCCATGTGTACCCATCAAGCCCACAACATATGTATGCACCAGTCTGAGGCATTATGCATGAATGCACCACCCATCCACCCCATCCTCTATGCATGTATCCTATATCAGGTGTCCATGTTCTCATCCATCCAATTTTACATGTACACCCACCTATTCATTCCATCATGCATGCACATACCAGTCTAAACCATTATACATGTACGCACCCACCCACCCATGTATGCACCTACCTATCCCATCCATCTCGTCATGCATGCCTGCACCTGTCCAAACCATCAGAGGTGTGCTCCCACCCATACATACATTTGGTATGTATACGCCCTCCCATCACATCACACATGCATGCACCCATCCATCATATCACACATGCATGCATCCATTCATTCAAACAGTGCTTATTTGAGCTCCTCCTGCCCCAGACACTGAGGTGTCTACGGTGAATGCAGAGCCAACCCCACAGAGCTCTGCGCTGTACCCAGCTGCTTTAGAGCTCACTAAAATCAGTCCTCCTGAAAAGCCTGGCTTCAAATTGAGCTGCTCAAGACCACAGACCACTCTACTGCTGGAAAACCACAAACCAACCCCCTTTCAAAGGCCATTATATTGCTTGCATGGGAAAAAGAAAATGAAGACAATTGATCCAGTATCCACTTTCTGGACAGAATGATGAGTTGTCTGGAGGTCTCCAGTCTCAGTAACAACAACAACAACAACAAAAATGATTTGGAAATGTTTGGTCCAAGGATCTTGAAGCAATTGAATGAACAGGTATAACATCTGAGTTCTGCCCCCACAGGAGCTTCTGGTAAGTAGCTGAGCAAAGAGGGTCTGGGCCAACTTTATGCACTGGGTTCTGGGGCTCCTAGACCTCTATTCCTAAGAGCTGAGCACCTCCTCTGTTCCAGACCCACTGTGTTGTCCCATTTTACAAACAAAAAAACTGAGGCTCAGAGAAAGGAAGTCTTGGTCATCAACACAGGTCTGGCTGGCTCCAAAGACTGGGACCCTCAACACCAAAGATTCAGCTTAACCTTGGACAGATCTTGCATATCTGCTTTCCTCCCCTCTAAATTGGACATTGGGAGCAGGGAGGACACTCACTGAGGCTAGCTGACTTTCTCTTGACCCACACCACTTCAGCTTCAAGCCTGTCCAAAATTAGACTATAAAACTGTCTGGAATGAATCTCCTAAAACAGGAATCAATGTCCTAACTTGGGCCTCCATTTCAAGGAGATAATTACTTTATACCCATTTTACAGATAAGGCCACAGATCATGATCTATAAGATAATCAGTACACTCTCCCAAGGTCCCTGCAACAGAGCTGTCATTGCCTGCAGAAGAAAGGATGGCTGTTGCAGTCAGGTTTTCTGTAGTGCTATTAGTGGTGAGCCCCAACATCTGGGTAGCATACCACCACTCCTCAAGAAATGCTCACTGACAATTTCCTCCTCCATAAAATGTGAAAGGAACAGTTCTTACAAGAATGCATGCACCCTATTTTACAGATCAAGTAACAGAAGCCAGGAAGGGTGGCATGAAGTATACAGGAAAGCTGCAACCCAGGATTTGTGACCCGGAGCATAATATTAAGAGAAAAGGCTGGGGTGTTGGTGGGCTGCAAATTTGAATGGCACATTTCTGAGGGCTGGCAGTCTGCCAAGAGCCGCAAACATGGGGTGTTCTGCTCACCCAGGGCCATCAGGAGCCTGCAGCCTTCCCTGGGCACAGCTGCTACCCTGGCAGACCCCTAAAAAGCCCCCCAAAGAATCTCTGCGCTCCAGAGCTTTTTTCTCATTCCAAACATGCCAGAGCCCCGCGGACCCCGGAGGCTGCTACTTAGCGCCAGATTAATCACACCGAATTCTCCATCCAGATATTGCGTGCAGGCCGAACTCCCACCGCTAATCGCCGTAATATTCTCCTCGGCGTGTGCAGGCGGCCGGGGCGATGTTCCAGGAATATTAATTCTCCACAGCCGGCTCACTCCCGCCGCACGCATGCGCCCCCTGCACTGCTGGCTGCTGGTAGGGGAGCAGGCCTGGCCAGAGGATCAGGAGCCTGAGGGAAATAGGGCCAGACCCCAGCCCTCCACGGGAAGCAAGCTGGCCAAACAAGAACCAGTGGGCCAAAGACTAGCCAAGGTCTAGAGTGGCTCCTGCCTGTGGTAAGGTTTGCCCCCAATACTGTGTCTCTCCTTAGTCTTGACCCCTGGCCTCCTGCCCCAGAACCTGCACCTTCAGGAAGCTTAGAGCCCCCATAGCCAACATAGGTTCTCTGATGTCCTCTCAACACAGCAATGCTTTGACAAGTGGGCATTCAGGAATCAGCAAATCCTGGCAAAAACAAAACAAAACAAAACAAAAAAACAAAAACGCACATACTAAAAGGAATAAAAAAAAAATCTTTCATCTGCTTGAAATATAAAAGCGTGGGTGGCAGAGGAGACTCTGGGGATGGGAGTTTGTGCTCAGCTATGGGGCTAACCCAGACCTGGAGGGGGCAGGCTGGGTCTATGGAAGCCAGGAGCTGATTGCTGGTCTTTGCTTACTCCAAAACGACAGTGTAACTGGTGATGTCAGAAGCTGAGGAATGAGGGAACTGGAGAGAACTGGAGCAGAAGGTTTGTAGCACCTGAACTGTCCCTAAGGAAAAGAAGCACTCTCCTGTCCCTGCTGACTGGTTTTGAAGAAGCACTGACCACTGACCGTCCTTTCTGAGGTCTGAGGCACTGACCTGTCTTTAAAAGAGTTCCAGGTCCAAAGCAGAGCTCAGCGCCCCTCAGGTCCTAGGGACACTGGGCAGGCCTTCTGCCCACCCAGAGCCTGGCTAGGAAAAGTCACATCTTCAGGTGTTTACATCTCCAATCAACCATGGGATGCAGCTTCATTATGTCCATTTACAAACAAGGAAACACACAAGACAGAAAAGTGTCCCAATCAGATCAGCCTTTAGGCCACCAGAACTTGAATCCAGGCTCTACCCTTTAGCAGGCTCTGTGACTCCATTTCCTCCCCACCTGAAGTGACCTTTAAGGTCCGTCCAGTTTTACAAAATGTCAGGCAAAGGGTCTGGCTGCCCATAGGCAGCCCCTGGAGAATCAGATATGGCCAGCAGCAGAGTGGTGTGCAGGGAAGGGCTGGGCAGGTGTCAGGAAGCCCAGAACATCCATAGAGCCAAGTCATCTGAACCAGACCCTGCTTCCCACAGCCTGGTCCAGGCCAAAGGAAGGTAGGGCCCTGAGTCAACTGGATGGAAGAGCCTCTTGAACCTGATTGCAACTCAGGCCCAGCATTGGGAGTCAGAGACAGAGCCTGTAAGAACACAGGAATGTGAGTCAGTTCACAAGAGGCCAGCAGCCAGGCTGCTTGAGGGGCTGGGGGCTCAACTCAGTTCCTTTCCAGTACAGATCAGAACAGGAGCTTAGGACAAAAGCATCAGATCTGCAGGAAAAGCCCTAGCTCCGAGGCTCCTCCCCAACATCCAGCAAAGGCCCAGCTGAAGGACAGCAGTTGACCCCCCTGACCTTAACGGCCCTTAAGTTTTGTCTGGCACCTCTCACATGCTACTACACACATGCCTCTTGAACACATAAAAGCCAAAAGCCTTTTCTCCATTTCTCAGAAAAGAAAGCTGAGGCTAGAAACAGACACAAGCACAGGCCCCTCTCACATGCTGGAGGGCCATAACCTCACAAGGTCTAGGTAAATATCCCCAGTTCCCAAGTGGGAGTCCATCCTGGTGCCACAGGAAGCAGGAGGAAGTAACATGGTTTCCAGATCCAGACCTGTGTGTTTGTGCCCAGACCCACCCAAGGCTCTGGCAGTCAGTAACCGAGGATGCATAAAAGAACCTGTCTCCCTCATCTTGTCCTCTGGTCTTCCTGCTTTGGACTCAAGGCATCTGAAGCAGAGATGGGACTCAGCTGGCACCCAGCAGACACTTTGAGGCCACTGACACAACTAATGCTCATCCCTGCCTTCTAGGAGGGGACATCCCAGCCTGTCAGCTGTAACCACGGTGGGCAATAGGACCCCAGGCAGCGAACAGCAAGTTCCACGAGGTTTCCCAGGAGGAAGGTTTGGGTGGGGACCTAGAAGGTCAAGAGGCTCATTCAAGTTTCAAAGCACCACATAGGAGACTCAGAGAAAACAAGACCCACATGAGACTCTCAGGCCTCCTATACCCAGGCCAATCCCTACTGAATCTCTGAGGCCTGTGCTTCTGAGTCCAGCCATGGCAGGTCCAGTGCCATGAGAGCCCTATTCTGTGTGACCGTAGACATCACAGACACATACATGGTTAACTCATTCCTTCACTCTCAGTCTTGGCTCCAGCTCTCACATCCTCTTAGCCAGGTACTTCTCACAAGGAATGGCAGGGTCTGGGACTTAGAGGCCCAATCTCCATGGGGTAACCTCCTGGTCAAGCCCAGGAACTGCAGCAGGCAGACAGGTATTAGTCTTCCCTAGTGGTCTTCCCGGAAGATTCCATGGTTTAGACTGCTGTCCTTCTGGCCCCTGGGTCAAAGGAGAGACCCAGATCTGAACCCAACCTCCTATTCCTGGCTGACTCAACAAACCACTTTACTGCTCCAAGCCTCAGTTTGTTCATCTGAAATATGGACTGACCACACCAGGAGTCAGAGTAATTAGTCACAAAGTGAAAGGCCTGCAGAAGGGAAAATGGTGATTCCGTCCCTGGAGATTGCCATCTCTAGGGGAATGAGAACTGGGCCTGTCCTGAACAAGAGACCACATACTCAATTTCATTTATTGATCCTGACAGCCTTGGAGAGGGAGAGATTGTGGCCCTATATTCACGAGTGAGAATCTGAAGGCAGATAGGTGAGGGGCTGGCCCAAGATCAAAGCTGCATATCCCACGTGGACCTTACCTGGTTGTAAAAGGTTATTTTCCAGCTATGGTAAGAAGCAGACAAAGAGGTCAGGGGCACCTCAAACCAGCTCTCTGGCCATCCCTAGACTTAAGTCCTGGCCTGTAGAAACAAGAGGTCTAGCCCATACTCCCCAGCCTGTAAAGAAAAAAGTCTCCTATCCCATCCCCCCCCCCCCCCCCAGCCGGAAGCCATCTTGGCTCTGATGGAGGCTTTTTGTGTATTTGGTTTTGTTTTTTAAATCCAGGAGGAAGGGCCTCAACAGTGGGCACATGTGGCAAGGTAAGCCTCTGGATAGAGAAGGGCCCGCTGCCTGGTCCCCTCCTGCCTCTCCTGGCGCCTGCAGTGCAGTACAACCATGTAACTGCCTAGCCCCAGCGCCGCGTGCACACAAGCAGGCACCTGCCAATCTCAGCCCACGGCCTCCGCCCAACCCCCCTCTCCCGGAGGACAGATAATTCTCTCGCTCTCCCAGCCTGACAAAATAACTAATGCTAACTCAATAAAGTCCCCCTTGAAGGTTTTTAATTACCAGACTGTGCCGAAGACTAAAGACTCCAGGAGCAAGAGGGGAGGCCTGCGGAGGCTGATGGGGATGGGCGTGGCAGAGACTGGACCCAGCCGGTGGTAAAGTGCCCTCCCTCCAACTAGGGGAGAGGGCAGGGCCAGGCCGGTGCTGTCCAGGGTGCTGGGCCCAGTAGTCACAGGATTTAGAATGCCAACTGGTAACAGCAGCCACTGAGGGAGGCCAGTGAGGCTCCTGGCCAACTTTGCTGATTTGTCTTTGAGCTTCATGGCCAACCACATAGTGGACACATCCCCTAGTGAACTGAGAGTGCACTGAGCCGGCAGTCATCAGCAAGTCTTCACTGTCTAGTGCCACAAAGTGTCAGACACAGGGTCTGGCTGCCCACAGACAGAATACAGACCTGTGGTATGGAATGACGGAGTTGTGCACAAAGGTGGCTGTCAAAATAGTGTCCTATGTGTTAACCATAGCTCCAGGCAAAGAGATGTGCTTGAGACACAGCCTAGCACAGGGGGGACCAAGGTTGTCCAAAAGGGCTAAGAAGAGCCTAAAGGTGCACCTACAACATCACCCACCACAGACAGTCAAAAGACCAAATAATAATGTCCTACTATTGTGAGGAGATAAACTGTGGTAGCCCCGAGTGGGAGGGGGTATCACTAATGGCACACCACACCACACACCTCATCCCCAACTATAGACAAGTGCAAACAAAGATACCGTCCAAAGTGAAGCTCACCGCCTCCTTTACCCCAACACAACATCAAACTCCTCTCTTACCACAACCATCTGTGAGCCACCCATGAGACAGGCCCCAAGGCTTAAACTGGCCCCATTTTCTGGATGTGGACACAGAGGCTGCAGGATGTTCCATACTGCTCCACAGACCCTCTGTCCAAGCCATACTCTTCCTCCTGCATCCTTCAAAGTTCTGTTCTTCAGTTCTGCAGAGGTCTCGCTGTGGGGGCAGTGCTGAGAGCTGGTACAGCTCTGTTCAGCCCCCAGGGGCTTTAAGGGGGTGGTGGGAAGCCCCAACACCCAGCCCTGACTGGAGTCTTCTGGTTGGGATCACAGCCCTACAACGATGGAGCTGCTGCCCACCAGCCGGCCCCTTGGCATACGGCCCTGGATGGCAGCCAGCTGGGAGAGGAAGCAGCTTGGCTGGCAGCCAGTTCACAGTGCCCGAGCTGTCAGCCGGGAGGCAGGCCAGGCAGGGCTGAGACCCCCTGCCCCTGAACAGGGCCCTGGCCAGGCCACCAGGATAGGGCCAAGCTCCTCCTCGCACCAGAGACTCAAGGGAGTCCCGTCATTGCCAGCCCTGACTGAGCAGGGAGCAGGGACTTATCTTGCTGGGGCCCCATTTATTCAGCTTAGCTTTTTACAAACAAGACTGTTGTGGAAGTGGCACGTGGCGCAGAAGATTTTCAAGTCAAATAATAATAAAAACAGCAACAACTACAGCTGACACTAAGCAAGCACTCACTCTGCACCGGGTGGCACTGCACAGACTTCTCTGGGAGGGAGATACTAGTGCTATCAGACACAGCGGCTGAGCTCAGAAAAGGGCAATAACTCACCTACAGCCACACAGCACGCTGAAAATGGCTCAGGGCTAGAACCCGTGCCTCAACCCTCAAGTTCCCCTGGCTTAAGCAGGGCTAGATGCCCGGAGCCTCATGCATCTGTTGAGTGTGAAGTTCAAGACTGGCCACAAGGATGCAGAGATGACCACTCAGCCTACCTGCTCATGTCTGTTCAAAGCACAGAGATTAGGGGTCGGAGTGATGGCCCAGAGGTTAGGAGCATATTTTGCTCATCCAGAGGGGCCTGCATTCCCAGCTTGTAATTGCCTTGGACTACAGATCAGGGAATGCAACGCCGCCTTCTGGCCTCCTGGGGCACTGCATTCACATGCACAAATCCATCCTCAGATATTCACATATATACATAATTATTCAATATATATATATATTAATATTAAAAGCACTGGGGGCTTCCCACCACCTCTTCTCACCCCTATCCGATCAAACTTTTAGGATATGATACTGCCACTAACTCGATTTCTATATGTCCAGGGAACACTAGTGACTCACCCACAACCGCACAGGTGAGGCATAAACCATGGCTCCTACCATTCCTCTCATCAGATTCCCAACATGACAGGAAGACCCAGAGCCACACTACTTGGCTCCCAAAGTTTTTAACCCAGGAGGCTAAAGGGGCAGCTGGAATGCAGGACAGGTAGCGCTGACTGAAAGAGTCCTCTGGAGAGAGGCTTTCTTCACTTCAGAGAGGGCCACTGTGGGCTATCAGATAGCTGCTGGGAAGGCAGGCACCCTAGGGAAAGCAGGAGCAGAGCAGCACCATTCAGCAGGACACGGAAGAATCACCGCAGAAAGGTGCGTCTGGTGACCTCATATCTGGAGGGGCTTGGGCTCCACTGAAGTCCACCCTGAACAGACCCTCAAATCAGAGGGCTGGTCTGCTGAGGAATCTTGGCACCTCTTTGATCCTGTAGTGCTGGTGCTAGAGAGGGCTGGCCAGATAATACGCTCCTGTCCCTTATGAATGGCCAGGTGCACAGCAGTCTTGCCAGCTGGTAAGATGCCAGCTTGGCCCTAATAGCTTATCTCTGCACTTGCCTTCCAGAGCTTGTCCTCCAGAAGGACAGATTCAACCACAGAATATGAAGCACGACTATGCTAGATCTTGGGGCCAGGTTGGTGGATGGCCCTTCTCCCAAGGACTAGACAACCTCTGAGGCGTCCAAAGAGCACCGTTGCAGTTGCTGAGGGAGGACTGAGAGGGAAAGAGGAGGGAAGGCCCAGCATGATGCCAGTACAGACAAGGCTATGGTGCTGCAGTGTCCCACCCTGAGAGACAGTGAATGACAGCAGCAGTGAGCAGACGCTAAGGGTCTATGTACCCCACCCCCTGGGACTGGGAGAATTTACCAGAGAAGCCTTGAGAGGACTTGAGAGGCGGCAAGCAGACATTAGGAACTCCCAGAAACTGAGAACCCCACTCGCTACTCACTGAAGGAGAGCAGGACAGGAATGTGGTCCTTCTGAGGGTGCACATACACTGGCCTCTCCCCAGCCTCATCTTTATCTGCCACATCTTTGCCTCTTTCCCCCCATTAACCCAGCATCTGCACCCTATACACACCCCACACTCCTCTTACTAATCTGCAGGTCAGCTTTAGATGCTCTAGGGCCTCTGTTTCCCACACAGACAAAAGGGATGCCACCCTGAACTGAGGGGGAGCCCTTGCCTCAAATCTTCACAGAAATAACTGCAGGTTGGGAGGAGTGGGTCATTCAGGAATTCTGTGGTCCTAAGGTAGTGGGTGGAGATGCCCACGCCAAGCCAACCCACAAGTCCATTTTTCTCCCAGACATCAATTGGTCAACGTCTGCACTTCTCCCCAATGGTGGGGTTCCCTCCCCCATCTGGATCTAGCTGGGCCAGAGCCAGGGAATTAGCTGATACCTGGAGCGGGAGAGTAGAGAATAGCAGGGGAGGAGGAAGTGGAGGGAAGAGGGAGGTGGGAAAGAGAGGAGGAGGAGGAGGAAGTGGAGGGAAGAGGGAGGTGGGAAAGAGAGGAGAAGGAAGTGGAGGGAGGAGGGAGGAGGGAAAGAAGAGGGGTAGGAGGGAAAACTGGAGGGGGCAGACGGGGGAGAGAACAGTGGAAGAAAGGGAGTAGGAAAAGGGGGGGCGAGGAGGGAGGGACCCGTGGGGGAGGGGCGGTCTACAATCACTGCAACATCAAAGCCTTGCCCGCTGCAGAGCAGAGTCACGTGCAGCCTCGTTCTTTGCGTTCCTTAGCTGGGAGAAGCTGCTGGGCCTGGGGCTGCTGAAGGAATTTTAAAACGAGGCAGATTGTCTAGAACAGGGAGTGCAAGGGATGAATGGAGTTTTATCTCTAAGTAAGGGATGAGGAGACAGGTTTGAAAACCTGTCCCCTGGAGCGGCAGGAGCCTGAAGGGCCCCTGCTCAGTCAGTGGCTGGGTAGGGGGGACCAAGAGCAAGGACCACCCAACTCCTCTGGTAAATGGAGATTCTGGCCAGCCCAGCTTGGTTGAGAGAAGCTGGAAATCTGGCTTTCATTTAAAAAGCTTCCTCCTTTTAATATTGGCTCAAGTTTAAAAGGGGAGAAAAAGGATTCTTTTTAAAATCCACCATGTGGACCAGGCTTGGGGGGGGGGGGGGGAGCTCGGCTGGGATGGGGCTTCTGATAGGCTTCAACCTGCTGTTTCACTTGTGGGCTCGCTAAGGAGGGGTAGGAGCTTGCTCAAGATCACATAAAGGAGAGGAACTTGGGGGGGGGGGGGTCTCCAGATCTGAGGTTCTACAGATCCAGGCTCTGTGGGAGAACAGGAAGTGATGGAGGCCAGTGGCAAAGGCTGTGTCTTAGGGATCCCCTACAGATGCCCAGCCCTGGGCACTGCCCCCAGCTCCTCATGGCTGCCCCTCCCAGCTTCTCACAGGTCATCTTGACCCGCCCAAATCCTGGCTGTCTTTGCTCCCTCACACTCCAGTCTGGAAAGGCACCTCAACATTCAGCTACAGGAAGAGCCTGGCCAGGGCAACGCTACATGGTGACTGGGACAGATGAGGGCCCTCTGTGGAAGAGACAGCTGTCCCGGCCTGCTGGTGGGAGAGACTCCCTAGAGAAGGCTCCAGGACGATTGCCAAGAACTCAGGGCAGGACACACAGGAACTGCACTCAACAGGCAAAGTGGGGCAGGGGTCGGGGTACAGCAGAGTAGAAGAAAATCTGACTCAGAAGTTGGCCATCTAATGTCCAGGGCAATAGGGAGCCCGTGGAGGGGTTGGAGCGAGATCAGCGCAGATCCTCACTGTGGGAGGAACCGAGACACTAGGCTGGAAACCTGTTCTTTCTTAAAGTCATTCTTCAGCAAGTATTTACCTAGTATTCCCTCAGTGCCAGACTGGAAAAAGCAGGTGAGAAGGCTGGGAGGGGCCACCATTACACCAGGCAGGCGGCCTGGACCTTCAAAGAACTAGACAGGAGACTGTTCTCTGCAGAGGGACAGGAGGTGGGGACAGCAGGGTCTCCCTAAGTGTGGTAACTAGGCAGGCAACAGTGGATGAGCTGTACCAGAGGACGCAGAGCTTTCCAGATGTTGTCTCAAAGGACAGAGGGGCATTCTAAGGGAAAGGTCTGGGGAGGGGAGAGGCAGGTGGAGGCAGGTACTCTGCACACCTTAGTTCTCGGTCACCAGGATTTCCTATCTGGAACAGAAGCCAGCACACTGGCAGTCATCCCCACGGCTGACTGTTTTCACCAAGGTCTAGTCCTATGAATACAGCCTCCTGGCTGGGTGGCCTCACAGGCCCTCATAGGCTTCTACTACACACATTTTGGAGATAGCAGGCCTAAATTCTGGGTCCTTGGCCTGCAAACTTAGGACAAGTCCCCTTGAGTTCCTAGAGAAAGTGTGTTTTGAAGCACATGTAGGCCCCAGGAAAGAACCCCATGAGGGCCCCAAAATCTACATGAGAAAAGCAGCTGAAGCAATACCAGAGAGTCATGCTTACAGAATCAAGGGGACACCCTTTCCCCCCACAAGAGCCCAGAAGTGACTAATGATGGTTCATCAGATGCTAGGAGCCCCATTCTCCAGACCAGGACACCAAGGCTGGCAGGACAGAGACAGGATGGACACCAGACAGGAGTCAGGCAAGGGGTGGAGGGAGAGGGGAGGGAGGGCAGGCAGGGAGGGGGAAGGCTGCTTTACAGAGTCCTCTTGGCCCTGGCTGGAGGCAGCTGAGGGTAGGGATATAGTTTTGCACATGTGCCATCCTGTGTTCTTCCCTGAAGCATGTGGACTTGGGGTCGCATGAAAGGGCTCCCTTGAATGATCCTCTAACCCTCACGGGCCCCTGCTCTACTCACCAGCCTCTGTGCTAGCCATGCAGGAAGGACATCAACAATCCACTCACTTTATAGATGAGGAAACTAGAAGAGGACGAGCAGTCACCAGCAGGTGAGAGGCAGAGACCAGAGCTGGGTCCTCTGCTTCTCAGGCCTGGGTAGTCAGGATTCCTAAATGTTTCTAATGGAGCTGAGGACAGGAAGATGGCAAGGAGAACGAAAGCTGGCACAGGCTGTAGCTCTGCTCCAGGAGGTTTTTTCCGGATCCCCTCCTCCCTGAAGTCACAGGCTCTGTGGTGCCTTCCCACCCGGCAGCTCAGATGATACCTGAGTGTGTCCCACCCACGTGGCACAACTGATCTGAGGCTGAGATCAGCTGGTTGAAACCCAGCCTCCAGCCCTGACACAGCTAAGGTTAAAACAAGACAGATTACTATCTCAGCCCATCTACTGTATGCCCGCCCCCTCATGCCAAATTCTGAGATGTAGGTTCTGCCTTCATCCTCCCCATCCTTACACCATGGTACTGAGGGGAAATAGAGGCTCAGTGAAGCTAAGCCCCAGACCAAGATCTAGGCTCAGTGGAGGGCAGGCATCCCACGCCTTGACAGCATTCACTCACTTAACTCCTCAGCCAATGAAGACGACCACATCCCAGGAGGAGGGAGAGGAGGAAGGGAGGTGAAAGAAAGAGGAGGGCCACAGAGAGGAGAGGTATGAGAAATAGGCAAAGGATGGGCATAAAGGGGGTAAGGTGGGGGAGGGGGGAGGACCACATGGCAGGCCCTCTCTATCCCTGATATCTGGCAGACTACAGCTAGGGCCAAGGCTGTAGCCTTCTGTGCCAGGAAGAGCTGCCTGGTCCTTTCACAGCAAGAACATCAAAGCTGGTTCCTAGCCAGCCCAAAGGTAGCATCCTTTGAGGTTTGGCGGCGATCCGGCCATATTTCAGGCTGATCTGAAGCAGCATGCGCCCCACCCCCCTCCTGCCCGCCCGCCAGGAGATCCCCATCTGGGCTGTCTACTTAATACCCCATTAAGGGAGAAAATATACAGCCAGATCCCTCCCAGCCTCAGCTGCCCATTCCTCAGAAAAGATCAAAGCTGAGCTAGATTCTCTCCTAGAAACTCCATAAATAGACCACAGACATGGGGAGAGGCAGGTAAAACCCAACATGGCAGTGCCTAAAGGGGAGGAGGTATGGCACTAGGGGTCATCAGGAGCTAGCAGCCATGGGGAGGCATCCAGGTGCTACAGGAACAGCAGCACGGGCTCAGGATGAGGCCCTCAGCATGGGTTCTTGGCACCTTATTTATAGATGGAGCAACTGAGGAATGCAGTTCAATGCAGTACTACAATGAACGTCTCAGCATTGAGAGGCTCCGAGTTTTGGCTGACAGTGTACACACCTCCCAACAAAGAGTCCACCAGCCTGTGCCCCAAGATTTGCTTATCCCTACAGCCTGTGCCCTTTTCAAACGAGGAACCAGATTCGGAGAGGCTCAGAGACCTCCTGGAGAATGCACAGCCTGTGGGAGAACTCTGGACACACAGCAGAATTCTCCTTGATCACCCATGGGGTAGGGTCAGCAAGACTTAAGCTGAATACACCCAGGACCCCCTCATGCAGTTTACAAAGTCCAGGCAAAGTGCACCTCACTTCTCCAGAGCACCTCTCCCCAGGCTACTGGTGAGGATGAGTAAACTGGCTGCCCCAGTTCCCCATGCACGCTGAGCCATCATTACTTCCTCTAGATAAGGACCACGCCTTCCTCCCTCCTCCCAGCTCTCTGCTCCTTCCCACAGTGGCTCTGTCTGTGGCTCACCTGGGAACCTCAGCTTCCACACCCTTCAGGATCTTCATGTATCCCTTCCCACTTCCCACACTGGCCATCCACAGGTGTCTCTACACGGCCCATCTGACCAAAAAGCTCTCAGTCCCCAGGAAGATGAAACTTTCCTTATGGACACCTGGCTCACTCTGTAAGCACCAGGTCTTAACACCCAGGCAGCTGCTCACCTGACATCTAGGGACAGAGGACATCAGAGTGTCTGTTCCCTGGCTGTCCCAGGACCAGGACTTCTTTGCACCCACCTTCCATCCAGCCTCCTAGCCTCTGGCTTCCAAGGCCACTCAACCTCTGCTCTCTCTACTCTCTAGCTGGCCATCAGGGTACCATCCATCTCCCTTCTGCTCACTCTCCTGCAGGTCCTAAGTTCTGGAAGGCAGAAGAGCCCCTCAAGAGCGAGGCACAGACATCCCTGAAGCCCACACCAGTAGAAATGGAGGTAAAGAGGGCAGGGGGTCCTGGGCACTCAGAGACTTCTGCCACCTTCACAGTCCACCGACAGCTAACTCTGGCAGGTTGCCACCTCCTCTCACCATCAGAGAGAGCGAGCAGTGAGCAGAGGGTGAACCAAGCAATTTTCCAGACCTGGTGGGGCTCGGCAAGCCAATTTGAACACAGAATAAACCTCTGGCCTCGGCAAGGGGGGCATAGCAAACAGTGTGCGCACAGGAGCTGGCACCGCCCCCACTGTGAGCAGAGAGCATGGTTGGGCCAGAGATGCCGCGCTCGGCTGCCAATTCCCGGCTCAGCAGAAAGCCTCCATTTTGCAGGGAGAAATTAATGAGAGGGAGAAGCCTGGGAAATTACGAGTTGCCACCTGCAATTTCTCCCTCCAAGGAAAGCAGCACGATGGCTGATTAAAGCTGCAGCCGCCCTGCCAGGCTGGGCCAGCAGCTGAGCATAGTCCACCTGCTAAGAGGCAGGTGGAAAGCAACAAGGGGGACTAGTAGGGGACCCCCACACTCAGGCAGCTTCTCCCAGGGAACTCTGAAGAAAGGAAGCCTCCAGCCAAGAGAGACATCCTTCTCCCTCTATTAGCCATAAAAAACGGACAATTCACAGGCCACCTTGGTGACCTTTGGTGCCCCATGGATTACGGGAGACACACCTCTGGCTGCGCTCCTCCTCTGCCTGGGGGGGGGGGGGAAGCAGGGAAATGTCACCAATGGCGGGAACTTCCCTTGTGCCTGAGGCTGCACCGAACACCTTGGCCATTGGGACCCGGGGAGGGGGAGGAGGGGTTCAGGAGGACAGTATACCTGTTTCAGAAGAGGAACCCAAGTCGGGGCACTGACTGGAGTCATAAAATGACAAAGGTGGGGCCTCAGTGACAGCGTGGGGTAGCTCCTGTTACGATGCAGGACAGTCACACAGCACGGCCACGGCCACAGCTATGACCTACATCTGGCCAGTAGCACACAACTGTGGATGGCAGCCACCTTCCTTCCCTGGATGGTCAGGTGAAGAACTTCTTCAGGTCACCAGCTGTGACTCTCCTCCCCCAATCCAGTCACAATTCCTGAGGAGAGCAGGGTGAACTGTCTTGACAAAATCTAGAATCACCTGAAAGCCAGGCCTCTGGGGATGCCTGTGGTGATTATCTTGAATAACAGATGGGGGAAAACCCATTTTAGCTGTGGCTGGGACCATTTCCTGGTCAGGAGAGCCTGGACTGCATAAACCAGAGAAACCCAGCTGAGCACGTGTATAGACTCACCTTCCTGTCTCCTGAAAAATAGACAGATTCTGACCAGCTACTTCAACCCAGACTTCCTGCTTTGAACTGGGAGCCAGAACAAACCCTTTCTCCCCTCAATGGCTTTTGTCAGACTGCTTTATCGTGGTAACAAAAAAGAACTAAGGCAATTCCCAACATCCAGTCTTCCATCCGCACTCAGGATCTCAAGCAAGGCCTTGTGAGGAGGATGACTGCCCAGCCACTACTTGGGGAATCTGCTGCACCTACTCACACCAGAGTTGGGCCACTCCTTCCTTCCAGGAGCCCACTGATCTCTGGGTCCCTCAGATCCCAGCCCTCATTAGGAGGTAAATTTAGAATGAAGTGTGAAGAACTGGTATCAGACTCATGCCCCCTTCTCTAGGGTCTGTGCATTCTGAAGTACTAGACTCAGCTTCTGATGCTGGAGCTGGTGGAGCACAGGCGTGAAGAACTGAGTAGAGAGCCCACAGGGATGGGACTCTAGCAGCTCCGGCTCTGCCGGTGCAGGGCACATAAAATGCCATCGTTTCGGCAGAAATCCAGACGGCCTGAGCAAGCTCTTAGATTAGCTGCTGTTCACAGATAAGCCAAAGACCTCTGAGCTGGATTTATCTGGCTCTCCCTTGCCCATCAATGACCCTGGGCAGGTCCCACAGGCTCTCTGGGAAGCAGTGTGCAGTGGCATCCTCCGGAAAGTGAACTTTGAGGCACCAGCTATCTTCCAGCTCCCTGGCCCTGGCTGTATATTATAATAATGGCCTTGGCCAATAGGGGCGCAAGCTATTAGAATGAGTTAAGACCAGATTAATCTGCTTAAAAAAATATGCCTGGTTTTTATGCTGTGCATTCCCTCCTAACAACTCAGGCTCCTTCCAGGCCATTATCTCGTTTTATCGTTAATTCAATTCCATAAACATGTATTAAGTGTCTATTATGTGTAGAGCCCTGGCCTGGTAGCTGGGGTGGGGTGGAGGCCCATGGGGGAACACCCAGGTGTCTATAGAGTCTGGCCAGGAACCCATCTCACCTTCAGGCCCTGCTGCTGAAACTGGAGGCAGTGTGAGACAGCTCAGAGCAGGGTGAAGCCATTGTGCTGGTGTTTCCTGGAGGGCACGAGTGGGAATGGAGACAGCAGCATCTCACAGGGCAAGGCCTCCTGTGTTCAGGCTTAGTTACATTTACGTCTGTGGGCTCCATCCTTCTGGCCACTCAGGGGCAAGCATTGACATCTCCTCTCCCTAACGCCAAGTGAAGAAACTGAAGCTTAAAGAGTTAGAACAGCTAGTTTCTTGATGGATCAAGAATACCCTGGGCAAACTCAAAATCAACCTCATAGCCTAGACTTCAGATTAAAAAAAAATATATTTATTATGGTTATTTTTTTGTATGCGTGGACACACATGTGTCACAGGAAAAGTTAGAGGAATGGCTTCTCTCCTTCCAGCAGGAGGGTCCAAGGAACCACACTCAAGAGTGTCTGGCTTGGTGGCCAGCGCCTTTACTTGCTGAGCTTTTCTTTTCACTGGCCTTAGATTTCAACTTCTACAGGGCTGTATGACCCAAAGGTCTCTAAAGTGTTGTATAGGCACAAAATATCTAGGAATGAATAAATGAATGAAAGAGCAAATGAATGAACACACACACTCATATGTACACATACACACATACTCACATATACACACACTCACACATATGCTGACCATGTACACACACCACACACATGTTCTTTCTCTCAAGTACACATACACACACACACTCACACACACATGCTCAGCACACAAACACACCACAAACACTCTCTTCAGTACATACACACACACACACTCATATGTACACACACACACATATGTACACACACATTCACGTATGCATTCAGTCACACATACACACATACATGCTCACCACACACACTCACGACACATACGCATGTTCTCTCTCTCAAGTACGTATGACACACACAGTCACACATATACACACTCACACACACATGCTCACCACACAAACACACCACACATACTCTCTCTAGCACATACACAGACACACACTCACATATACATGTTCTCTCTCAACTACATACACACACACCCCACATATACCCACACACATACACTCCCACACACAGATATACACACACACATACTGAGCCGCCCCACACTCAGCTAAGTTTGATCCCTCTGTTGTGAAGCAAAGAGGTGTGGAAAGCACACACTGCTGTCTCCCTGTGGAAGCTAGGTGAGGAATTAGTCAGACCTGGTCCAAATCTTGGTACTACTTCATCCCAGCCAGTTCTCTGGGCCTTAATGAAAACAAACAGACTGGTTCTGCCCACAGCCATGGGAGCTGCCCAAGTGTGTCCACAAAGGCCTGGGAGTAACACTTACTGAAGGCATAAGGGCACTGAACCACCCAGGCCAGATGTCTGCTGCCTGCAGAGGGTGGAGAGCTGACAAGATGCATGGCTGAGCAGGCTGGCCTAGGCCCATGCTGGGCAAGCCACTAGAGGACCAGAGGGAGCTGTAGCTGGGGATGGGGAGAGCAGTGAAGCATGCTCACTCTTCTGAGGAGATGAAGTGGGGCAGTTCCCGGGCTCCTCCTCACCTTGCTCACTATTGCCCTCATAAGGACTTCTAGGAAGCCAATGACCCACAGGAACAGATACCTGTAGCCTCCTGCCCCCAACCTGCTCTGTCAGCCTGGAGGGGACCTACTAAGGGAACAGACAGGCAGAAACAAAGGACCAAAGAGCCTGGAAGCTGCCAAAAGCCAGGATCAGAGCAAGAGCTTATGCCAGGAAGCTCCATTCAGCAGCCAAGCCCTGTTGGCACTCCTGTCCTGGGCTCCCTCCCCACTCAAGCCTGGCCACCTCCCCAGCCTCTCCCTGGGCATCTGAGCCTCAGCCTCCTTCCCTCCCATTCACAGCCTTTGATGAACACACATACCACACATACACACATACTCTGTCTCTCACACACACTCACACACATGTGCACCAGCCTACAACCCCTTTGCTCACACAGCTCTGATGCCAACAGGACCCTTCTGCTCCCCCTTATCCCAGGAGGTGTGGCTCTGGGTCTAGAGTCTGTGAAATGTTCACCATGACTTCCCTGCCCTTCAGGCCTGGGACAGAACTCCTCACTCCTCACTAAAGAGGCAGAGTTAACTTTCACCTTAAGGTTAGCTTTTCAGGAACTTAAGGTCAAGCTCTGTCACACCTCTCTGAGCCTTGCTGTGCTCACCTACCTGTAAAGCAAGCGATGAGTAAAACACACATGGAAACTTAGGGCATCGGCATGCTCTGAAGTTGCTGCCCTGGTGGCCAAGCCTACCTTGATCCTAATCCCCAGCCCTCCTCTCCCAGTCTCCCTGTGCCCCAGAGCCACTGAATCGGGAGGCAGAACCTCCCATTCTGCTCAGGGTAGACAGGAAGGCTTCACAGGGAAGATGGCATACATCTATTCAGACTCGGAAGGAGGATTAGGAGTTTTAGGGCAGTGACAGTCGTATGCTACTCATGCATCAAACACATGGCGAGGGGCTGTGAGCCAGGAAGTACTGGTTCAATGAGAAGAGGAATGGGCTTTGGGGACACAAAATCTACATCCCAGTAACATCTCTGCGACCTGGGATCTCATTGATTCCAGCTGTCTGGAGTGTTAACAGGAGGAATGAGGTGGCGAGATTAGTAATGGCAGGGATCCACTCTCTCTCCCTCCCCCTTTCCCCGTGTGTGTGTGTGTGTGTGTGTGTGTGTGTGTGTGTGTGTGTGTGTGTGTGTGTTCCAGTGCAGCTATGGTTCATCCAGACCCAAAGAGCAAGACATGAAGAGGACATTGCAGGCAAAGCCGGGAGGAGGAAAGAGGTATGAGGTGTGGAAGATCTGGTGGCCTTGTGACTACAACATAGAAGGAACTGGAGTGACTCGGGTCTTAGGGCTGAGGCCAGCAGTGTGCGTTCATCTGTAGGCTACAGGAAGTCAGGCCAAAAGCCCAACACTGGAAGGTTTCGGGACCCCATGACTTTGCATGTTCCAAGGCAGGGAACAAAAGCACCAGACAGGTGGATGTGTGGTTGCAAAGGACCCTTTGGGAGCCCTGAGGCTGTACAGCCCTGTGCATAGGCACTCGGTGCCTTCCCCAGCAGAGTGGCACGAACAGATTGATGAGGCCTGTGCTCAATCCATCTTGAGTTTAGCTCAACTTCTGGCTGCATCCTGGTGACACTGGCTCATCAATACTGGAGAAAATACGGCCTGGAGGAGGAGCAATTAGGAACAGCACCACAAGCTGAGGACGAACAGCAGAATGCCTACCGATCACTGCCCTCAGAAAATGGGCCCCTGAGTATGGGTATCGGGGTACAGGTGGGGGCCAGGCTGCCGAGCTGCTGCCCACGCACAGCCTGCCACCTGCCAGGCCCTGCAGTTAGCTAAGCTGTTGGCCTATGGTACTAATGATGGTGCATATAGTCAGGGAAACAGATGGAGTGGAAGGGCTGGTTGGAGCTTTACCTTCCGTAATAATCCTGAGCCAGAGAGACACCCTTCCCAGCCTCTACACGCATATATGCATGTGCATATATGTGTGTGTGTGCATGCGTGTGTTCAGAGTTAAGTGTTCCCCATGCCTTGGTTTCCTTTATTAGAAAAACGGGGACATTCCTGCTTTACAGTGGGGGGGGGGGGGCAGGCTGAAACTGGATGGGATGGCTTTTCACAGTGCACTTGCTGGGCAGCCCTTAAGTTCAGAGGGACTTCCCTGGACTTCCAACAGGGCCCACCCCAGCATCACGTATCCACATCCAGGGCAGGAGGAAGGGATGAGCCAAAGTATGAATGGGACTCAAAAGGACCCTGGCCTGGCCTGGCCGGCTGCACTGCAAGACAGAGATTTAAAGGCTGAGCCAGGGCCACCAATACAAGGGCAGCAACAGCCCCATCCCTGGTACCCTGAAAATACAAGAGCCTGCTGCTTATCTGCCTGACTGCCTGTTTTCCATCTCTTCCATAAACCATAGCACCAGAGCCCTGCATATTTAAGATAGCCTTGACCTCCTCAGCACACAGGTTACCCAGGCACTGGGACTCAAAGGGGGAAGGGAGAGTCCTTCCCTAGAGGGGTATGATACGCTATAGGGTTCAAATTTTAGAAGAATGTGGACAGGACAATAGTAATGCTGAAAACATGGATCTGTAGCTGTACATGATGGTGCATTCAGGAGGTGAAGGCTGAAGGATTAGGAGTTCAAAGCCAGCAGAGTAACATAGATAACTATGTAACATAATAGCATTGGCTACATAGTTAGGTAGAGGCCAGCCAGCGTGAGCTCTGCTCTCAGGGAGAGAGAAAAAGAAAACAGGATAAAAGGAAGAAAGAGAGATGGAGGGAGGGGAGGAAGGATCAGCTGGGCACAAGAGTGTATCTGTTATCCTAGCGCTCAGGAGGCTGGGGCAGAGGGTTATGAATTCAAGGCAGCCTTACAGATAGATACAGGGGCAGGAGAGAAAGGAATGAAGAAAGAGGAAACGCTAATGGTAGGGAAAGAGAGGAAACACTGAGGAGGAAGGAGAGACTTTGAAGTCACCTTGCAGGGATAGGCAGTGAGACTTTTAGATCTCCAATGTTCTTCAGAGGCTTTGTGAGCATTTGACTTGGTGCTATTGGGAGGTGGTGGAAAGTTTAAGGTCATGCCACACGGAAGCCTCAGGCCGTTGTGGCAGGCTCTCTGAGGGGACTATGGGACACCAATCTCTGCTCTCTGGTTCCTGGCCATTGAAGTAAGTGCTTTTGCTCCATTCCACACTCCTGCCATGATGGTGCACTGCCTTGCCATAGGCTCCAAAGCAACAGGAACAGTGGACCATGGAGAGGCACTCGAAACCCAAACAACCCAGGCATCTTTTCCATGGACAGAAAGCTAACCACACAGGGAGGGTGGGTACAGCCTGTGTTATATGGCAGCACGCTGAATAAAGGGGTCACAGAATGAGGCAAATCTCTGAAGCCACAAAAGTGCCATCATGGAGGAATGAGAGAATGAATGAAAGAATGAAACAAGCCACTGTGCAGAGGTGGAAGAACTTCCAGGACTTTTTCACTGACCCCTCCTAGTTGGTTCCCTTCTGATCAGAAAGGCACCTAACTGGGAAACCCACACAGCCATGGCTCTGCCTGCCTGGTTTGAGTCCAGGGGCTGGGATGGAATCTTCCTGCATGTAGCTGCGAGCAGTGAGAGCGCTCCACGTCTGGATTTGCCCTTATGGATGGGATCTTGATGGGCCTGGTCAGATAAGACTCAGTCCACAGAAGAGTCCATAGCAAGTTCTATAAAGCTGGGTACAGGAAGACAAGGGCTGGAGATCAGATTTGGGGACTGAGACACCCCTGGCCTCCCGAGGATTGTCGCTGGGACCAAAGCCCTCACTCTCAGCCACCATGACCATTCCCTATTCCAACCAGCAGTTGCTCTCTAGCCTGGCTATCCATGCTGAGTCTTGGACTCCTCATCTGAAAGATAGCAACATATATCCCTTCATGAAGAGGCACGAGGCTGCAGATCTCTGAGGTTCCAAGCATCTCTCTTCTGAGTCTGAGAGGAAGATTAAAGTGCAGGGGGCCTAGCCTCTGTCCTCCAACCTCGTCAGGCCCTATGCCTTTTTCAGGGACCACATGTCGGCAGAACCCAGGAAAAAAAGTAGCCAGAGAAGAGCGGCTGGATCCAGGCAGGTCTGAGAGCCAGGGAGGCACATTATTCTCTACTCAGGCCATTGTGTGTCAACTAAATGGCTCTCAACCTTCCCAGTCTGGGCTCCCTTGTCAAGCTCATACCATGTTGCATGATACAGCTTCAGGAAGGGAAGGAGCTCCATGGCTGGATTTGCCCTTACGGATGGGGGCTTAATGGGCCTGGCCAGATAAGCCACACGGCATCCCTGGGCCTCACCTTCCCTATCTGAGAACACAGGTGCTAATGCCTACCTGGAAGCTATGTCGGGTAACCTGGGACAGTGGCTGATGCTTAGTAGGCCTGCAGAAAACAGCAACGGCTGCTGGCATGTAATGAACTCTCTGGCAAAACTGAAAATCCCAATGTGTGCCAAGTGTTCTGGCTAACAAGGTAAAGTTACCCAAGGGCTGAGTGCCTCAGATGGCCTGAACTCACCCAGCCCAAAGGACTGCCCTCTACATGTCAGTGGTATGTCTGTGCAGCCCTGCCCAGGGGGCAAGCTCCTTGGTGCTCCCCTCTGTGTTTCTCCCTATGGCTCCTGAGAGCTCCTGGGAGGCCCCTCCCCATTTCTAACTCTCCATGGCTCACACTCAACACAACTCCTCCAGGGATTGTTTTTTGATCACATGCCAGCATCCATCCTGCCTTGCCCAGGATGACTCTGGGGTTCTGTTAGGACTCTGTTCTACCCCTGGATAACTTCAAGGCATCTAAACCAGGCTCACAGCAGTCTAAACAGCCTCTTTCTGTTCTATCAGCACAGCAAGCTGAGCCTCCGCCCCAGGACTTTTGCAAAGACTTTTCTCTGTCTAGAATGTTCTTGCCCAAGCTCTGGGCATGTCTGGCTCCTCTCTGTATATCACTTTCCAGGGTTACAAGTCTCCGTCTGCTATGCCCAGTGCCTGCACAGCATCTACACACAGTGGATTCCAGGGGAGCCAAGAGCTTTGTTTCTGAGGGCCCTGGATCCCGATGAGGCTCTGCTACAGGGCACCAGTTCAGGAACCTCCAGATGAACTTGGAGGTGATGTATACATCTGGAACTGGCTGAATCTGTCTCTCTGGACACGTGCTTCTGCTCGGGGCAGACGCCTAATGCGAATCGCTTCTGTCATCAGGACACGAAGGGGCTTGACACAGACCAGCTGCCGCTGCCGAAGGACAGGCTGCCAGAGCGCCGATGGGCTCTCAGCAAAATTGATGGCCGCTGTCAGAAAGTGATTTCCCCACGGCCGCGTCGCAGGCCCTCAGAGGAGCTCAAATCCCAGGCAGCAATGCCTCCCGTGGCAGAGGGTGGGCAAGCAGCCAAGCAGGGGGGCCAGGCGTACAGCCAGGCAGCCCACACCTGGTCCAGCTGCTTCCCAGGACCCAGGGGAAGGAGGGAACAATTATCAGCAGGGAGAGGAGTTCACAGGCCTGCACCCAAGAGCTGGGAGGTAGAGCAGAGGGCCAGCAGGGAGGACATGACTACTTCATGTTCCCTTCATTCGTTCTGCTCCAGGCACAAACCCCCCCCCAAGTATGCTGGACAGACAGATGAATACATGGATGAGTGAATAATTTATAAGTGCCAAAAGGCCTCTGAGGGACAGAATCCCTATGTGGGACAGGATCCCTACGTGGATCAGAAGGTAGGCAACAACAGCGTAATAGCCTGAGTGCCAGTATCTGGTCACTTTCAGTCTGGGTCAGCAGCACCTCCCTATCCTGAACCGGTGGCCCCAGTTCACATCACAATAACACATACTGTCTGTGCCTACTTCCATACATAGGTGGCAGGGGCAGGGAGCTGAACCAGAACACACAAAGCTGGTTACTTATCACATAATTCTTCAAAAACACACAGCTGATACCTGAGGTCCAGGATAGATGGCAGGCTGAAGTCACCTCAGGATGACCACAGGACACAGTCCAGTCTATGAAGGAAGGCCTAGAAAGGTTCAGTCGCTCATCAGTGACCAGCCACCCTCCAGGATGAAGCCAGTCTTAGGCCACCTGTGCCAAGATGCCAGGAATCCACTCTCTGGGAATCCCAAGTCCTTGAGTGGACAGGGAGGACTGAAGGTGAGGAAGAAACAGAGGGCAGGCACGCTGAGAGGCCAACACTTTCATCCAGGGGTACAAAGAGACGAGGGTGTGGGGAGAGGACAGGTAACCTAAGGCTAAATGGCTACAGAGGCAGACAAAATAATTTCACTTATTCACACACTCATTGTCAAGGTTCTGAGCTGGCCCTGGGACCAAAACAGAGTAAGACTCCCACACCCGTGAGGGCAGCCCTCTAGGCTGATGGGAGTGGACAGGAACAGGAGCTAGTGTTTGCACGAATGGGCAGCATAATGAAGTAAGAGTCCAGGCACTGGGACCCATGGGAAATAAGAGACTAGTGTGGTGTGGTCAGAGTGGGGGACAAGGAGCTGTCCTGTAGTATCTAGAAGTGCACACAAATATGAGGATCTCTGCTCAGCTCGGCCCACTGGGCCCACAGGGCCGAGGTACACCATGTTCATCAGCCTTGGTGCCGCTGCTGCAGCTCCTGTCTCCTGTCTCCTGTCTCCTGCCTGCGCCTCTAGCTCTAGACTCAGAGAGTGTTGTTGACTGAAGGGCAGGATCCCCAACAAGCTCTCACAGTGCTCAGTGCTGACCCCGTTCCAGCACCAACACCAAGGGTGGGGACTCTCAGAGCTCACACATGTACCTCCGGACCTGCCAGTGAGCCCTGTGAGGGCAGGACCACACAGTGTTCTCAGCAGTAGCCGGAAGCTTCCTCGTGGTGAGTGCTGAGGAAGTAGGGGTCTTGGAGGAGGGAGAAATGGCTTCCAAGGCTCTGTGGAGGCAAGCAAGATCTGTTCCAGGAATTTCCAGGGGTTACCAGGCAAGGCCCAGGACAGAGGCTGAAGCAAGGGACCCAGCAGCCTGGTCCCAGTCATACAGTTCCTGGAAGTTCCAGAGGCTGCAGAAAGGTCAGCTACTACACAAGGCTCCTCCCTACACCCCAAGTAGCCCTGCACCCACCTCATGGCCTCTGAAAGTGTCTACCATGAGGACACAGCTTGGTGGCCAGTGCCTGAACCCATGTGTATCTCCAGGTTGCCAGGCTCATCCCTAGATGGCAACTGGGATGAAAATATTGCCCACTCACCCCTGAATCTGGAGCCTGAGGGAGGCCAGGGGCAATTCTCACCTTTAGGAGTAGAGGGCCATATCCCAGGCAGGGCTGAGATACAAGAGACTGTAGCAAGGAGCACTGACCTAGAGTGGTTGCTCCTTCCCACCTCTGCCTACCCCTCCCAGGAGAACAAATGCTCACACACTGTAACTCCACAACTTGAGGAGCTGCGGAAGCTGAGGCCAGAGGTCCCTCTTAGTCTTCCATGGGAGGAGTGCCCTGAATGTCAGGGTCTCCAGAGTGGCAGAGCCGTCTTCATGCCAATAACACCACTGGCATCGCCACCACCTTCCCTCTGAGCTGCCTTATTTCTAGGTCTCTCCAGTCCTTTTCTCCCTGAAACTAACATAACACACACACACACACACACACACACACACACACACACACACTCGCCACACTCCAGTGCTGCCAATGGCTCTCACTGAATCACAGCTAGACTCCTTGGCTTCCAGCCCTTTCTGGTCTCATCCCCAAAACTTCAGTCAAAAGTCACTCTGTCCCCAAATCCAAAATGTCCTTTTCCACCTTTGTGCCCACAACTTCACTTCCCGGAATACTCCTTCCCTGATCCCCTTCACTGCCAAGAAGAGCATGTGCCCCAAAGGTAAGGTTCAGAGATCTCATGGCCTTGGCAATCTTTGACGACCCCTGGAGCCCCACAGAGAAACCAGCCACAGTACACATCGGCCTCTGCTGCAGACTGGCTGCTCCGCATGCCGGGCTGGCTGACTCACCCCACACACCCTCAACACTTGCTGGAACGAATAAATTACCTCATTTAGCCACAGAGCACGCCTGGCTGGAGTGTTGGCAGTTCAGCCAAGAGCCCTCGCGTGGAAACCACCACGCTGAAGGTGGCAATATTTCACCTCGAAGTGTGCCATGAGCGCTGGAGTCTCAATGGAGCAAGTGTTTGTGTGTGGTTGGGGAGGGAGGAACTGGATGATGAGCTCTGGTTTAAATATACACGACAGGAAACCTCCAACTCCAACTAGACAGAGCCCACTGTGTCCCAAGACACAGAGCTCCCCAAGTCTCTTCACCATTCTGCAGGGCACACAACAGGAAAAGCATCTCCATTTCATTGAGGTAGGCACTGACCAAGCGATGGCCCAAAGAGGCCCTGCTTGTCAAGCTGGCATCAGTGTGGGCTTGTTCCTCCCTACTTGGGTGAGTTGGTAGCAGGGGTGGGACACAGTGGCAGAGCCACTGGAGAGCAATAGTCCTCTAGCTTTTACACAAGCAGAGATGGGGAGGGGAAGAAAGGGGAGCCAAGGGCCCCAGGGTGATCCACCCTCACAGACCTGCTGAGAGAAACAGCAGTCAGCCAGCAGGACACAATTATGCATATGGCTTAAAAGAAACCTATGAGCCAAGATGAGCCAGACTCTGCTGGAGCCTAGGCAGGGAATCATCATGGCTTCTCCCCATGTGTGCCAGTCCTGGGCAGCCCAGTTGGCCATGCTCCCACAGCCCTATGGGGCAGACAGGCCCAGGCAGCAAAGACCCTCACTGGAGGTCCCAACAAGCCCCATTACAAGGCTGTATGCCAGGGATGGACTGGGTCCTGATACCCACAAACATTGAGGCACATTTATCTACCAGAGTCCCTAGCCATGGCCACAGGTTCTGATAGGATACCCTAGGCCCCACCCTGTTTGCCAGGCTTTATTTGCATATGCTAATTACACACACACACACACACACACACACACACACACACACACACACACACATCCCTTGCTCCCCTTGGAGCCAGCTTGTTTGGGGAACGGCTGGATCTGGCTATACCTGTACCGTGCTGATGTCACTGCGAGCTATTTCCAGCCTGGTTGCCATGGGAACCACAAGGCCTCAGCTCCAGTTAGGAGTTCAATATATAATTTACTTACTCCCCCATCCCCCCAGCCCCACCCCAAAGAGACTGGGGCGTATGGGGAACAATCGGCTAAAATATACAATAACACCCTTCACTTCCCTCGGAGGCCTGTAAGAGTGGAAGGGGAGGAAGGAGAGCCACACAGTGGAACGGTAAATCCATTTTTGGAAAAGGAGGACAGTAGTGGGGAGGCAGCTTCCCTCTTTGAGGAAAGAAGAAAGCTTGGCACTTGGGTGCTTCCACAGAGACTCAGGCTTGGCCAGGGGTGACACAGAGCCTTCTGCCCTGTGACAGCCCAATGCTGTCAGGCAAGCCCTCATCAGGAACTTCAGCTCCCGAAGAAGAACCTGCCTGGCTCCATGAAGCTCCTCGGCTTATGAAATCACTACTAATTCAACTGGCTCAGCTTGAGCTCTTAGACACACGGATGTTCCCAGTTCTTGCTGCCAAATACAGGGGCCACCTGCTACCTCCAGGCTGGGAGTGTGGCGTACCTCTGATGGACCCAGAGGCTGGCTGAGGCCAGGGACCATATGGTCACTTAAAGGTGGCACTTGCCTTACTGAAGCTCAGGCCCTGCTACTCTGGGCCTTTAACTCTGAGTATTTAAACACCTGTTCTGTGCTCCCTGTGCTTTGGGTGCTAGGGATACGGAAGGGCTCAGGCACAGACCTGTGCACAGGGATGCCCCAGGCTGACTGCAGGAGAATGCATCATGGTTCTGAGAAGGTCCACTTTATCAGTAATGTGAGCAGGGGCTGCAAGGACATCTATGTATGTGACTATCAGAGGTAGTCAGGGGAGGTGTCCCAGAAGAGAATATGGCCTAATGGCTGAAGACTCAGATCCAAGGGAGGCAGAGGACATTGCAGAGGCTCGCACAGCACAAATGCAGCTTGCCTCTCTGGTGCTGCCTTTGTGCCCCACAGGCAGGCAGACCCCAGAGCAGGACTACTTGCTGGCCCATCGGCCTAAGTACTCCCAGCTTCTCCAGGCACACTCATGCTTGGATAGCCATGGAAGGCCACAGTGGTCCTCTCTGTGTGTTGGGGGAAGACAGAGGACCCCAGCTTGGGGTTCTCTCATCCTGAGCTACAGAGCCTCTGGGTTTTAGGGTCAACAGGACCCAGGAGGACTCTGCAAGTCACCTCCTTTTCTCACCTTGACTTCCTTCCCCATAAAATTACCCTACTTTATTCCCAATCCTTAAAACTCTAATTATCAAGACCCACGTGTCCTTGGTGGAGAAACTGAGACAGTGAGTAAACTACTAAACAAAACGTCAGACTAAGACTTCTAAGAGTTTGAAGCTCTTCTTCAAGAGCCTAGACTGACTCCACGTTGGACAGGAACCAGATGAGACCAGTCTCCCACTTGCCGGAGCAGGGTTGTGTCTCCTGTGCTGCAGAAACTACCATCCCCACCATAGCCAGGTCTTCTCCAGCAAGTCTGCTTCTCCCTCCCACCTCAGTGCCTAGGCTCTCCCAGCCCCAACCCTCCCAGAAAGAAGCTCAAACCATGACCTACGTACGGTATGGCTCCCCAAGGTTCTGCCTTAACTACTACTCATTTCCCTTCTACCCCAGCACTGCCCTGACGGTGCAGGGTGCAGGAATGGAATGACAGAGCACACACGACCCCAATTTCTCCTCAGAGCCTTCAGGATCAGCACCCCAAGCTCTCTACCTCCCCTCTTACATTCTGACTAACTGTCCAAACACATCTGTTCACCCGCTTGGATTACCTTTCTCCCAGAGAACCAGACTAGGACAGGGAGCGTATGGAATGTGGGGAGGGGTAACCTGATTGGATGGATGCTGGCTTCACCCCTTAGCAGATGCTGATCCTGTATGCTGTCTGTGAGGCCTTCACAGGCTGACTGAGTTAGTGTAAGAGTCAGGAGCAGAGCCTGGTGTGTGGGTAGCCATTGGCAGTTACTGTGACCACAAACACTCTAGAGCTGGTGTCTCATGTGCCCTCTCTCCACTCGATCCCAGCTCCCAGCCCCTGCATGCACTACTGTGATGGTTAGGGTAGTCAACTTGACATTTTCTAAAATTATCTTGGGGATGGGCATCTGGGCGTGATCATACTGAAGGAGGGGGTCAGGACTGCATCAATTGATATAGAAAAGCTGCCATGATGGTGGGTGGGACCATTCCCTGGGCAGGGGATCCTGGACAGGACGGAAAGAGCCAGGCAAGCAGCAGTACAGATTCATCTACCGTTTCCTGACTGAGATAGGGCAGGAACGACTGCTTCAAGCTCCTGCTGCCTTGATTTCCCCCACCAGAATGGACTGTGCCTCGATCTGAGAGCCAGAATAAAGCCTTCCTCCTTTAGATTGCCCACCCCAAGGTATTTTTATCACAGAAACAGGAAAAGAATGTAAGACAGCAGTGCATTTATCTGTCTGTCAAGGTAATGTCCATCTCCCCGGCATGTCAATCATCTGGAAAGCCAAAGCATGTCCACTGAGCGCTTCTTCTGCAACTCCAGGTTGGACACACAGTGGGTGTTCAATATGTATGGACACAGTGGGTGCTCATGTATGCGGGGATGGATGACAGCTTGGCTATACCTGTTATCACAGAAACAAACAAGGCATGTGCCTACAGACCTCATCAGAGCATCAACCCACCCTAAACTGGGATTCCCAGCTCCCTACTACAGGACAACATCTTTTACATCCACAAGAAGTGGGGAGAGCTGGAGACTGAACAGCCACACCATGCAGGGCTTGCAGAGGTGACAGCTATGGTCAGCTCCCGGAGCCCTGAACACTCACAGCTGTGTTTGTCCACAGCTCGGCTGCCTGCTTCCCTCACTGCCCTGGTAATGTACACACAGCCTCCCAGGAAACTGCAAAAAGTGAGTTAATATAACATTATGGCTGAGAATTTAAATACACAGGAGTCAGGCAACACAGACTTACAGTTCCCCAAGCAACTGTAAAAACCACACAAGCAATTCAGGAGCAAAGCCGGGAGTGGATTTAAGGCCTTCTCGGCCACTGGCAGACTCCAGTGGCTGCACCTTGACCTCTCAGACAGATGGTCCTTCTAGGCCCAAGGACACTGACATGAGGGATGAGCTATTCAGGGCATGTGGCTCACCAGACACCACCTTTTGGAGACACGCAGGAGTTTCCAGCAGGAGCTTTAGGCCCCCCACCCCATGATCCTATTGGCTGTGACCCCAGTTGGATCTACACATGTGTTCCTAGCCCCCACAGCCAGCCACTCTAAGGGCTCATCACCCAGCACATGTCTCTGTGCTCCTGTCCATTCTGTAAGCTCACAGGCCCATTGTCCAGGACCCTCAGCTCCCCCTTCCTGTCTCAAATAATGGATTGAAGAAAGTAGGCTTAGTGTGGATTGATAGCTCATTGGTTAAGAGCACTGGCTGCCCTTTCAGAGGACTGGAGTTCAATTCCCAGCACCCAAATGATAGTTCACAACTATCTGTAACTCCAGTTCTAAGGAATACAATATCCTCTTCTGTACTCTGTGAGCACAAGTCACACATGTGATACACAGACATGCATGCAGATAAAACACCCACACACATAAAATAATCATTTAGTAACAAGGAGAGAACACAGGCCCAGGCCCTGTTGAGTTCACAACACAACACCATACTTAGAGTCTTGAGTAAGTCACCAGTTCATTCGGTGCCTCAGTTTTCCCATGTATGACAGACGTGTTAACTACTACTACCTCAGATAAAGTGTCTGACAGACCTGAGCTCAGTGACTGCCACCACTGCCCCCACAGCTGTCACTACAGCTCCCCTCCCTCTACCAAGAGCCATGAAACACAAAACACAGAGGGAGGCACCTGTGTGGGGGAGAGCACCTGTGAAGGATGGCCAAGCCTGGAGGGAAGGCTGGGAACAAAAAGCCAATTCTCAGCATCCCCCAGAAGAGTCAATTCTCAGGATACCCCTGCTGAGGATGGCTGAGAGACAGGAGAGCCCTTCCCCAGATGCCTAGCTGATGAGATCAAAGGCAGTAATGAGCTGGGGGTCTCCCTACGGGGGACGCTGGTGAGGGGGCACCAACACTGGGTTGCAAAGGCTGGGAGAAGTGAGGTCAAGAGATTTGTTCCTCCTGCCTTTGAGGAGGCTTCCCTGAGCCTGGAGCTCATGGCCGGCAGGGCTGCTCACAGTACAGGTGTCACAGCAGGGAACCACAAATGAGTGCTGGAGTAGTGACTGAGAGTGACTCCGGAGACTCAAAGTGACAGGGCTCTCCATCTTCAGGCCCAGGCTGGGTTACTCACCCAGCTAAGTCCGGATCAAAGCCGTTTCCGGAAGGCTATTTTCAAGACCTGTATCTGGCAGGGTCTGAGCCCTATAGAAGGCTGTCTACAGCAGCAAGATAGAGAAGCTTAGGGAGCAGAGGTGTCAGCATGTAAGGAAGTCACTCCAACAACTCTGAGGATGCTGCAGGTGGAGGCTCTCATATCATCTGGTTAAAATGACTGGCATCATGGAGAAGAGCGGATGTTCAGCTGGAGGAGTTCAACAACACTGACGGGTCAGGACAACAATGTACGGAGCTACTCCTGCTTAGCTGGGGGTGGCATCTCAGAGGAGGTGACAGCTGAACTAAGAATGTATGATCCTGCTTAAGGGTCTTCCAGGAAAACTGCAGGTGCAAAAGGAGACAGGGCCAAGCCCAGCATGACGGAGCAGCATCGGGAAAAAAGCAACTGAAGGAACATGGCAGAGATGAGCCTCTGGCCACTTAGTGCTGGCCTCGTTTTGAACACCAGCATGGAACCTCAGACTCCTCATCTGGAAGATACGGGTGGCATCTATAACCAATTATGAAGGTTAAGCCTATCACTGGGAATCCAGGCAGGTACCATGGGAACCCGAGCTGCTGCCGTCATTACTGGAAGGAAGAGAAGACTAACAGATCCACTGAGTTAGGAGAAGGAGAAAACAGTAGCAATGGACAGCACAGGAAGATGAGCTGCCCCCTCTGCCACTTGCTCGGAAGAGTGTGGCTTGCTGACACCCTTTTTTGTCACCCAGAGATAGATGTGATACTCAGCTTACGAGATAGAACACCAGATGAATCCCAGGCTGAGGCTAACAAGGCAAGAGCCAAGGAGCTGTAACCTTGCACCTGGCACAGGGCTAGAATTAAGGAAAGGATGAATGTGTGCATGCATGCATGCATGCATGGGTGGATGCCTGTGTATGCATGGGTGGGTGCCTGTGTATGCATGGGTGGATGCATAGATGCAGGCATGGAAGCATGGATGCATGGAGCAACAGACAGAAAAGATGGACACCAAGCAGCCAAGAGTCAGATACCCCATGCTTCCTCAGGATCTATCAGTGTTTCCCCAAACACTAAGCAGTACCAGCACCTTCATGTGTACCTGGCTGTTCTAGAACTGGGCCACACATAGGGGAATGCTATCTCTAAGAGATCATCAGTGACCCCCCCCCCCAGGGTGGCTTGGGGGACAAAAGCTTCTAGGAACAGTGTCCTTAAACTGTTCCCTCTCACTTGTTGGTCTCTCACCAACCTCCTTCTACCATCTGGCAGGTGTGGCCTCTGCACCAGGTCCACCTGCCTGTCACATCAACCCCACATGTCCTGCTCAGCAAATCTTGTTTGTGTCCCAAAAGGTATAGCTGCAAGGCAGAACTGGCACCAGCCAGGACCATCTGCTCAGCCTGAGGAAGGGGCGGGGCCTGAGATATCACTTCATCTGATGTGCAGCAGCCCGATGCTGGGCATCCTGCCAGGTGACCCCTGTGGGTAGGGCACCAAAGAGGGCCAAGTTCTGGACCTCAAAGATTTCACATCAAGAGCAGGGTCAAACCTGGGGTGGTCTAGAGTAAATAGCCCCCTGGGGATGAGAGGACAGAATTTACTGGTCTGTATAGGTTTCCAGCAGAGGCTGTGGGTGCAGGGAGCTTAATGCCGTGAACAGAGAGGGGATGGCAAAAGGCACCACAGAAACAGACAAGGAGGATTCCAATTCTCCACCAGAACACCACCAGTTTGGGAACAGCCTAGGATCTACAAGTGCAGGAGATAAGGCTGAGGGTAAAAGGCAGTGTGAGAAGGCCCCATGTCTTCCCTCCAGATACACATGGGGTGCAGGGTAGGTAGGGACCTGAGGCAAGGTGGAAGCCTGTTCCTTTATACATCTAATTGTGGCTGTAGATACCAGGCCAGCCATGCTCCAACCAGAACCATAGCTTCCAAGACTTGCAACAGCTTCTCTCAGTAGAAAGAGAGCCCCTTCATAGGCAGGTCCTGTCCCCAAGGACAGCTGTAATAGTGACCAGTCATGGCAGGATGAGATGTTGCCCTCTGTCTTAGTCTGACACCTGTAGTGGCTCTCTTGACGCCACTCCTCACTTCATGGTGTCCTTCCAAACACCCTCTTTTGAAGCTAACCAGTGACAATGCCACCGTGAGCCCAGCTCCTTGCAGACAGGCAGACAGGCAAGACAGACATGGAATCTCTATCTCTACTGTGCTCTTCTGGCAACTGCATCTCAGACAGACTTTGCAGAGAGCAACAAACTTCATGTCCTTCTCTCCTGATGGATACTGTTCTGAGGATGGAATATACCACCCCAGCCTCACATAGCCATTCAGCCTGTAGTGACCACTATGTCACTACCCTGGGGAAGAAAGGCAGCCTTTCCTCTTCCTGAGTCTGAGATGGGATGCTGGGAGCTGACCCTGGCTCTCCCCAGATATGGCTACAGATTGGCATGGTTGTGGCGTGGCTCAGTCTCTGAGAACATTGCTGAATGTGGCTCTTCCTGCCTCCTCCATGTGGGGAGAGGACTTGGGCAGAAGTCACAGGAGCAGACAGGGCATTTGCTGTGCACCACATAACATCCCGCCTGAGGAAGGCGCTCTGACCTTAGCCAAGAACTCCCATCCCTCAGCTTAAAAAATGTGCACGGTAGCCCCATCAGCCTACAGCTTGCTGTGATGGTAAGCAGACCCTGGGAAACAGGAGACTCATACCTCTCAAGTGGGACCTTCAGGATGGGCACTGCACAAGGATAACCATACATGCTCCCGTCCCGATGGCAGGGACATCAAGTCCACTTTACTTAACAGGGAAACAGAAGTGCAGAGATAGTACTATTTCCACACAAAACAGCAGGCAGAGGAAGAGGCAGACATGGTTGTGAGCCCGAGCAGGGTCCAGGGAACTGTAGACCGCCAATTCCAGACATCCATATCTGATACCTGACGAGATCACCCCCAGGAAGTCTCCCTTCATCAAGGGCCACAGCCCTACCTTCAAATAATCATGCTACAATCACATATCACCTTCTTCCACTTCAAATATATGTACTCCCTGGCCAGGGCCTTGACAGACTCTCCCACAGCATGGCCACTGTTGCCTGTCTGCACGTTTAATTGCTAGCTCAGTCTGTTACTGCCGTTCTGGACCCCTCCTTCAGAAAGCCTCACCAACCTCTCTCCTCTTTGAAGTCCTTATCTTTGCCACAATGTCACTCTCAGTCTGTGGGTATCTGATGAGCCATCAAGGTCAGTGAGCCAGACCCTGTATTCTCTCACTTGAACTAACATAGCTTTTCCACCCACTTTCCCTCAGAAGTGCAGCCAAGGGTAGCCTCTAGGCTGCTCCTATGCAGACCCATCCTACCCTGGCTACTTGGCCCACGTGGTCATTCCAGTCAGGCTGTGCATAGCCCTATAATGCCCAGCTCTCCTAAACACAACTCCCTTCCTCCCTTCCTCCCTCCCTCCCTCCCTCCCTCCCTCCCTCCCTCCCTCCCTCCCTCCCTTTCTTCCTTCCCTTCTCCCCCACCACCTTTTGGAAATGGCCTTACTATGTAGTCTTGGCTGCCCTGGAACTCTCTGTGTAAACCAGGCTGGCCCTGAACTCACAGACATTTGTCTGTCTCTACCTCCTGAGTTCTGGGATTAATGGTGTATACCATCACACCCAGCTCTAGAACATACTTCTAACAAGTGACCCACTCAGACACCCTGAAGAACAGTTTGGGGGCCTTTCCCATGGCAGAACAAGGATGGGTCTTTTCATTCTCCATGTACCTACTAAAACAATACAGGTACCTGGGATCCAGGCCCACAGAGGGGCAGGTAGTAGATCCCAGAAGCACCAAGCCCATGGGGGAAGACTCATGCTCAAACATATTCCACCCACTCCTTTAAGCCCGGTCTGGTTATCCATCTAGACTCCTTACTCCTCCTCTGTCTTGGTCACAAGTGCCTGTCTCTGTCTTCACATTATCAGGCTCAAACTCCAGGTCCAGGGTGAACCTCTGGCTGTGCACCCTTGGGTTAAGTCTCTGTGTGTCTCAGGTTCTCATCTGTAAAATGGGAAGAGGGACTGGGACCATGGTACCTCCTGGGGTTGTAGGTAGGGTCTAAGGGTTACATAATATACACAAAACCCTATTCAGAGGCTCAGTGACAACAGGAGCTGTCACACCCTCCTGTGTTACAAGAGTAACACACTCACTTTTCCCTCCTTCAGGGAAGTCAGGCCTCAGAGGAGGTCAGTCAGCCTCAGCCAGAGGCAAACCCCTGTGTCCTGGTACTCCCTCACTGAAGCCAATCCAGCCCTGAATCCCAACACTCACCGCCCCCCCACCCCCCACCCATGCCCCCTGGAGAGTCTGAGACACAGGCAGTAGTACTCTACCTCAGGCCTGGCCATCCGATGCCCACTGCATCCACACCTGCCTTCTAGCACCTCACTCGGCCACTCTCGGTACCTCTACTTAGCAGTTATATCCCACCCCCACCCCTGTGTGAGACAGAGCTAAGAGGAATTCTGAGAGGCCAGGAGGTGATGGATGTAATAAGCTTCCTCCTTGCCAGAGCCACCACCTCCCTGGGGAACAGTCACAACTTGGATAAGGAGGGAGGGGGAGGCAGCTGGCTAGTGCTGGGAATTCCTTGCTTCCTAATGGAGGCCATAAACCCATCCTTCATCCCAGCACTCGGGCTGCTGAGGGATGCTCCCATCTGCCCCATCAGAAATGAACCTGTTCCAGCCTGAAGACACCTGTGAGAAAAACCATTCTAAGGCAGTGGGGCACATGGCCTGGGACTCCAGATTCCCCTCTCCAGGGTAAAAGATCCATGTTTCCTCAGAAGCCAAGTAAGAGCAAGAGGAGGGGGCTGAGACAGGACCACATGAACATGGGCTCTGGCAGGGTTAACAGGGAGCCACAGATGGAAGGAGAGAGAGAAAGATGAGGCAGAGGGCTGGTGGGCACAGACTGGCCACAGCAGGCACATTGTGGAAAGCAACAATGAAGGCCACCACAGGAATGGAGGCACAGAATGACAGGGTGGGATGGTGCCCAGCAGTCAGGGGGCAGCTCAGGGCTACAGCCATGGCAAAGCCAGAGGCAATGTTCAGTCTCAACATGGAGCCCGCTTCCTCCGCCTGCTTGCCCTGTCCGCAAGCCAAACCACACTGGTTGAAAGCTTAACCTGGTAGAGGGAGTGCAGACTTGGACCACGAGGTTCAAACACATGTTGAGGCCTGGAATAACAGACCACTCACAGAGCATCCAGAAGACCCTCTCTGCTGGTCTCTGTACTGCCCTTCCTCCCCACAGGGCCAAGCTTCAGCCTCAGATGGGGTCCAGGACCCAGCTCTGGCCCTCTCATGAGTGCCCTACAAAGCAGGCAGCCCCTGGCCCAGGGAGTCTGAAGCTACCAGCATGCTACAGACTCTAGGGGCATCACTTTCCCATGTATTGACTCTAGGTTCTCCATTACAGCATGTAAAAATGTACTTCTCCCTCACCCCACCCAGAACTGACAGAAAGGTTAAAGGTGAGAGTGTCGGAGTGTTCTTTCCCAGCACTGGTCATGAACCCCAGCCCTTCATCAGAAAATACCTGCTACTTCCCCTGTTTCCAGGTGCTCTCCCCTCTACCCCAGGACCTTTATACACAGATGTTTTTCCTGCTTGAAACATTCTTCAATGGCCTCCCCGACCTGCACCCTATAACCATTCTGGGCTCAGATGCCATTCCCTCAGGAAGCCCTCCCTGGACCTCAGGTGGACTGAAGATCTCATATGTCTCCACCTCCAGAAATAACAAAGGCCACGAGGAGTAAGGGTCCTGTCTTAAGGTTGCAGGTGTCCATGGAAACCTCTGCTTTACAGCATGGGGAGTATTCCAAGAGGAGGTGACCTCTTAATCTAAAATCAGAAACTTATACCTACAAAGTCCCCTGCACCCACTTTGCAGATGAGAAAACTGAATTCTAGAGCTAGGGCTGCACTATTACTGTCTTAGAAGCAGCTCTGCTCCATAAGTTCCAGGCTCTGCCAGGTTCCCCACACTCATGGTGGGGGACATTCCTCTCCCCTGGGGGAGCCCCACAGCACACCTGGGGGACACAGGCTGCCTGGTCCTGTGGATCATCCTATCTGCGGGTGGCTGAAGGCTGGAGTAGCACCAGGCGCCCCACTGCACTACTGAGCTGGGCAGCTGGCAGCAGCACAGCTCTGAACCAGCTGTTTGGATGACAAACTGCGTTCAAGCTTCATTAGGGTAATCACGGGCTCCCCTCCCGGCAGCGCTTCGGAGCGCGACTGTCAACCTGAACTAATCAAACCCGGCCCCAGGACACCCACCCGCCTGGCTGACAAGCCGCTAAGCCGAGGAGCCACTTTGAGCAGCGTGGCTCACTTGGAGGTGGCGGCAGGGCTGGGCCCTGGAGACAGACAGCCTGGGAGTCCTGCTGCATGCTCCCTGGGACCCTGGGAGCCTCAGAGCTGTCAGTACAGCTGGTCCTCACCACCATTCTTTTGTTACAGCCAGAAAGTGAGCTTAGGAGGCAAGACCACACTGAGGGAGGGGTGAGGCCAGGCTCAAACCCAAGCTTGTGGATCCATCACGTTCTCTCCACTGCTTTTTGCAGGCTGCGGTAAGCTGAGTAGCCTGAGCAAGTCCTTCTAGTCCTGCACCCCAATAGAAACTTGGGGACTCTGGTGACAAAGATGTGGGAAGCTGTTTGCAAAGCAGTGGGACCAGTGCCCAAGCTGACAGAGTTCTGAGAACAGGTCCCTTTCCCCCAACCCCTACCCAGCTCAGTTGGGTGGCCCCTGGGCAGATGTTCCTACCCACGATCAGAACCAAGCCAGAGTGACAGGTCTAGTTCCTTCATATGACAGCTGGGGAAACCAAGGCCCAGCAGGCGGGGGGGGGGGGGGGGGGGGGAGGCAGAGGCAATGGTAGATAGCAGGAAGTGGGAAGTGTGGGCTGTTGAGGCAGAGGACTGTCATTCATTCACATATTCACTCATTCATTCACCGGTTCACAGGAGACAATGGGACCTCTGGGTTGGGCACTCAGTACTCACTGAATGAACAGATGCCTGCAAGGCTGAGAGTGTGAATGGATGCCTGGTGCTAGGGACTCAGCCGTGAACTCGGCAGACACTCACCCTGCCTCCTGGAGTCTATCTAGTGGGAACAGCCAAGCAACTGATAATTAATTACAAATGACAGAGGCAACGAACTAGCTGGATAACAGCCACCAGGAGAGCCACTGCGTGGTTTGAGAAGGTCCAGCAGACTCAACAAGGTACCCTCAAAGGAAAGCTGAAGGCAAACAAGAATGAAGGAGGGCACCCAGCACACGCAAAGGCCCAAAGATCAGAAGTAGCTTGGGGCTTTGGAGGACAGAGGTCCATCTAAGTGGCCAGAGGGCCGCTATGGGGTGGAAGCTGAAGTTTTAGCTGGAAGAGGAGGGAGGAGGCTTGGGTCTTCATCATGAGGGTGGCAGGAGCCTCTGGAGAGCTGGAAGCAGGACAGGTGGCTCTGAGTGCTGTGGAGAGAAGGTGGCAGGGCTCAAACCCCAGCCCTACTGCTTTCTGATCCAACATTAGCTCAGACAGCAAGGACAGCCAATGTGCTGTCTCAGGAGGGGCATCCTGAGAATCCACGCAGATGTGGCACAGATGGGCAAGTCAGCCTCTCCTGCTAGACATCAGGGTGCTGTGGGCAGCAGGTGGGTGGTGACTGGGGGAGGTAAGGCTGCAGGAGGTGCTTCCTGGGGCTGCCAACACTGCGGCCTGGATCTTATAAATGACTATAGCTCTATGCTTCAGATGTCTACATTTTTCTGTGGTAAGTTAGGCCTCCAAAAATCATTCAGAACAAAAGCCTGCTTCCATCCCTCCACCCTTCCATCTCTGTGCTTGCATCTGCAGAATTGATACAGTGACAAGGACTACCTACCTGGCTGTGCACAGGGCTGAAGAAAATGGTGTACCCCCACAAGCCCGGCTGCTCTACCCCACAGCAAACACAGGTCGCACAGAAACACCACAAATAAGGCTGGGGGCATGACTCGGTGGTAAAGTGCTCGCTGAGCACACAGACCAATAGATTCCATCAGGAGCACTGTATAGACTGAGCAGTGACTTACACCTGTAATCCCAGCCCTCGGGATTTAGAAGCAGGAGGATCAGGGTTCTAGGCCAGCTATGGATACATCAGCCCCATCCCATGCCCCCAAAGGAAGACAAAGAAAATAAAGCATGTATTTTCCTCCATACTCTGGTCTTCTTGGTCTTCTAGTTTCTTAATCTGTTAGGGGCCAGTGATCTCCTTTTGCCTTAAGAGGTCACAGGCACCACAGCAGTACCCTTGATCCCTGACATGGTCCTGGGGACTAAAGGAGTACAACACACAGCTGTCCAGTGTCACTCCTAGTTCTACATGAGGTAGTTGCTGGGGGCATAAACTCAGTATCCAATGCCACTCCAGCAGATGCCAAGTTGGATCCAAGCTCCAAACGTAACCCTGAGGAATACCCATCCTGCTCACCAGCATCCCAGGCTCAGCCTGAGAGCCCTCTGCAGGGGAATTACCCACCTGAAATGGTGGCTTCTCCGTGGGAAGAAGATTCAAGAGTGTGGCCAGGTGTGAACCCTGGGCAGGAGCTATAGATATCCTGGAAAAAAGGAGGCTCTGAGAGGTCCTGAGGCAGTTCCCATGGAGAGCGTGGAGGCATAGCCCTGCATCACATCTGGAACATCTTACTCACCCAGAGACCTTGGAGGCCCCGAGACGTCAGATGGTGCCTATACCAGAATTCCAGTGGAGCTTGGTCCTCAGAGCCTCGTGAGGACCAGCCTTGGTATCAGAATCATCAGCTCCATGTGACAGAGAGAGAAACAGAGGCTTCAAAAGGCTTAGAGTTCTGGGACTCTTCAGTAAGGAGCCAGGAAGTAATTATGTGGCTGGGATTCCCCCGTGGGCACCATGGGGCACAGCTTAAGCTCCTTGGTGGGCACCGATATGCTCTGTGCGGTTCTCCCTACCATCTGGGGCCACTCAGTCAATAAACACCCTCCAAATGCCACAAGCCTAGTAACAGTGCTGGTCGTGGAGTGGTGACCATGGCTACAGGGATGAGGAACCCTCACCAATGACGGCTCTATCTGCCACTTACACGGCAATGCCAAGAAGCACTACAGTGGTACTGGCTACAAACAAAAGCCTGCACTAGAATGCCAGCTTGTTCTGTCCTCCCAGCAGCCTCATGGGGATTAGCTCCTGGCCCTAGGTTCTGACCCACAACAAGGGCTGCTAGAGCCTGTTGTCAGCAGCTTGAGTGGTTACCCTCTTTCCTGATCATCTCAACAGAGGACCCTTACAGAGCAAGGTGAGCCTGGATCCAAGACTCCATGCCTGTCCCGCCTTGCATGGCTGGCAGAGCGCCTGGAGGTGCCCTACAGGCTTACGACTCACTTTGCTCTTGACTGTGCTCCTAGGATGCGAGCTCTGTGGGGATGTTGGAGGACTACCACTCTCATGGCTCTGCTCACATCAGCTCAGCCCCAGAGATGCTGGCTCTGTGATGGCCCCTCGGGGATAACAAGGCAGTTAGACAGCAGAGCAGATGCCCCACCTTTGTATAGTCTACCCTCATATCCCATGGCTGACACCTACTTTTCCCTCTAGTCTTGGAGAAAAGCCTCTAGCGGTGTCTCTGAACATGCATGCCTTCTCCAGCACACCTCAGTTTTCCCATGCAGCTCTGTCCCGACACAAGGCACACTTGCATGTGCTTGCTGGCCTTCTGTTGGCCCTTCACACTGTCTTGGGAGCTTCCTGGGGACCAGGGCTGTATCTGCTCTATTCACAAATGCCAGCACACAGATGGCAGGAAACGGGGCCTCAGTATCCCTATGAAGTGACTGAATCGGGCTAAGTCTACACTGCCTGGCCAGAAACTGTGGGAACAGAGTGGCTTAGCCATGACCCTGTCCCTGAGCAGCGTCAAATGGAAAGAAGGAAAAGGCCTGGTGAGAAGTGGGCTGTAGGACCTCAGTGGGCCTCAGTGCACTCAGGGGAAAGGAGAGGCCAGCGGAGTCATGGAGGGGGTGAGCGTGAGGCTTTTGGGGTTCCAGCACCGAAGTGAAAGTCCCTAGAACTCAGACTGCCTCCTAGGCTACCTTCCCCACGACACATACCATACCCCCACCACGCCAGCCATAATGAGCAATTAAGTGTCAGAGGGCCAGTTACCACCCTCCCTTCCTTATCTATGTCTACCCACAGCCCTGGGAGGTGACATCCCATCTACAGGCTGGGTGGCCTTGGTCCATCCACTTGAGGCTTCTTCTAGCTGAGCCAAACAGATGGGCCAAAGAGACAAAGCAGCTTGGGTGAGTGCCCTGCTGCAGAGTGACAGGTCACAGCCAGAAGCTGTGGCAAACATACCCCAGCCAGGACCTGGTCAAGTGTAAGATCTGGCTATGGTCAGTGTAGCAGCCAACCATCCCACACCATGCTGGATCCATCTGGCAAAGCTGGCCTCCAGGCTCAGGTGGCTGGGTGGGAAAGGCCACAGCAGAAAGACACGCTTGGCTCCCAGATCCTCTGTTAGGGCGATCTCAGCTTTAACCACCTACATGCCCTGTGAGCTCCCACCCAGCTCAGACCAGCCCCGGGGTGGTGTCACCTGCTCCCAGGAGACTTGACAGGCATTCCCTGACCTCCCCACGCTTCATGGACAATCTTAGCCTCTGCCCCATGTGGGCTTCCTCCTCCTCTCTCTGCCATGACAGACTCTCTCCAAGACCGTTCTGGGCCTACAGCCGTGATAATCTGAGACCTTCACTTCCATGCACACCAAGTTTCAGCCTCACTGGCCTTTCTGTGCCAGGACAGAAAACGCTCAGCCCACCACAGGACCTTCCCGCCTCTATCTCAGGATTCTCCCTCCTCCCCCCAGCTCTCTGTCCCTATGCTAGGCACTTCAGGCCCCAATTCAAATGCCTCCCATAGAAAGGCCCTCCAGAGCACACTAGCCAGTGGTAGTAGCTACAAGCCCAGAGTAACATGTATCACATGACTGCCTCCCATGTGCCTTCCTCCATGCTGCTGTGTGTGAACCCTTAGTGCTACAGCCACAGCCTGACTAACACTGTGGAAAACAGGCAGTCTCTGAGGAAGAGTCAGAGCTGTCTTATTCAGAGGCCCTGCCCCCTCCCCCATCCTCTAAGATACCATAGCCTTAAGACCATGGCCCCTGAGCTCTGGCCCTGGACACTCGTCTAGCCCTAGTATGGGGAATCCTCTTCCCACTGGCCTACCTGTTGACTCTTCTAGAGCCCTGCACCATACTCCCTTGGCTCAACCCCTCCCCCACACTCCTCCCACAACCCCTGCCTGACACCTCCTCTGACCTGTGTCCTGCTCCTGCCACCAGCCCTTCCCACAGTACTCTGCACCCGCTTTCTCCTTGGCATCAGCTCCCACATCATATCTCTCTTCCTGTTACTTCTGCTCATAGCCCAGGCCCTCATGGCCAGTACCTGTTGTCCCCTGTCTTTCACACCTCCAAACCTCTGCTCCAGCTGGGCTCTCTCCCCAAGTCCTCTTCTTCTGCCTCGATAGACAAGCTCATCCGCCAAAACCCAACTCGGAAACGTCATCTTTTTGTAAAAACCCTTCCTGAGTTTTTTCCTGCATCGGTCGGGATTCTATCAGTGGCGAGAGAAAGAAACATCAAGCAGCTCCACTAAGAAAGGAAACGTGTCAGTTTATGTAACTGACAATCCCAGGCGTGGCTTCAGGTGCCACTGGATAGAGAGGCCCAAATCATGGCCTCTACCTGTCTCTGCTGTGTCTAACCTTCTTCCAGGTTCTCCACCCTCAAAGTACTTGTGGGAGAGGATGGCAGGCAGCCTCACGTTCACATTCACCGGCTTCAGCAAGCACAGGCAAATCAAAGGCAACGTGGACAAGCAGTGAGTCCCTGTACACGCAGATCCAAGTGAAAATACAGAAAGGCCTGTGGTTAGACTAGCAAAGAGGGGACATGTGCCCATTTCCCAGTCAGTCACTGAGGCTAGAGGGGTGGGTCTCATGTTCATCCTGTGGGATGGGGAAAAGGTCTTCAGGACGCTCCACACCCACGCATGCCCTGTGCTGAATGACCTGCATCGGCCCAAGGAAGTCTATCTCCCTCACAGCTGGGTCCTCAGTGCCCACTCTGTTTCAGTCCCAGGAGAAGGACTGAGACACCTGATCAGAGGAGGTCTGCTGTGCAGAGGAGGCCTGCACATGTGGAGGGTAGTAACGGGTTAACTGGCACCCCTGCCAGGCAGCAGATCTGCATTCTCACGGAGGCCTCAGGGGGACACAAAGCTGACATGGCAACGAGGGGAGTCAGAAGGGAGGTGCCCAGGGGGCTCCCGGGCACAGCACGGCCCCAGCAACCCAGCTGCGGGGGCTACTCAGCCAATCCCAGAGAGCTGCGAGCGGAAGGGTTGGGGAAATAATTACGGAGGAGGCTGGGAGGGAGGCGGGGAGGCTGGCGAGAGGCTTAATGAAACTGCTAACGCGTTAGTGATTCCTGCTTGCTCGGAAAGGCGGAGGCAGACAGCCATGTTGCCAGCTCCTGCAAGGAAGCTGCCAGGCGGGACTGGCTGGGCACGCACAGGCAGCAACAATAGGCACCTCTGCACCATCGTCTCTCAACACGTGACTTTCAAAGGGCAATCTTAATATATTACAGTTGAAATGACAGTGTCCTCCAACGTGCATGTAATCGGGCTGGAGTCCATTCAGCAGACGCGTTGAGGATTCAGGTTAAACACAACTAGACAGCTAAGGGCTGGTGAGAATTGGCTGTCTGCTCCCATTTTCCAGATAGGAAGCTGGGAACCCTGGAAGTCCTCATAGGGAGCCAGAAAGGTTCCAGAAATCGCCCAGTCCTCTAAACAATTCTCACCACCCCCATGTATTTGTATTCTCAGAAAGCTCTGTAGGGACAGGTAGACAACACAGTCCCATGAAAGATGCCCCCAGAGAGTCAGGAGCGAAGTCACAAAGCAAAGGCTCCCTCCAAGTAGCAAAGAGAACTCAGGGTTCTCTTCCTACAAGATGGGCATTTAACAGCCAATGTGATCTATACTATCGTTTTCAGTCTGTGACATCTCAGGTCTCCAGACAAGAAAGGAGGCAGAGATGTCAAGTGCTAGGCCCGAGGGTGGCTACAGGGCCATGATCCAAGAACAGGTGTTCAGATCCTCAATCTGTGGACTTTTGTTCAAACATTCCACAGGGTGCAGTGAGTGCTAAGTATGCCCCAGCTCGCAGCTAGAAAGATGGAAAGGTTCAGACAAGAGTACTGTAAATAGCACAGGTTGCCAGGAGGTACATGAGAACCACTGGGGAAGCAGCCAATAAAGCCAGCGATGACCACAAAAACTAGTGCCTTCGCTGCTCCAATCTGTCCTGAGTTAGCATGTGACTCCCCACTCCAGGACCAGGAAACAGGGACACAGAGGCTTGGAGGGACAAAGCTACATGCCTTAGAAAGTGACCCTCAGAAGCTGAACACAGAGGTGCACACTTGTAACCCCATAGAGGCAGGAGGATCAGAAAGGGGTTCAAATCCACCTTCTACTCTGTTAGTACCAAGGTAGCCTGAGCTATATGGGATTGTGTCTCTATGGCCCCTCACTGGTGGGAGCCCACCCAGCCTACAAGAAGGATTCCCTCTGGTGTTCACCTACACCCTTACAAACCGAGGAGGTACAGACCTGAGGCCCGTGACCCCAGGTTAGGGCAAGAGGTGGGTTTCCCCAAGGAACTCAAGGAACTGTGAACTCAGAGGGGCTGTCCATCCCTTGGATGGGCAGTCAGGTCTAGGGGCCAGGTGAGCCAGGAACTCGGTGACTAGGTAGTCTCCCTGTATCAAAATCTGGTCTAAACAAGGGCTATGTGAGAGAACAGTGCCATTTCTGCCTCAATAGTGCCTTTTAAACCTTCCAGACAGCCTTCTGCCTAGGGAGGCTCTCTGCAGGGTGCCAGCTGATCCTGAGGCCTGATTATTTGTTCCTGGGTCTGTTTCTCCCGAGGAGTGTCAAAGGGTGAGGCTACCATTGGGGGGATAAGACCCTGGGACAGGAGCTTCTGGACAAGACGGGGGGAGCACAGAGAGAGATAGGCGCCTGTGCATAGGAGCACACACACACACTAGAGTTAGAGACAGGCACAGAGAGACAGAGAAGGACTGATGCACACTCACACACATGAGAGAAAAAAGAGAGAGACAGAGGGAGGGAGGGAGGGAGGGAGGGAGGGAGGGAGGGAGGGAGGGAGGGAGAATATAATAGACAATCCAGAGCTCCCACCTGCTGCTGCCGCTGCCATGCCCCAGGGCCGACTGCTCAGGGATCAGATTCAGCTCCTGACCATTGAAAGACCTCTTACTGCTAGAAACTAACCCTGGTCCTCAGCCATTGTCAAACCAGGAAACTAAGGCTTACCTGGCCCTGGACCTCACAGGACTCAAACCCACACAGCCTGGCCCTCGGGCTTGACTTTATCCACGTTTTTTTTGTAAGGCACGCCTCCACACAGGGCTCTCTCATCTGATCCCTATCCCCCACCACACCCCAGGGGGACAACCAGACAAGGACCCTCAAGTGAAGAGCAGTATAAGGCCCAGAGCAAGGTCAGAGTCTCCAGAACATACAAGGTCTCAAACTCAGATGGCTCCTCCAATCCCTCATCATCTCTTCCACACGCCAAAGCCGCCTCCTTCCCCATCATCAACGCAATAAAGAAGGAAAGGGGGAGGGGAGAGGAAAGTGGAGGGGAAAGGAAAGGAGGGGAGCCCCCCACAGCCCGCAGCGGGCTCCTTTCTGGTCAGGGGGAAAGCCTCTAATGAAGGCCCTTCGATGCCGCTGAGCTGGCGGTGTCAGCCTTGGAGCCCCGCAGAGCTGCGGGCCGCACATCTCTGCCCCCAATTAGCACTCGGGTCCTCCATCAAAGCGCGTGCCTGCTGCCAGAGGCAGAGGCCACGGGGACGGCCCCTCCAGCAGTGGGAGGAGGCCAAGGCTCTCAGGCAGGCCCTGGCCTCTGCCCCTTGCCTTTTGGTTGCAGAGGGTGGGGGGTTGGGGGTGGGAGTGGGGGCTAGCCACCACCTCTCACCCTCTCCAATCAGGCAGCTCAGGGCAGACGCCATCACCCCGGGGGACGCGCTAATGAAGATGGCCGACATTAATCTCTTCCCTCTCCCGACAGGTCAATTTATAGTTCCATGGGGAGCCCTGGCGCCCAGCCAGAGGGCCTGACATAACTCTCCCTGCTCCTGAGGAGGACATGGGGGGTGGGCTTTGATAGGCAGAGGGAGCTGGTGGTCCCTGGAACAGGTCTTCAGTCTAAGTATCCACCATTACCAGCTCCAGCAAATACAGGTGGCAGAGAGCCAGGAGGGCATTTGATCTGGAGGGCTGAGGGTGACTGGCAGCCACATCGATTCTGGGTCCTCAATTGGGCACCCTCCACAGCAGGAGCCCTGCCCCCTAAAAGAGACAGGCTTTCTGTACTTCAATAACCATCTAGAAGTGTGGGGTCCTCTCTGATCTTGCTCAAGTGCATTCCTCAAAGACTATGAAGCAGGCACAGGAGTCTGGCCCTGACTAGACCCTGGAGACCCATCAACCTGGTCTCCTGGAGCTCCCAGGCTATAGGAGGAGACAGACCTGGAAGTGTCCTACCATTAAGTGCTTGTCTAAAAGAAGGCGTTGCCAAGAGCTGAGGGTACCTTTGGGAGGGTGTATGTATACACTCCACTTGCCTGATGGAAGAGGGATGGGGTGAGGGCGGGGCAGGGCGAGACACAGTTGGGTGCTGAGGCTGAAGGGGTGGTATTAGGCAGGGAGGACCCAAGAGCAGAGGACAACTCAGGGCTTTATGCTGGGAGTGTGCAGAAGCAGCTGAGAAGCCTGGCCTCAGGGGACTCCCAGGAGTTTGGCCTAGTTTAGATTTGTGGACAGCTGAGTTGAGTCGGCCTGCTCAGAGTTGCATTTTAGAAGACAGCCTGGTAATGATGTCCCAGGCAGATAGTCGTGTAAGGGAGGAAAAGCAGGTATGTCCGGGTCATAGAGAAAAGGACAGATGTCTTGGGACAGAGCAGAACTTCACAGAGGACTGAATGGACAAGCAGGTACCTGGGTGGGGAAGGGTTACAGGCCTGGAACAAGTACAGAATTGGGCTGGAGAAGCTTCCAGCAGGCCCCAAATGCTAGAGCTGGGCTTAGGAGAGACCTGGACCTAAAGAATGTCTCCAAGTCCAACTGTGCACAGCATCAGAGTTCCCAGGCAGCAGGGAAACCAGAGAGGAGGATTCGGTATGGGAATAGTGAGGACCTGACAAGGGAGAGTGTAGCGTGCCCAGAGGTAGCCCCAGTCCGATGCTGCTCAGGGCTCTGCTGCTGGAGGCACAAGACCCGGCTGCCCCACCTCCCCAGCCTCTGAGGCTGGCACTGGTCCTGCCCTGACTAGGTATTCTGTGACCTGCCCAGAAGATGCCCTTTCCCCCTAGGGCCCCCTAGACCCTCCTCCTCACCTCCTCCCCTTCCTCTATCTAACCCCTCTGCAACCCTGGGGGCGTCCCCCATTCCCTAGGCTGGAGACCTCAGGTTAGGCACAGTTATAAGGAACCAGGGTCCCATTGACCCCAAAGCACACTGTCATGTAGAAGAAAAAGAGCAAGGCCTAAATAAAGGACCCAGACTCGTACAGTGGCTGCATTATGGTGGCGGGACAATGGATGATATTTTTTCCCCTTCTTTTTGACAATGAAATATTCATACGCTCACTCTATTACTTGTGTGTGCCTGAAGGGGGCTGCTGTAGCTTTGGTGTCAAGCAACCGTGGGGTCAAATCCAGGCTCGTCCAGCTCTTCACTGGGGACTAAGGGCCAGCTATCTGCCCTTTTGGCCTCCGTTTGCTCATCCGTACAATGGGGACGAACGCCCCTCACGCCAGCCCATCGCGCGCACAGTAGGCACGCAGTTAAGTGCCGGCCTCGGAGCATCACACCCCCGCGTCGTCGCCACCTGTCCAGCCTCCAGAGGGAACTCGGGACGCCCCCACGTGCCAGACGCTGGCGCTGGGCGGGCGCCGGGCGCCCCCCTCCCACCTCCCCGCCGCGCCCCGCTGCCCGCTTACCCTGGCGGCCGGAGGGCCGGCATCGGTCCCGCAGGAGAGCCCGGGCAGCGGGGCCGGGCTCCGGAGCGCGGGCCGCGGGCGCGGACAGGGCGCGCGGGGGCGCGGGCCGCGCGCTCCGGGCCGTGCGCCCCGCGGCCGCCGCGTCCTCGCCTCCAGCGCGGGCCCCCGCGCGCCCCGGCCGGCCCGGGGGCAGGCCCTGCGCAGCGCCGCGCGGGTGGGGGCGGGCCTCGCGGGCCCTGGAGAGGCGCCCGGGCGGGCGGCGCGGGGCTCCCGGCGGGGCGCGGGCGGCGCCGCTGCGGTGGCCCCGCGGCTGAGTGGTGGGGCGCGATTTACTGGCTGCAATTCCCGGCGCCCCTCGATGGCACTTAAGAGAGACCGGGAGGGAGCCGGGGAGAGCGGGCGGAGGGCGGGCGGAGGAGGGGCGGCGGGCGCCGTGCGCCGGCGGGGGAGGGGCGCGGGCGGGGGCGGGCGGGAGGGAGGTGGGGAGAGGCCCGGATGGAGGCGGCGGGCGGCCGCGGCGCGCAGGGCTGGGGTGGGGGGGCCGCTCCACCCCCGCCCACCCGCGCCCAGCCCCCCGCGCGCCGGCGCCGCTGGAGGGGGACCCGCCCCCCTGCAGTGCCCCACCTTCCATGGGGCAGCTCCACCCGGTGCCCCCATCACCACCGCAACCAAAGAGCAGAAACTCTTGGCCCACGCACCAAATCCAGCCTGAAGCCATGCTTGGTTTGACGCGGTGGTTGTTGGGGTTTTTTGTTGGTTTTTTTTTTTTTTCTTTTTTAATTAGAATTAATTCCCATCATTTAAAAATGGGAGCTTTTCTCATAAAAATCCACATATCTACGCAGTTTAGAAAAGAGAAGCCTGGGGCAGATGCCTCTCCATCTTGCAGTTTCTCTTGGCAGAGGTCTGGGCAGACACTGGCCTGCAGCTGTCCTCAGTCCCCACTAGGCCCACCTGCTGGTCCCTTAGCCAAGCACTCCAGTCAACCTACAAATCCCAGAGCCCTTGCAGACCCTCCCTGGAGGATGCCCATCCCGCTAAAGGCTTTCTGTAAAGACTCCATACTGCTGACAGGCCCTCCCAATGCCCACAGCCCCCCAGGGGACGGTGGTGCGGACCCTGCCTGCCTGCTCCCTCACAGGCTGGCATCACAGTCTCTGTGGCTGCCTGTCACCACAGGACTGCTGCTCTCTGGCTGGATTCTACCTCCATCCTGGCTCTAGGCCTAGTCCACAGTAGGCACTCGGTAAGTGTTGGCTGAGCCGCAACCCTAAGAATGGCCAGGATTAGGATTCCAGGAGGCTGCCTGGGTCGTGACGGGCCCAGGGCTCGGGTCCCTTTGGCTGATGTTCATTTTTAAAGCCCCAAATGTTCATTCGCCAACCAAGAAAGCTAATGATTTCCACGCTTTTTTTTTTTTCTACCTTAATCCCATTGCCAATGCTTCTGGGTCTCTACTGCTGCTGCCCTCAGACTGGCATTCAGTCTCTCTCAGAAGATACACCGCACCTGGAGAATGCCCAAGACCATCTGGGAAGGGCCAGCTGTGCCATCCCAGCCTGTAAGAAGCCACTTCCAGGCCTCAGGATCACAGGGTCTGAGCGCAGCACTAGCCGATGTCTCTGGAGAAAGCCTGAGCAGCAGGAGCACATAGCTCCAGACCAGCGTCAGTCTGTAGAGTCCCCTGGGCAGGTGTCTTAGTTTCCTTTATTCTGCCACTTCTGAGCAGAAGCATAGCAGCAAAGAACCTACCAAGAACCTGCCCCTTTCCAGTCACCAGACACAGGCTTTCAAAAAACATGTCACAAACCCACCACCACAAGGGTCTCATTTTGCAAAAATAAAACAGGTGAGACAGGGTACTCTCAAGATCACAAGGCTGGTAGAACACTATGCCAGGAGGCTGTATCCCCCACCACCACCCTGCACCCTCACCCTCTCACCCCTGCACACACACACACACACACACACACACACACACCAGGGTATTCAGCTAGCAAAGGAAGTGAGACCTTCCTGAGGGCTGGATCTAGAACCACATCCATTACGTCGGGACTGTCTGTGATGGAGGACAGGTTGGAACCCAGACAGGTCTTCCTCTCGGAGCCATGCGCAACCCAGGCAAATGCTCACGATGCTGTCCCAACCTCCTCAACTAACCCCTGGACACAACAGCACTGTGGGTGCCTTCCTCCATGAAGGGACCAGGAAGCAAGCCTGGCCCGACAGCCAGCATCCGGCACGGCTCACAGAACCTCTTCTGGGCATCGCTGTGAGCACTGCTCGGGGAACAGCCTCTCGGAGAGAGAGAATAAGCCCCTGTGGGCTTTAGGAGCATCAAGCAAGACAGTAGGCTGGCAGGGAGGAGGGGAACAGGAGGCGAATGCTCAGGCTCAGAGATGGGCCACCCTGGATTTAAACACCGATTTCCCAACCTCCCAGTTGTGACTGACTGGTTCAGGGTCTCCGTTGCTTTCCCTCTTAAAATGTGTAGATGCCAATCATCAGCCCAATTTACTTAAGTGATTGTAATGAGCCTGTCATGGGACAATGCATGTAGAGCCCTCCGCACCACTGGGTAAAGCTCAAGACTTGGCAAAGGGAACAGTTAGAAGCATGGGCCAGCGGGGGTTCCCAGGCCAGCCTCCACTGCACCAACCAGTGTGGCCTTGGCTAAGTCACAGACCCTTACTGGGCCTCAGTGATCCTGTCTGTAAATGAGGTTACTGGTGACACTCTTCACCTTACCAGGTGATGTAGAGATTAAATTCAGGTAACTCAGAGCCTGTGTTTAGAATAGCACCAAGCAGTAGTAACACCCATTAGCATGCTTTGCCTGCTGTTACTCAGTCCCAACATCAATGAGACTTTCTAACTGTCCCCAGGAGACCATGAAGCTTTGCTTGGAAATTAGAATATAATGAGACAGGCCTATGTTCAAATTCCACACTTGCAGGTTGAGATCTCTGAGCAGGCTGCAGTGTCTTCAGCTCAAACACGGGAGCACAGCTGCACGCACAATGAGTGACTATCAACCACTCTGGTATTCAAGTGCCCATCTCTCCTTCAATATAGACCAGGCTCACCTCCTGGACTTTACTGGGTATCCAGTCCTTCTCTGAGGCAGGGGGATGTCCCTTTTGGACATTGTAGGTATTATGCTTAAGGCCTGGTCTATAATGAAGGAGAGATAGGCACTTGAATACTGGAGCTGCTGCAGACAGGTCTCCAGCAGTGAACCACCTGGGCAGCTCCTAAGTATATATCTGGGAGCCCCCCAAGGTTGTCTAGGCTGCAGATGTTGGTAGTAGGTATTAGCTGGTAACTGGGAGACCAGCTGACCCTCCCCCCCCCCCCCATGACTCAGGATTGTTCTGGAGACTATGGAAGGGGTCCCAACTGGAAAGAGGAAACCAAAAACTCCATAGAAGCCTCTCCTGACCCCTCTGGGTTCATTGTCCCCAATTCTCCAGTTTTACTATCTGGCTCCAATTTTTTTTTTTAAGATTTATTTATTTTTATGTCCATTGGTCTTCTGCTTACATGTCTATGTGAGTGATCCAGGTTCTCTGGAACTAGAGTTACAGACTATTTGTTATGAGCTGCTATGTGGTTGCTGGGAATTGAACTCAGGACCTCTGGAAGAGCAGCCAGTGCTCTTAACCACTGAGCCATTTCTCCAGCCCATTTTACTGTCTCTGACAGTACTCTGATAGTAACAATCATTATTTATAGCATTCACTATTGAACTGTGTATCATCTACTTCCACCCTCCTTCCCCCAAAATCTAGGAGTACAAGGGTTCAGGTCTACCTCTCTTTTTGCTCTTTGGAGTTCACTTGACACAGGGTCTCATGTCTCCCAGGTTGGCCTTGAACCTGCTCTGATGCCAAAGATGACTTTGAACTCTTCATCCTCCTGCTTCTGCCTCCCAAGTGCTGGAATTACAGAGGTAGGTCACTATGCCTAACTTCAGTATGTCTTGATTCCTGCTATAATAACTATACCCGAACAGTGTGCAGAACAGTGCCAAGCACATAGTATGTGCTCAGTGAATATTTGCAATGGAATAAGAATCTCCAGATAGGGCCTGGAAAGATGGCTTAGAGGTTAAGAGCATATGACCAAGATTCAGTTCCTGGGACTGGGCAGCTCATAACTACCTGTAAGTCCAATTCTGGGGCATCTGACACCCTCTTGTGGCCTCTGGGGCACCTACACCCACTTCGCAAACATACACACACTTCAGGCAAGGGTGCCGCGTGCACACTGTGCAGGCACACACATGCACATAAAAACGAGTAACTCTTAAAAACAATCCTCAGGTGGTGACATTAAGTGTGCAGGCTGGAATGATGTTTCATTGCCTGTGTGCAGCTCCCCTTCCTAGGAGACAGCCTATTTGGGCTGTTAACCCAACGCCCAACCCCCACTCTGCAGCTGTAGAACTGAGGAGGGGGACCTAAGAGGCTTCCCTGCCACTCAGCAGTCAGGAAGTCACTCTGCAGTGCAACAGGGCTTCTTGGGCCAGCGGGAGAACTTGGGCAGTTTTCTGGCTCACTGCTCATTCTATGGCTGTCTGGTGACAGAGAGGCTCCTGCAAGCCTAAGGCTCCCTCAGATATAACCTAGAATTCCCCTTCTAGAGCCTAGTAGGACTTCTCCAGCCCACCCACCCTCTAAACTGGAGGGGCTTCTCAGCTAAGCCCCAGGATGTCACGTGGGGGCTGAGCTCCCCGCCCCTCGCGTGCACATGGCACTCCCCCGCTACAGTTTACAAAGTGCGTTCACAGACATTATCACGTCGGCTCCTAAACGCCCCCTAAAAACCACAATAAATCTCTCGCTCTGGCTCCGGAGCCCACCGGCTGCTGCGTAATCACTGAGCAGAGAGGCCTCAGGGCCCAGAGTCTGCCAAAGCCTCCTCGGCGCCAGCAGGGGCAGAGGGGGATCCACGTGGGCGGGTGGCAGGTGGCGGGTGGCAGGCCCAGCTGGGGCGCTGCGGGAGAGAGGAGCAAGCCCGAGGCCCAATCCTACAAAAGCAGAATGTGCTGTCTCAACCCAGAAGCTCTCTTGGGAGAGGGGCCAGCAGCCACAGGATCTGGAGGACAGAAGCTGGTGGACCGAGGGGCCAGGAAACAGTACAGAGAACCTAGAGGCTTACTTCTTGGGAACATCGTTGGGGAAATGTAGCAGAGCCATAAAAATTGTTCTGCTGGAGAGCCAGAGTTAGTTGGCCTCAGCTGGCTCTTCCCTCACCCTCTACTTTTTTCCACCCCCCCCCCCCATAGCTGTCCTCCGCGTGACTCTGGCTGGTTGTAGGGTCCTCTCAGCAGATCTCTCCAGTGACAGGAGCTCATGCTGTTCTCTGCCTGGGACATTCCTGCTGCCCTTTTAAACGCCTAGCTTTCCTGGAAGGACAATTCAGAGCTCTCTAGATGCAAACCCCGCCCCAAAATCCAGAGTTGCACCTGAGTCCGCCTCTGCTCCAGTCAAATCCCCTTTCCACTCAGTTCCTTGTGCCTAGAGGGCAGCAGCTGTGTCATCCTGCAGTGAAGTGACCAAGACAACACAGAAAGGATACCTCCTGATGAGCCGCAAAACCACAGCCGTGATGCATGGGGACAGTCAGCCCAAACTGATGACAATCCACAAGACAGAGGCAGTAAGGCCCTGTGTTTACAGCTGGGCTCCTAGCCCTGAGTAACCACAGAGGGGAGAAAAAAAAAATCTCCCAAATGCCTGAGAAGAATCAGCCAGTGGCTGTGGTCAGGGTTTTGTTTTTTTTGTTTGTTTTTTTTTTTTTTTTTACATTTCCCTGGGTTCTCAGAGTTAGAGAAGCTCAGCTTACAAACTGTGGAAAGTTCAGGAAAGTTTAACTAAGCAAGGAGAGGGAGGGCCTGACCCACCAGGCTGCTGCTGCTAAGGCTGCCCTGGCAGCCTTCCTTCCTGGGCCTCTCCTCTTGGTGGCCACCTCCTGGGAGGCCTTGATCTCTGGGCTGTGGCAGGAGGCAGCTGATCTAACAGAGTGGTGGTTGTGGTGTCATGGCAGGCAGGGAGCAGGTGGCATCCTCTCTGAGGCCTCCTGAAAGGAAGCAGTTGCTCCCACCACCAGCCTTCACAGGCCTGGGAGAATGGGACACTGTATGCTGGAAGTGTTAGCCAGGAGATATCTGAGGAGGAAACAGAGAAGCTAGAGATAGAGCTTTGTGGGGTGGCGCAGTTGCCCGTATTCCCAGAAAAGACCTCTGAGTCCACACCCTACAGGCTCCAGTACCAGTTCCAATGGCCTGGCATCCCAGCTCTAGTAAGGACTTGTATTCAGAAACACACAAATATACAAAATCCCTACAGCTCTTGTAAAAGGATGAGCAGCCTGCTTTTTATAATGAGCCAAGACTTTGTATAGATATTTCTCCAAAGAAGACATTCAAATGGGTGCTGGTGATATAAGTCAGAAGACAGAGTGCTGGCCTAAGATGTACAAAGCCCTGGGTGGGGTCCTCAGTAGTGTGATACACTCCTGTAATACAGGCACTCAGGAAGTGAAGGTGGGAGGATGGAAAATTCAAGGTCACAGCAAGGTGGCTCTTTTGGGTAAGGTGCTTGCCAACAAGCCAGAGAATGTGGGTTCAAACCTCTGAACCATCATGGCAGAAGATGAGAGCCAATTTCCTACAAGCTCAGCAAGCCCACGTTGTCCTCTGATCTCCAAAGGCATTGCAGCACACACACATGCACACATGCACACAGACAAATAATGAATATAACAATTTCTAAACAAAAATTCAAGGTCATCCTTAGCTGCACACTAAGTTGGAGGCCAACCTGGTCTAATGATACCCTGACTTAAAAAAAAAAAAAAAAGAATATATACAAATTGCCAATATACATCATTAGTGATTGAACAAAATACAAAGAAACATCATTCCATACCCACTGGGATGGCTGTTATTAAGGATGATAGGAAGTGATAACTGCTGGTGGACATGTGAAGAAACTAGAACCTGTGCATTGCTGCTGGGAGTGTAAAATGGCGCGGCCACCAAGAACAGTATACTATGCCACCTAACAACTCCACTCCTCATCATACACACCCAAAAGAAGTCAAAGTACAGCCAGGCACGGTGGCACACATTTGTAATCCCAGCACTTGGGACAAGGGATTAGGTGTTGAAGCCAGCCAGGGCTACATACACAGTGAGATCCTATGGAGAGATGGCAGTGTTGGTAGGTAAAGCCTGGCCCCATAAGTATGCTGACCCGAATTCAAAACCCCAGTGCAGCCAGACACAACAGCATGTGCCTGAAATCCCTGCCCTCCTATGATGAGATGGGAGGCAGAGACAGGAGGACTCCCGGAAGCTAACAGGCCAGGTAGCCTGGCTTACACAATCCTCCTCCAAACTTTACATGTGTGCCCTGGTTTGCGTGTACTGCACATACAAATACATACTCAGTATTTTTTTTTTTTTTTTTTTTTTTTTTTTTTTTTTAAGGTGGAGCGCTATTGAGGAAGATACTTGATGGCAATCTCTGGCCTCCACATGTGTTCACACACACCAAGTCAGAAAGGAAGGGAGGGAAGAGAGGAGGAAGAGGAGGGATGGAGGCCGGGAGAGGACAAGTTTCCACGTTATATTCTGTGCCGAATCATTCACAGCACTGAAGAGATGGAGACAGCTCAGGGTTTCACTCCTAGATGAACTGTGGTTAAGTGTGTTCCTGGAACTATTACTCAGCTGTGAAAAGGCACAAAGTACCAAAGTCACAAAGTGGCATGCCCACTGTCACCTAGATGAGCCTTGAAAACATGCTATGCAAGAGGACACAGACTGTCTACTTCAATTTTTATTTTTAAAAATTATTTTAAACATTCAAGACTGTCAAAACCATAGAGAAAGAAAGTAAATTAATGGTGGCCAGGTCAGGAGCTGGAAAAGGAAGGAATGGGAATGATTGTTAATAGGTTCAGGATTTCTGGGGAGGATGATTAAGATATTCTGGAAGTAAACAAACTGGTAGTTACACACATCTGGAAATCTATTAAAAGCCAGCAAATCACTCACACACTTTGACGATGTGGAGCCAGAAGTGTTGGCACCTACATCTGTAATCCCAGGACTTGGGAGACTGAGGCTAGCATTTTGAATTCAAGACAAGCCTGAGCTAATTGTATCTGTGTATGTAACTGTCAAAGAAAGTAACATCACAGTAACAGTATGATTAAATATATACAAAGTTACTAGTTATAGAAAAAGAATAAATGTTACAGTATGTAAATTATATTTCAATGAAGGTTTGTTTTTTTTTTTTAATGGGGTTCTTGCACTTCAATTTTACTCCCATAGGTCCCCATCATCCAGTTCTGTGACCTGGTCAGGCTCAGCCACTGCCCCTTCAAGCCACCATCCTATAGCAATGAGACAGTAGCTACCAGACACTAGACACTTTGACTTGGGAGACCTGATATGATTTCTCCAATGGGTCTGATCTGCCCCTGCCTCAGGCCTGGCTGCTCCTGGTCTCCAGAGAGGCCTTGTCTGGTCCTCGCCCTTGGCTGATTCTTCTTTTCCATACAGCGCATCATATGTGCTCAGGATACCTTGATCAGAGCACAAGGCAAGGCTGCTGGTGAAAGTTGAAGGCTACAGGGAAGAGAAGCTCTGACCCATCGGTCAGTGCACTGTGAGGATGAAGAGAAGAAACCCTGAGACAGTGTGAAGCTGGAGAAGTGGGTCAGGGGACGCCATTGGCCCTGGCCCAGGTGAGAGAGTCAATCCAGCCTTGCATAGAAGCCACACAGGTACAGAAGAGATACATACTGGGAAGGAACCAGAGAGCTACATCAAGCCATTGTGGGAATGACACCAGTGTGAGGGAGAATGAGCCCACGATGAGGAGAGGGACATTTCCTAAGCCACAGTAGACTGTGGAAGAAGCCCACCTGGGTGAGAGTCCAACTGAGTAGCTGACGAGCACTCTGCAAACAGTCCTACATCCACTTAGCAGCCCTACCCACTGGTCCCCATGATACTCCCTAGCCCTGTCCCCTTTGTCACCCTATCACAGGAAGTTAAATCTCATCTCTTACCTGGCCAAGGCCAAGGCTTCCTCGCTGATTCTCCAACCCCACACTTCACACACTTGCCTTTTCTTGTTTATGCTAACAGCACCCTACCCCCCCCCCAAAAAAAACAAAAGCCCACAAAGTGGATCCTTCTGGCCCTAACAACAAAGGCCAGACACTGTAGTTAGGCACACAAACCCTTCCTCCATGGATGCGCTAGCTGGTTTTGCAGCCTGCCCAGCGCTCATACACGGCCCGCTGCACACCTGCGCCATACCTTCACACACGGTGTACAGACCTATCCCATTCCTTTATATCCCGGGTACAGACCCTTTCCCTTTCTGCCCTTGTAGAGCGGCTGTCCAGAGCCTCAGCAGCATGGAGCCTGCACCTTCACACATCCTTTCTGGATCCCAGAGGAAGTGACTGTCTGTCCCATAAGTTAGTGCATTGTGAAGTTAAAGAGGGAGTCCACAGAAGGACCCCTGTGACTTTTGACCATGTGAAACTCAAGAGACAGGTCAGGAGAGGCTGTTGATGCTCATGCACTTGCTCTCTCTCTCTCTCTCTCTCTCTCTCTCTCTCTCTCTCTCTCTCTCTCTCTTTCTCTCTGAGACAATATCTCACTTTATGGCCCTGGTTGGCCTGAAACTTGCTATATAGACTAGACTGGCTTTGAACTCACAGAGATCCCCTGCCTCCCAAGTGCTGGGATTAAAGGTTGGCAAAAAGTATTTTTTTTTTAAATTAATTACATTGTTTTTGAGACAGGACCTCACATAGCCCAGACTGGCCTCCAATTTACTTTGCAGCATAGGATGGTCTTGAACTCCTGATCCTCTTGTCTCTGCTTCCTAAGTGCCAGGACTACAAGTGTGTGCCACCGTGCTTGTTTTCAATGACACTGGAGATTGAGTTCAGGCCTTAGCTCAGGCTAGGCAAGCATTCTACCAACTGAGCTACAGCCCCAGCTCTCGTGACATAATTTTAAATGACATGAAAAATGCTTAACTATCAAGCCACATGTGGTCACAAACTCCTGATTATCTTCAACTTGACAGAATTAAGAGTATCCATTAGTATCCATAATTCTGTCTACCTTGTAGAAAAGTGCCCCTGGGCCCAGATACATGACCATCAAGGACAGGAGAGCAAGGACCTAGTGTGTGTATTCACAGGAGGCTGGGTGCCGAAGCAGAGGCAGGATGGGTAAGAAGAGGATAGTTGTAGTGGGAAAGGAAGGACGGACAACAGAGAGGGGGGAGGGACAGAGGGTGCGCAGCTGCAGGCACTCGGATAAGAGGGAGGGAGGAGAATATCCATGCAAGTCCATAAGCAACACAAAAAAACCTATCCAAAGCAGACTGAGGCTCCCCAGGGACGGGACCCAGGAACTTCTGGGGTACAGAAACAGAGAGCCCCCAGCTGTCATCTACCATGGGTCATGTTAGAGCTTGTCTCTTAGCATGGATGGTTGTGTCACAGCCACCCGCTACCTTGTGGATATCCTCTTCCAGCCTATCCTTAGGTCTCCAAACCTCCCTTAGGGTTCAACCAGACTTCTTGGCAACACCAACACCCTCGATGCTTTCTGTCATTCAGCAGTCAGGAGCCTGTTAGAGACTCTCCAACAGCCGCCTCAGCTCCCTGCTTCTGCCTTGCCCCTCCCCAAATCCTGTTTACCTCAGCAGTCCAGGGACCTCAACATCTGGCTCTACTTCCTCCTGGAGCTCATCTGCTACCACCTGGCTTCTGCCCTTCCTCGCAACAGGCTAGAGCTTCCCTGCCTTCTTGACTGTGGCAGGCCAGATCCCAGCCTGGGCCTTGGCTTTTGGCTTAAAGCTCTGCCTGGGATAGCTCTTCTCCCAGAGGTGCCCCCTCCCTCCGTCTTTGCTCAGATGTCACTTTCTCAATTAGACCCTCCTTGGACACCTATTTATAAATGAGAAACAAAATATCCACCATCTCCTTCTCTGCTTTATTTTTCTCTCTGGCACTTAACACTCTTGATAACAACATATGTTCCTTTCTTATTATGTTGGGTTTTTTCCTCCTTGTTTTTGGTGTGTTTTTCCTCTCTCTCTCTCTCTCTCTCCCTCCCTCCCTCCCTCCCTTGCTCCCTCTCTCTCTCTCTCCCTCCCTCCCCCCTCCTTCCCCCCCTCCTTTAGAATGTCCATGAGGAGGGGGTTTTGATATCCACTGTCACTGCCACGCGCCCAGGATGAGCTGGGGCCTGCAGGACACTCATGAGGTTCTTTCTGCATGATGAATTTAGAACAGGGCCAGATGTGGCAGCACACGCCTTTAATCTTAGCCCTGGGGAGTCAGAGTCGGGTAGAGCTCTGTGGTGAATGAAAGAGTAAATGAATAAATGATTGGATCACCCTCAAGGGTCCAGCTTGGATCTGGACAGGACTGGACTACCCTGGAGCCCAAGTTAACTCAACCTACCCCATGACCACCAGGGTCTTTGGTCCTTCCTGGTCCCATCCTCTGATGAACTGCCCCCAGCCCAAGGGCTACCTGCCCTCTCTTAGCCACTGATACAGGCATAAGCGACTCTAGTGATAAGCGGAGTTCAACAGCAGATAATCCAGCCCAGAGCCATCCCAGCAGCACCTTCTCAAGGTGACCTGGGTGCACCCCAACCATAGACTTCTCATAATGCACCCTGAGCTTCCAGCAGTGGATGGGGGAGGGGAAACAGTAGGGTACCAGTGGAATGAAGAACAGCTAGGTGTGAGCTGCCACAAACTTGAGGTCATAGGCTGCCCCTGTCCCCAGGTACCACTGTGGGCAGTACCTAATGACAATTCTGGTTCTCTCTCTGCCAGGTCACTGTGCCAGGTCGAGGGGTGGGGGTTTTCAGCTCCATCCCACTGCTGGGTGCTGATAGCCACATGGATGAGGCCAAGAAATCAATGAGTGTGAGGACCCACCCACCCCAACAGAGCAGGGACTTCTGCAGGTTCACAGTGGTGAGGGTCAGACAGTCAGTTATTCCTCTGCAGACCTAGAAGACCGGGCAGTTGTGGAGATCAGGAGCCCACATGTTCATCCGTGTGTTCACACACATACATGTGCATATTACCAGGACCAGGACTCACAAAATCACTGACAGATCATATCCACACGCCAGCACCCCAGCACCCCAGCATTCTCAGCTCTGGGGATGTGAAATGGCAGCAGGAGGGAGCAATGGCCTGTGTCTGGACCATCAGAAAGGGGCACAGCAGGCCAGGATCAGGATTTCCCCCTTCTCAACATATAAATCCTCTCTAGGCAGCCACTTCTCCTACAGTCTCACTTGTAGTCTCTGCAAAGCAGGTCTAATAATGCCCATGTTCCAGGGTGGTCAGAGCTAGCTATGATCACCTACTGAATGTTCCACTTAGATTCTTACTGATTTTATTAGAAGGGCTGAACATTCATTCTAGAGGCACCACCGAGCCCCAAGTTCCTGCTTCCCACCCTACTCACCCCCCCGGGACTCACACATCACAATAATGATGTGCGTGACAGCGCGTGTCCTGGCTGACTGGTTCTCTGCGGCATTGTGGCTTGCTGCTTTAGAAGCCCAACTTCATTTAATCCCCTGGAGAGTCCTATAAGTTGAGCTGCCGTTGTTTATCAGCAGACGAAGAAACAGAGAGGTGAATTAATGTGCTCAGGGTCACCCAGCAGACAAGGGGCACAGCTAGAGCTTCAGTCAAAACCAGTGATGCCACTGTCAGGAGAGACAGCAGGCTGGTGACGGACTGCTCAGATCCAGGCTGTACATGGGATTATGGGATCTGTGCCTCAGGAAGGACCCCCCAGGGAACACCAATGAGCAAATCCTTAGAAGGGTCCATAATGTTGGAAGAGGTCAAATGTTGAGGGTAGCCTGGGGAAAGCCCCAAAGTGAAGAAAGAGGAGCTCAGGTCAGGCCTCCTCCTCCTGCCCAGCTCCTGCCTTTGCCCTTTTAACTCCTGAAGCTTGGAAAGGTCCTTGTACCTGCCCCGTTTTGCCTCTGTCATTCCTCCCTGTGTGCTGATCCCATACTCTCCCCAGGCTTGCCGGTAACAGACCTGCTGGATTTCCACTCATAGGCCGTTCTTACTGCACCATCTTGTCTCACAGAGGAGAGATGTGAGCCCAAGAGACAAGGGCACCTAGACTGAGTCAGCCAGGGTAAGAGCCAGGGAAATGGCTCCAGGTAAAAGCTCCTTAAGACTGCCGATCTAGATTCAACCCTTGGAACCCATATAAACAAGCTAAATGCAATGATGTGCGTCTGTAATCTCGGCATCGAGACGGAAGAATGGTCCCGGGTGAGTGTGCAGGGCAGGAGAACCCCTGTCTCAGCAAGCTTGATAGGGTTGAAGGAGAGAACCTCCCCCCAAAAGTTGTCCTCTGACCTCCACTCAAAATGATACATTGTTTGCTTGCTTGTCAAAAGGAAAAAGAAACAAAGAAAGCATGGTAAGTATTGGAAACAGAATGGGCAAAGAACAGAGTCAGGATTAAAATTCCAGCATAATAGCCTTAGACCCCCAAAGCCTGGGCTCTGTCCACTGCCCTGGCCGGGAGACCGACACTGCTCATTGGCTTTGAAGTACACATGCACAAAGCCCGGGGGTCTGTCCCAAGCACCACAGAAACCGGAAGTGATGATGCACACCTGTAATCTCACCATTCCGAAGGTGGAGGCCGTAGGATCAAGAGTTCAGGCACATCCTTGGCTACCTAACAAATTTGACGCCAGCCTAGACTACGTAAAACCCTATCTGAAATGTGTTTTTTTTTTCGTTTGATGGTAGAGCACTTGCCATGAATGGATAAGGCCCTACGTTCTATCCCTAGCACCACAGAAATAAAGAAGTAAATGTTTAAAATTTTATTCAAGGTCTAGCAAGACGGCTCCAGGAGTAAAGGTGCTTGTCTGCAAACCTGGTGACTTGAGTTTAATCCCCAGAATCCATGTAAAGGTAGAAGGAGGAAACAGACCTCCTAAAACTTGTCCCCCTGTCTCCATGTGCACATTCTGCTACACACACACAAATGTATACATTGCTACACATAATAATAAATGTAAACATTAAAATTGCATTTAAGCAAGCATAAAGTCCCTGTAGGTATCCAACAAATGTAAATGCCTAGAGAAACGTGAGACAGTTTGCTGGAAGGCGAGTCCCCCAGTTCTCAGCATCCCAGTCTCAAGCCACTGTCCAGCTAGGAAGCTGTGAAAGGCCGGGCTCTGGCTTTGACGTTACCCTGTGAATCCTGCCTCTCCTAGGGGTCAGAGGCCCGTATTGCTGTTAAGCCCTGCTTTCCATAGGCTTATGTTGGGGTTCCTGGCTATTCAGTGTATCTGCCATGGCCCAGCCCAGGTGCCAGGTAAACCCCAGAGACAGATGTCTGAACACTCACCTCTAAAGTCAAAGAGACAGTGGATCCTGCACTGGTGCTCTGCAGGGGCCAAGCTGTGAGGTTGTTCCCACTCAGCTTGTTACAGGGGATGCTGAGAGGCCCAGGATGGGTGAGCACTGTCTGTGGGTCATAGGAGCTGGGTATCTTCTTGATGCCTCACATTTCTGTACCCAGGTATGACCATAACTACATCACACATATGGAAACTGAGGCTTGGAAAGCCAGAGAAACCTGGAGTGCTCAGTGTGAAGCCCCTTCTGTCAATCTCCCCTCCCCCACAGCAGAAGTTGTCTGAACTCTGGTGAGGACAGGGAAGTCATGACTGCCAAACCCCGCTTTGAGGCAGACCCCAAAAGAAAGCTGTGCTCAAACATGGACTGAAGCTGGCCTTTCATATCCCTTCCCAAATCCTCACTGTGTCCAAATGTTAGCTCTCTGCCGCACATGGAGTTAGTTTCTTGTTCCCAAGGCAGCCTTCAGAGGGCAGCCGCAGAAGGTCATGCCTCCCTTAGGTAACTGCTGTCTACAAGCCTTGGTTTCTTCCAACTGTAAAGCAAGAGCACACATGGCCTATCACACTGCCTGTTATGGGGTAGTTATGGGGCCTTAAGGGAGTTAACAGAACATCGTGGAAGCATCTTGAGTCTTCAGAAAAGCTCCACACAACAGGGAAAGGCTTGAGGGTTTTCCAGAGACCTAGTACACTTTTCCCACAGAAAATATAAAATATAACCAAGACGAAGATAATCTTGCCAAGGGCACCAGGACCAGTGTCTAACCTGGACTATCCGGGCTATCCCAGACCTGACCAGACAAATTCACTTGGCCTATCTAAGTATTCAAGACTATCCTTGAACTTCTGATCCTCCAGCCTTGGCCTCCTAAGTGCTGGGAGAGATGGCAGGCCTGTGCCGCCTGCCACACCCTTGCTAGGGCTCAGCCTTGCTAAGTGTCGGAGTCAAGTCCTTCATCTGTCATTTCTCAGCTGTGTGGTAAATATAGCTGTCAATCATCTCTCTGGTCTGAGCCTTGACTTCTCCAGGAAAAGCTTGTCTATCAGAGCCGTGGGCTCAGCAGCATGAGACTTTCAAAGGCAGAGCCCAGACAACTTCAAGTCTGGGTCCCACTGGTGACAGCCAGGGTACCATCCTCTCAGTGATGGCTGTCCTCACCGGGAGAAGGATGGAAGAGCTGTAGCTGGGGAGAAGACCAGGTCCACACCACCCTACTCCTACAGAGTCTTCTCTACTGTCCACCATTTAGAGTCTTATTTCAGCCTCTGGAAAGCAGGACAATGAGGCAGGAAAGGCACATAGTCAGGAATCCACAGATAGGGAAATTGGACCTCAGAGAGCAAAAGTGAGAGGCAGCGAGGAGACCCTGCCTTTTCTTTCCCTGAAGCATTCACACCATAACCCCAGCCTGTAACACACTTTCTCCACCAGCCTGGATCCCACTGGCCTGTAAGGCTCCCCTTTTCCCAACCTATGCTCAGCCCTTCACAGTCCACCTGCCCTCCAGGTTCCCAGCTACGCCTCTTCACCTATCTGACCACCTCTCATATGCCCGCTTCTTAGGAAGTGTCCTCCTATTGACTAGAGCATTTCCTAGACACTGGTTTCCAGTCTTCCTGCTTTGGGGGAGGCTCTGAGAGTGGGGTGTGTGTGGGTGTCTTATCGAGCACCCAGCATGCAAACTAGCACAAGGCAGCTGTTTAACATCTGATACTTTTTTTTTTTTTTTTGGTTTTTCGAGACAAGGTTTCTCTGTGTAGCTCTGGCTGTCCTGGAACTCACTTTTTAGACCAGGCTGGCCTCGAACTCAGAAATCCGCCTGCCTCTGCCTCCCAAGTGCTGGGATTAAAGACATGTGCAACCACCACCCGGCAACATCTGATACTTTTATATCACGCCCATCCATGTCTCTATTTTGACAACATACTATTTGTTTGTTTATTTGCTCTTGAAGCAGGGTCTCTGTAGCTCTTGCTATCCTGGACCTCACTCTGTAGACCAGGCTGGGCTTGAACCCACAGAGATCTGCCTGCCTCTGCCTTCCAAGTGCTGGGATTAAAGGTGTGTGCTATCCCTGCCCAGCAGCAGTGTTTTCTTTACAGTCATGCTTATGGAGCCCTGTGTTAGGTACCTGGGATACAGGCAGCAGTTGAGAAAACAGAGTCCTGCTTTGATGATCCACCACTGCAGGAGCAAGTCTGCTCCTGTATGGACAGGTCAAGTGTTAATGCGTGCTATAAAAAGCAATGGAGCTGAAAGGATGAGGAGGGGAGGGGCATCAGAACTCTCAAGGAAGTAAAGAGAATGAAGAGCAAAAGGAAGACTGAGGTGAGAAGCCCCAGGGGACATTGGGGGGGGGGACATCTGCAAGGTCAATGAGGAAGTCTGCATTGCAAAGGAGCCAAGGGCAGGATTTTACTGTCTCCAGGCAGAAGAGGGTGAGTAACAGGTGTGCTTCAGGGGGTGAGAAGGAAGTAGAAAGACCCTGAAGGTGTGAAACTGGAACCGCACCCTTTCTTTGGAGGAGATAGTGTCTGGCAGGAAAGACTGGGGAAGGGGAAGCACAGGACACGAAACCTCATAGGACACAAGGCACCTGGAGGCTCAGCTCGTGACAGGACTTTGAGCAATGAGGAACCAAGGGAAGTTCTGCCCACAGAGATGAGAGGTTCCCATCTCTCATCTCCTCTGCCTGTGCTCCTCCGCTTGACAGGGCTTTCCCAGTCCTACTGTGTGCCTGACTGCTGGTCTCATGGGCTCAGGACTGGTAAGACATGCTGAGCACTGGCTACTTCCCTGGCCTCTGAAGCCATCTACCCTCTCATCAGTCCCATGACTGAGGTGGATCCTGTTTCTATTTGGATTTAGCAAATGAGGAAACAAGGTGCAGATCCACAGCCTCCTGCAGGAGGCAAGAGGCAGGAGGCAGGAGGCAGGAGGCAGAGCTGGCACACAAGCCCAGACAATAGACCTGCCTCTAAAAACCCACATTGGTCTCTGTAGCTGAGCCTGGTCTCTACCCATGAGAGTGTCTGGTGCCACTGCCAGGCATCCGGTACTTGGGACTCTTCCAGCTGGCAGAGCAGGGTCAATGCATCCGCCCCCAATCCAATTTACAGAAAAAGAAACCAAGAGGAAGAGACACTTTGGACCCCAAAGCTTGCCTTCATCTGAGACACCAATCCAGGTCTCAGATGGATATCAAAAGCCTGAGCTGGGAGCTTGCCAGGTACAGCACTCTCTAGAACTTCCTTAAGCTGAGCCTGCTTTTGGGTTAGCTACATTCCTAGGCCCCTCAGTCTACAGCTTTTCTGCCTTTTCCTTCCTTTGGAGGGGGAAAATGAGGGCTCCTGCCAGGTGGTTCTCAGGCTCCAGCCACAGGTTCTTCTACCGCTATCCTCCTCTCATTTCAAACAAGTGTTTCACCCCAAGAAGTGCCCTGGCCATAGGTCCTGCCCTGCCCTGCTGACCCACTGTTTTCCCAGCGAGCCCAGCTGGGACAGTAAAGTGGACCAGTGACCTTCTCAGGGCTCCAGCTCCACAGCCAGGAAATCTGGCAGAAGGAGGGAGCTACAGTGTTTGTAGATGGGGGCAGGTCCAAGATCACTCCATAAAAATGGATTCCTAGAAAAACACAAACCAGCTATTTACCTTGTGAATTTCATTGCCCTAAAAAAAAAAAAAAAAAAAAAAAAAAAAAGTATCTCATTTTAATAACAAATCGAGAGAAGGTACTCCTAGTCCCTTGAACCAGGACACACAGTCAACAGAAACTCACAAGAGGCTGCGAGTTCAATTTATTAGCCACTTTGTCTCATAAAAACCAGCATTTTTATTAAAAGAGGATGATAGCCAAATGCTCTGCTCGTTTTTTTTTTTTTTTTTTTTTTTGGTGTTTTTTTTTTTTTTTTTTAAATTGCCTTTAATGTCGGGCAAGACTTGTTTTTTGTTTTTTTTTGTTTTTTTTTTCCCTTAATAATTTCTCAAACAAAGCTCAGATTCTCCTGACTCCAAGCCTGTTCCTCCAGCCGCAGGAGGGAGAGGGATTTCTGAATCCATCTGACATGTCGGATTTCTTTGTGGCATCCACTCCATCGCTCAGCAGCAGCCATGATGTCATAAGCCCATCAGATTTCCGGTAGGGAGAAAACGCTGGGGAATTGGAAAGAATGGATGTTTCTTATCCGTCAAAAAGGGGAGTGGGAGTGGGGGATGGGGGGATGATGTGTTTGGAGGAGCCTGGCTGGTGGGGAGAGAAGAGAGGCAAGCTCAATGTTTGTGATATTAAATGTCAGACAGAACCTGAAAACCCCAGCCACCCAGATGTCTTTTCAATATCCAGATGTCTGGCAAAGAACAGACCATGCACCGTCCCGGGAGACCCTCAGCATTCTGGCTTTGACCTCAGGTCTGTAGTGAGTACTCACTGCCAGGAGCTGCGCCCCCAGCATCCTCCCTTTGCCTCACTCTCCGGGGTGGGATTTTTTTTTCCCTTCAAAATCTTTACACATGGATGGTAGGGGGTAACCAGGTCCAGGTTTTTAAAAGCTGTTGAAGCTGTGATTTGAAAAGTTCAGTCCTTGGAATTAGCTTCCAGAGAGTACGCTGTATAAGCCAAAAGGAGGAGGGGGAAATCCCTCAGCCAACACACACACACACACACACACACACACACACACACACACACACCATATGTGACTCCTAAGCCATAGGACTTAAAACCCAAAACAAAACCAGTGAGGCTGCGAACAAGGACTCAGGCTGACACTGAGAAGAGAGGAGCCTCCCCCAGGAGCACATCTCCCCCAAATCAGAAAAACACACGAACAGCTTTGTTCTTCCTGACAAAGCCCCTTGCTTTCAAGGCGCCGACAGTTGCCAACAAAAGCACAGGGTAGAAGTAATTTACACCCCAACTAGGGCTTCCAGGACTCATAAAATATGGGAATGGAATTGGCTTGGCCAAGGAAACCGCTTCCACACCATTGCATTGGGGACCCCTCAGGCCTCAGACAGGGCAGGCCATGGCCTCCTGGTGGCCTGGCCACGTGCCCCACTGAGGCCACCTTCCAGGCCCATGACATCACAGCTAATTGCCTCTGAAAATGAGCCAGGAACTGCAGGCCCCTCAGGGCCACAGCCCAGGGACTTCAACAGACAGGCAGCTGTGGAGGGACACAACTCCAATTAAACCTGAGCCCTCAGATGACAAGCCAAAGGGGTTGCTGAGGGGACAGTAGCTGGCAGAAGGCAGAAGGAAGCCAGTCTGGGCTCAGGGGCAGGGGTGGAGGGCTCCATGCTCATCTATAACAACCCCTGTGTTTTGCAGATGAGGAAAGGGAGCTTGAGTGACCTGCCCCAAGGCCACCCAGCTAATTAAGGGGACAGCCAATCCCGAGGAAGAGAAAGCACAGGTCTGCCACTGAAGTAGCTCTTCCTGAATGCTATCTAATTTAATCCTCACAACAGCCTGTGAAGGGGTGGGGAGGGGATTACCATTAACCTCTGTGCCTACAAGAACCAATGGAGCAGCAGAGAGAGGTTAAGTCATTTGCCCAAGGTTACACAGCTCCTCATTAACAGAACTTGGCCTGAACTTCTGATTTTGAATGCAGTGCTGGGCAGGAGGAGGCAGTTGAGGTTTAGCTGGGAGCAGGGAATGTGATTTAAACACACGTTTAAAATGCTGGTGATCCCCACAGAACAGAAGGGAGTAAATCACTGCAAATTAATTTTTTTTAAAGCTAATCCAGGCAGGAGGGCTAGCTGGGCTGATGGGTAGGTGAGAGGCAGCTTTGATTCTGTCCCTGCCAGAGCCTGAATAAAGTATGTAGATGGGTTCCCTAGCCATGAGCCCCGCCCCCCCCAACCCCTGAAGTGGAATGGGTTGCAGGGAGATTCCATAAAAGCTTCATCACGCATCTGCCAGAAGACAACAACCTGCCACAGGGGAAGGTGCCAGGAGAACAGGCCTGCCGGGCATAGAAGCCATGAAAAATCAAATTACAGCCAGTTCTAAGCGGGATTCCAACTTTCCAGCCAAGAGTCTCAAGGCTCTGAGTTATTTATGCAGCTCTATGTAGGGGTCTGACTCTGGCTAAGGGAAGCTGTTCAGGGTCCTGTCCACAAGACAGGAAGTGGGGATACAGTTATGGTGGCTCTGTAATCTAGCCATCCCATCCAGTGGCCCTCATTCTCTATGTTCTCTCAGAGTAGAGCTAAAGGAAACTGCATGCAGGAAATTGGAACAGGCCAGATGGGTGGCACACATCTCTAATCCCAGCAATTGCAAGGCAGAGGCCTGAGGATCTCTGAGTTCGAGGCCAGCCTGGTCTATAGAGCGAGTTCCAGGACAGCCAGGGCTACACAGAAAAACCTTGACTTGATAGGTGCTCTCCTTCCTACAACTTCCCTGGCACTTTGGCCCTACACACCGCTTTGGTGTTAATGTGGGCAGTCTGTGCTTGCTTCTCCCTCTAGGCCTGCTGGCTTCTTTTAATTCATTTCTATGAGCATGACCTGAAGTGGTGGAGACCAGGCTAGAGGAAAGGAGAAAGAAAGAAAAATCCCTGCACACCTGACAAGCCAAACAGCCCATTTTCTTTGGGAAGGTCTACCTGTCCACCAGAAAGTTGGGTTCTGCCATCACTGAACTTCCACTTAATGATGGGGACAAACATTAACCATGTTGTCCATATAAGGCATCATCCCAGATTATGGGACTCACTCACTCTTTCTCTCTCTTTCTCTCTCATATGGATATAGGTATGTATGTATACCACATATTCTATCAAGTCAGGAAGGACAGGGAAGCCTTCCTGGAAGTGGTGACAATGGCTCTGGGGTCCAGGATATAAGGAACATTATTGACACCTCTCTTCTGGTCAGCCCTACAGAGAGGCTCTCTTTGACACCCACCCAAGCTGCCTCTCCTTCCTGGCTGTATATTGCTCGTCATTTGTGCCCCTGCTCTGGTCTGGAATCCCTGTGAGAAATGAGATTAGCTTTGTCTTAGTCACTGCTCCATTGCCCATGCCTAGCCAGGGCAGGTGTTTTGTTTTGTATCAATCAACAGAATAACTAGGGGTTGTGAGGATGGCTCAGCAGGTAAGAGGCTTGCAGCCAAGCCCAAGGACTTGAGATGAACCCCAGGGACACATGAGGTAGAAGAAAAGCACTAACTCCAAGTAGTCCTCTGATCTCCCCATAAGGACAGAGGTACTGGTGCTCCAACACACACACACACACACACACACACACACACACACACACACACACACACACAAATGCTTTTTTACAAATACAGTCAAAGATAAAAGGGAGGGGAGGCTAGGTTCAGTTCCCAGCACCAAAGTCACAACCAACTCCCATTCCAGAGGGTCTGATGCCCTCTATGGTCACCTGCTTGTACATGGTGCACATAAACTCCCAAAGGGGTGTGCACACACACACACACACACACAGTAAAATAATATATGATCTGTCTATTTAGCCCTGGCTGTCCTGAAACTGACCAGGTAGACCAGGCTGGACACTAAATCACAGAGATCTACCTGCCTCTGTCTTCTGAATGATGGTATTAAAGACATATGCCACCAGGCTTGGCAATAAACCTTTTTTAAAAGAAGAGTAAACAATACATGCAAAGGTCCCACAGGGACCAAGGGATAGAAGGTGATAGAAACAGAGCCTGATACTCCCCCAAGAATCACCCTAAACACGGCCATATCTCTTCACCAGCAGCTTCCCCTCTGCCCTCCCCTCAACCCGCGCCCAGTCAAAGCGCCTTTTTTTCCCTTATAGAGGAGTGTCACTAATCCCCGTTTCACTGGCTCTGTCCCAGGCTTGACACCTTTGGGAAGAATAAGATAGACACTAGCGTTCCCTGCCAGAACTCTGCCACGAGCCCCCGCCTCCACTCTTCTTTTTTTCCAGGCTACACAGACACCTGGAACCACAGAGGCAATGACAAACAAATCCAGGAGTCCCAACACAACACAACCTCTATCCCTCTGTCTCATCTATATCGCTTACTACCCATCCTCACCCCCAATCCCCAAATGGCTTGCCCTTTCTCCTCACTGATGCTGGGTGGAATGAGAAAAGCAGCCAGAACACATGGTGTTAGCCCTGTCTTCCGATTCCCAGAGTATGGTGGGACGCCAAGTTATCCTCTTTCTCAGATTCCTCACTTGGAGAGACGGGGACACTTCAGTTGCAGCCACTTGCACCAAAGAGCAGATCGGTGGGATCAACACATCTCCTCCCCTGGGAGGTCTTACTGCCTTGGGGGAAAGGAGGTTGCTGAACCTGAAGCTTGGGGCTCCTTCCCGCACAAGTCGCCGTGACTGAGAGCCTACGCTCCTGGAAACGCCGCAGGGTCTGCGTGCGTGCGAGCTGCCCCCTTCCCCTCCGGGAGCTACTCCAGCAAACTTTCCAGAAGCGTCTACACCTGCCCGCAGCTCTGCAGCCCCACAAACCATCAGCTCGCATCCACAGCTTCGCCTGTTCCCTGGTAGCTTGGAGGTTGCCCCCGAGTCCTAGGTCCGCGCACATCTCCACACACTCTCCAGCCACTGCGGACCTCAGCCTTGGGGATCAATCTGCCCCCGTTTCAGATCTCCCCGGCGCCTCCTCCGCACCACCTGCGCTCGTCTACACCGCCTCCGGGGCCCTCGGGTCGCTTGCATCTATACAGCTTCAGCAGTCTCCGGATCTACACAAGCCAGCACATGAGCGATGCCTTCAAGGTTCACCCAGTGCCTCATCCCAATGCCTACCTTGCCCGCGCGGTCACGCTCCTGTCCTGGCTGTGCCGTCTGGTTCACACATTTTGCAATCTTGTCAATGGCGAAAGGAGATCTTGTAATCCTCCTGCATCCACGTGGTGTTTGCCCCAACCCCCTTTTCCGTTTTGGGATTATTTTGTTCTCTTTTTTTGCTTTTAGGACAATATTAGTCCCCAACGGCCGCTGGCTGCAGGTTCCAAGCCGACGAAGCTGGCGGCGGGGGGCGTGGCCCTGGGCGGGGAGAGGGCGTGGCCTGGGCGGGCAAAGCGGAGTGTCTCTGCCCTGGCCTCCCTCCGCTAGGAAACCGTGGCCTGCGACCAAAGCTCCAGTTCCAGCTCACGATTGGTCAGCTCGCTCGCGATGCTGATGCCTAATTGGCTGAGACGAAGAAGGCTCAGAGGTGGTGGTGGTGTGTAGATTGTATTCTTTGCCTTTTTCTTCCCTGCGGCGGCCTCTGCTCTGTGGGTTCCTCCTGAACTCTGCAGCCTTTTCCTCTCTAACACGGTGCTCCCCATTGTAATGCTTAATCCCACCCGGAATGACAACTACATTTCTTTGTCCTTCTCCACCTCCATGAGGTCAGGACTCAGGGTTTCTACTGCTCAGTAGTATAGTCCCAGTGCCTGCCGTATAGTAGGTATACCAAACACATTTGTTGATTATATTAATAGAAATGGTGCAGGTGGGTTTTTGGAGCTATCTTTAACGTCCTAAGAGGAAACGGAGGTATAGAGATTGCAGGAGTGACGGGCCTGACTGTAGTTACATCTAGGTTTATATGTAGGCTCCGGCTTTGTAGACAGTAATGCCCTGTGAGGGGGTATCAGAAACTGCGTCTCACGTGTCTTGTGTTGGACTAAAGCAGGAAGTGGGTTGCACTATGAGTTATTTCAGTGAATGTGCTGTCCCTAGCGCTGCGCTTGGCAGCGAAATGACGCCCCTCCTGTCTCCATGCTAAGATCGTAGTGCCCGCTGAACCCTCTTCCTCCACGGGAACCCACCTGCTTAAACCAGGCCACATTGTCAATCTCTGACTGTTTGGGCATAACACGTGTGTACCCAACGGGAGCCACAAGAATGATCAAACCATGAGCAAGTGACAGATCCTAGATACCGATCTTTGGCTGGGATGTCCTTGGAGAAACCCTGAAAGGTCTTTTTGATTGAGGTGTGGTTTCTGAGAAGAGATTGTGAAAGGGCTTGCCTGACAAAGGAGTGTGTAGGAGCTGCTCTTGGAGTTGGATCGTGGTGGGTTAATGGACCAGAAAAATGCTCGGGGGAGCCTGCTTCCTATATAGTGGGCAGCCAGAGTCAGGATTGAGGAAGGCTGGCTTGGTGACTGATGAATGAGTTCTCCTTGTGTCTGTGACTTCACATGGCCTTCTTATAAGAACACAAGTCATTAGATTTAGGGTCCACCCTAATCCAGTGTAACCTCATCCTAGGTCAATTATATCTATGAAAACTCCATCTCCAAACCAGGCTCATTTATATTTTTCAACCCACAGGCTCCTTTGGATCTGTGAACAGTGAGCACAGAAACCCCAAGGCTGCTGGGACAGACTCCCTTTCCAGCTGCCCACTGCTCTCTCTTGGGCTTACCTCCAGCTCATTTCTGATCCTGGCATCTGGTGACCACTGCCTACCCAGAGCCCAGAAGAGAGGCAACCCTCCAAATACTAGGACTTCTTAGACCCTTCCAACCAACTATACTGTGCAGTGTGGTGCTCTGAGAAGGGCCCCCGCTGGCCCATCCTTCCACCCACCCCACTGCCTCCTTCCCACCCCCACCCCATCCGGAGATGGACAAGGACAATAAAAGCTATTTCACAAGCAGCTGGTGATTAACCATCACGTTAAATAAAGAGGCTGTAATTGCCCTCCTGTTTCAGAGGTGGGGATGATGTCTTGGGCAGGGATGGGTGGTCGCTTGGGTCTTCCTGAGAAGGTGGAGCCAGCAAGGCAGGAAGAAAAACAAGTGGTATATTCTAGAAGTAGATGCTGCCACCATCACCATCGCTGAAATGTTTATTTGACACAGTCGGGCGGTGAGCCTATAGGTTTGTGCTTGTCTCTGTACATTTCCTACATCTTTGAAATATTTTATTAAGGATGAGGGGGGAAATTCGCCAAGGGGAAGGCTAAGTCTTTCTAAACTCTAGTTTCAGATTTATAAATGACCTCAAATATCAGTGTACCTCAATTTACACAATGGAGAGGCCTTTAAAATTATGTGCAAACGGAATCCCGTACTCCCGCCCGGTACATCTTAAGGCTGCTGATGCTCCGTCTTCATTTCTGATTGATTTTCCCTGGCAGAGGCGCCAAATTCGTTGCTTTAAGTGTCAGGCTCTCTCTGTCAAGTAGTTAATGACCTATAAAGCACTTAAACTGAACTGGAGGAGACGCTATTTGGAGGCACCCCACTGTGTCCCTTCTCCCATTGTCAGTAATCACCCTTCATTTATTTGCTCTTATTGGTCTGGAATTTGCTCTTAGGGTTCCCTAAAGCAGAGCCCTCCCTCCAGGGACCATCCAACTCTCTGGGAGCTCAGATGGGTGCTGGGGTTGTCACCCAGGGGCTGCTTCAGCAGGAATGCCTTTCTTTCTCAAGAGCCTTTTTCTCCCCCACCCTGGGGGAACTTGGCCATTTAACTGTTTCTCGCCTCCTCTCAGTTTCCTTCTCCATGATGTTCCAGAGAGGGTGCCTGTCTTTAGGCCTCAGGTGAGTTAGGGAGTAAGAGAAGAAGCCCAAGGTCGGAGTGAGCAGTGTCTGTGGCAGAGATGGGCTCCAGAGCCAGAGCTGGTAGGAAACATCCCTGGGCAGCAGTGCCAGGCAAACCACCCGCCACTGAGTGAGAAGACCTGATGAGCCCCAGCCTGAAGGGAAAGTACAATTGCTTTCTGTGGCTGTTGTGACCAGTTCCACAAACAAGGCTTAAAGCAACAGGCGTTCAGTTAAAATCCAAAGCATTATCAACACAAAGAAACCAAGTGCTGATCACAGCCATGCGCCTCCTAAACAGGCTTTAAGGAGAACCCCTTCTGTCTCTCACCCTCTTCACCTTTGAGGCTCATCTTCTCTGGCCACGGTCCCTCCCTCCATCTTCAAACCTAGCACTTCAAACCCACTCTCCCATTCCACTGTTCCTCTTCCTGAGCCAGCCATGTCTTCTCATAAAGACATTTGTGACTCTCAGAATCCCGGGTCATTTCTGTATCTCCCATCTGCTAATGTAAGCAGCATCACAGGCTCCCAGGATTAGGGTGGGGACATCTTGGGAGGGCACAGAGGCCACTCAGCAGAGTGATCCAGGTCATGGGGTTGAGACTCATGCTGGGGCTAGATTCTCAGTTGCAACACCCAATAGGTAGACTGCCTTGTGCAGTTTATTTCTATCTCTTGAAGCCTCAGTTTCTTCATTGGTAAAATGGGCTCGGTGCTTGTCACCAGGTGAGAGTTCAGAAGACTTTTGACTATGTGCCAGAGTTGAGGTTGAGGGAGGCCCTTCTGAGAAAGGATGGAAGAGGAGGAGCAGGCCGGGCTGGAGTGGAGAAAGGCAACATCAGCTTCAAGGGAAGGGTGTGTGCACTCACCTTACAGATGCAAACAAATTCTGTTCTGGGGGCGATGGATGGACAGGAGACACAGAATGAGTCTAAACAGAGTGGTGGTTTGGACTTAGGGTGTCCTGTATTGATAATCCTATTCCGTCACCAAAAGCTTCATTCTCTCCAGGCGTACAGTTCAGTGGCCTTCAGTATACAACACAAGGCTGTATAACTATCATTACTGGATAACTCTAGAACATTCTTGTATAAAGAAATCCCATACTCACAGGAATCTCCTAAAGCAGGATGGTATAGGGAGAAATACCCTAAAGGTCTCTATGGTCTTAAACTTAGAAGGAAGTCAGGACAGCCTGTACCCTGCAGTGTGGGATAGTAATGGAGCCTCATGGCCTGGACAATCTCTCCTGGGCAGCCCCCCTTCCATTTCCTCACTTTGACCTTTGAAGAAGAAATAATTGACCACCCTAGACACACAGGACTAGGGAAGGTTCAGGATGACATTATCCAGCTACAGTAAACTTGTGGTTTATTCTATTTATCTTGAAACAGGTTCTTGTGGACACAGATTAGCTTTGAACTCACCGAGTAGCCTAAATTTCTGATCCTCCTGCCTCTAGCTCCCAAATGCTGGCATTACATGGTCCGCCATGCCTGGTTTGTGCACTGCTGGGCATCAAACCCAAGGCTTTGTGCATTCTAGGCAGGCATTCTACCAGTACAACCGCATCCCAGTTCCACATTTACCGTTCTGTCTGGATCTGGTATCCTGGCTCGGAGCATGCCCATTTCTCTAGGACTCAGCTGTTCATCAGAGAAGCCAGCAGTCCCCTGGCTTCGCCCCCAGTACACAATAATCAGAGTTACTGCCCACAGAGGCAGTTGGCCGAGGGACTTCTGCAGGATGGTGGTGGGGCATGGCTGTATCTGACTGAGAGGCTCTGAGCCTCCCACACTGATTCAACCATTCTGGGGTGGCTGTGGATCTACTAGGAAAAAGGGGATTCCAGAACAGTGTCTCCAGGTTCCCACCCTCTGCCCCCTGGCTTAACTCAGGACAGCTGGTAACTCAGAGAATCCTAGACCCTTTGTGCCACGGCGCCTGGCCTCACCTACAGGCAGGAGGAGAGGCCATCTGGTGAAGTGAGAGCTCGGTCAGGACCTTGCTGAGCCATCTGAGGCTTCCCCTGGCAGTGATGGTGGCTTCTGGGAGCAATTAGCAGAACCACACTTGCAGGCCTCACGGCCCCTGATCTCGTCTGCCAGCTCACATCATCAGAGCTTCTTGTCAGCTGCGAGTTACAAGCACTGCTGGCCTGTCCTCTGTGGCTGGACCTAGAGCTACCAAGCAGGGCCGTATGGCCTCCAGAACCCCTGCATGGTTATTGCAGGGTCTCTCATTTGGTGGCGTTGATGTCCCAACATGCCCATCCCAATCCTCATAGATGTAAAACAGGTTACATTTCATGCATTCAATTTCCACTTCCTAGAAACTAAAAAAATAAAATAAAAAATAAAACCACTCTCCTTCTTCTGCAAGAACAGGCACTGAGAGGCAGACACAGGAAAGGATTCATTTATTCTTTAAGCAGATGGCTCTTGAGTATAAGTCAGGGCACAGACAAAGAGACACAAACAAGGTTTCTCTGCACTGGAAAGCTTAGGACCTCCTGGGGGAGATGGATGTGTGTGAACTGATTTAATATGAGGTGAGGAAGAACGAATGAACCACCTGGTGGGGGGAGGGGCTCAGGGAAGCTCCGTGCAAAAAAATGGTAAGTGAGCACCCTCCTCTTCAAGCAAGAATAGGATGAGGAGTCTTGGCAGAGCAGGCGCGGGGGCACACAGAGGTGCAGAGTCGGGTGTCTTTGAGCAGCAGCCATGCCACAGGTCAGACTTGAAGAGATTTTAGGCCAATGACAGCTAGACAGTGCTAGGACAGTCAGGATATTTTTTTTTTTTTTTTTTGAGGCAGGGTTATATATAGGCAGGCAGGCCTTGAAATCACTATGTAGTAGAAGACCTTGAGTTTCTTTAAAAACGTTAAAATCATATTGATCGTGTGTGCGTGTGCAGACGTGAGTACTCCACATCACACGTACATATGGAGGTCAGAGGTTAATCTGTGAGAGTCAGTTCTGTCTTTCCATGATGTGGGTCCCAGGATGGAAATTCATGTCCTCAGCCTTAGCCAAAAAAGAAAAAAAAAAAAAACAAAAAACAAACCATCTTTACTGACCAAGCCATCTTATTGGCTCTGATCATGAACTCTTACCTCCAATTCCTGAGCCCTGGAACCACAGGTATATGTTGTCATGGTACCAGGAATGAAACCCAGGGCTTTGTACATGCTAGGCAGGCAGTCTTCCAAATGAGCTACATCTCCCAGCCCAGGACCGTCTGTTCTTATCCCGGTCCCAGCAGAGGTCCTGGAGCATATTTAGATCTGACAAATGTTGAAAGAGGACCGAGTCTGGCAAAGGAATCAATCCTTGGTCTTACACCTACCAGAGGACTCTGTGAGTTATCATTGGCCATGTCGATACCTATTCCTCCCAGGACCATTTGTTGAAAAGACCATTCTAACTCACTGAGTGATCGTGTCCCCTTTCCTACAGTGAATTTGGCCATGAAGTAGTGCAGGTGATGACCCTGACATGGTCAGATTTGAGCTATAGAAATATTGATCTGGTGCAGGAAGATCGGGGAAGGTCTGAAGGGGCAGAGGGAAGGGGACAGGGGTGTGATCTGAAGAGGAAATCGGTCCTCAGACTATCTCAGGCCTGTCGTGCAGGGGCCATGCTCTCATCCAGGGCAAGGAGGTAGGTGGGAATCTGATCCATGGAGCCCGAGGAATGGGAATGGGGAGTCCAGAGAGCAGAAGCCAAGATTGCTGGGCCCCCCCCCCAAAGGCCCACAGAGTGGTATAATAAAACCCACTCCAGACATCATCACTTGCAAAGTAAGTTTTCAGGCAATGAGAGTGTTGTAAAGGCAGAGCAGTGCCAATTACTGCAGCATTATCCGGGATTATGAAGCTCCTGAGAGGCGGCTCACGCTTCCGGGCATGTGGTGCCTGGGAATTTCTAGGGGATGCCTGGGATCGCAACGTCCAAGCTACCAGGTATAGGCTGCTAGGCAAAAGTAACTCTAGGATCTGCACAGACCTGCCTCTATTTCACCAAGGATGTGGACCACCAGCAGGTAGAAGTATCTGCTGTCTGTCTGTCTGTCTGTCTGTCTCTCTCTCTCTCTCTCTCTCTCTCTCTCTCTCTCTCTCTCTCACACACACACACACACACACACACACACTCACGGTGGTCCAGAGAGGAGGGGGGGGGGGAGAGGAGAGAGAAGAAAAATTTGGATACAACCATCTCTGCAGAGACTTCAACTTTCCATGGGCTTCCCCAACATGGAGTTCCTGGATAGCACCTTCTATTCTGTCCCTATCTATGGCATCACTCCAGACCAATGGAGACATGCTCACATTTGGAGCCAGTCCAGAGTTGCCCTATCTCTTCTGGACTTGCATGTGTCTTAGTTTCTCTCAACAATAGTTTCTGCTTTGGTAAACCAGGGAGATCAGCCTCTCTCCTCACCCCAATTTGCAGGTCTGTTTTCAGAATCTAAAATGAGAAGATGTTGCAGATAAAAAGTCCAAAGACAGAAACCAGTACAATGTGCCTGACAGTGTCTACTGAAACCTCCATGCTGGAAGCTCCGGGAATCCCTTTCATCATTTCCCACAGAGAGGGTTCCTAGTCCAGGTAGGAGATTGGAGGCTGATCCCTGTGATACCTTCCACAGAGGTTCTAAACAGCTGAAGAGGCCATTGATAGGGGCCTGATTAAATTAGGACCATCCATCCTGCCTGTTCTCTGCTATAATTAGAGTCTGGCAGCATCCACACACTGTCTTGGGCAGATCCCCACGTGGGGCTTTGTCAGCAAAGCCAATGCAAACAGACTAACTGCACACGCTCTTCAGAAACCTCCCACAAACGCCCCAGACTTCATCTGTCCAAATGTACAGATGCGATAAAAGCAGCAAGGTAGGAAAGCCGTCCCAGTAGCCCAGTGGTAATCTCTAGGGAGGGGATTCAGATGGAGGCAGGAAGGTGGCAGGTGCATCAGAGCAAACTTCACCTTGTTGGAGTTTAAATGTTTTACCACACTCCGTGTCTGTGTCACCTGCTTGTGTTCAATGCCAAGTGCAGAACACAGCAGTTAACCAGCACTCAATCAAGGCTCAGGGCCGTAATTATAACCACAGTTCACAGACGAGTCAGCAGAGGTTCAGAGAGCCTCATGTCGATGCCTCCAGGGCTGGGATGTAGATTTGGGAATGTCAAGGCCCCTCTAGTGGGCAAATGACATCCCCAGGCATTTAGGAGGGACGGATTGACACCACTCAGCTTGGCTGGGCTGAGGCAATTGCCCACCTCTCCTGGAAGAGCTGTCTGCCAAGAAAACTATTGAACTACATAAAAATCCATCCCTGAAGTCCCAGAGGCATCCTTAGGCTGGAACATGGCCTTTAAATTAGATGAAGGGGGAAAAAGGCAGGTTTTGCCTGTAACTTGATTTCAGGTTAGTGAGAGCTAGAGGCCAAAGAACTGAAGCTGCCCCCACCCCTGCCCCGCCCCCCACAGCAGCCACCCACTAGAGACCTGTGATACTGACTGTGAGGGACACTCTAGCCCCACTAAGACTCACTGATAACGAGCACATGTTCCCATGGAAACTGCTGCACAAAATCCTTTGAATTTTTTTTCGGGGGTGGGGGGGGGGACACAGTTCCTGTACCTAGTTCTTGGATTTGGTTTCTCGAGGTGATTTTCTTCTGTAAAGATGGGGGAGACCTAAAGCCAACTGAGGGGGGCAGGCAGGAGCCCATCGGCTTCTAGCCATTTACTTCTCTTGGGAGAGGCTGAAGGTATGGAGCCTGAGGGTGTCAAAGCCCTTGAAATGTTTCCAACGCGCTAAGACTTTGAAGAAGCTAGCAGGCACAAGACCTCAGAGGGACAGCAGCCTAGACCAGAAAAGAGGGTGGAAATTCCTCCAGGCAGGGATGTGGACTAGATCCACCAAAGAGACAGTCACATTAGTCTTCCTTGCTAGTCCAAGGTTGCCCTCCACCTTCCCCATCTGGCCAGCCTCTCTTGAGTACTCTCCAGGCTGTGCCCCTTCTCAGGGATGCTGCTAGACTCAGAACCACCCCTCCCCCTGCATCCCACCTATCCCGTTTGCCTCCTGAGAGGGATGTTTCTTTCTTTAAAAAAAAAAAAAAATTATTTATTTTACATCCCGATTGCAGTTTTCCATCTCTACTCTCCTCCCAGTCCCTCCTCCACACCCCTCCTCCCTCACACCTCCTCCCTCACACCTCCTCCCTCACCCACTCCTCCTCTGTTTCCCTTCAGAGAAGGGCAGGCCTTGATGGATGTCAACCAGCCATGGCATATCAAGTTGCAGTGAGACTAGGCACCTCCTCTTCTAAGGCTGGATGGGGTAATTCAGCAGGAGGAAAGGGTTCCAGAGGCAGGCGGCAGTCAGAGACAGCCCCTGCTCCCACTGGTAGGAGTCCCACAAGAAGACTAAGTTGCTACACAGCTGCAAAGCTTCTATTTTTTTTTTCTTTAAAGAAACCTGTCTGCTTGCGTGTTCTCTCTCTCTCTCTCTCTCTCTCTCTCTCTCTCTCTCCCTCTCCCTCTCCCTCTCCCTCTCCCTCTCCCTCTCCCTCTCCCTCTCTCTCTCTCTCTCTCTCTCTCTCTCTCTCTCTCTCTGCAGGCTCCTCCCATTGCTCTAGCAGTTTGAATCTCAAAGAAACACGCACTCACCCACCGACCCTCAGCAGGGCCCAGGGACCTCCCCACCAGCCTTTACCCTTAGTGGTCTGGATTGTGGCTGGACACCTAGGCTAAGGCAAGTGGGTGGTGACGCTTTAAGCCTGAGCAGCTGCTAGGAAGTGGATGGAGCTGGGTCCTAAGGGAGGTCCTGTGGCCACCCAGCCTGCTTCTCCTCTCCCTTCCCATTCAGGAAAGGAGATAGGAAAGGAAATGTTTTTTCTCATTCTCCCTAATATGAAAACCCCTCTTATATCCCACCCTTCACCCCAAACTCTCCTTCTCTTCCTCCTCCACCTCCTTTCCTTCTTCTCCTTTCCTTCCCAGCCTCTCTTCTTGATCACCAGAGCCCTGGGTAACCTCTGCCCACAACCACCACCCCCCATCTTTGCCCCCACCACTCGGCTATCACTCTGGCAATGTCTGTGTCTCCACGAGGGGCAATGGGTCAGTCTTCCTGGGGCCCCTAGGCCATAGCAAGGAGCCGAGATTTTATTCTAAGTAAAGTAGAAATCATGGAAGGCTTTTTCATGGGAAAGGAACAAGACAAAGTATGTTTTATCAGGTTCCCACAGCTGCTTTGTAGAGATGCAGTAGTGGGAACGGGGTGACTGCTGGGAGCCCTGGGTGCTGGGTCCTGAGCCAGGGCGCAATATGAAGTCCCATCAGGCATTCCTCACTCCCATGGAAAGGATTCAAAAAACCTGAGTCCCAGTCAGAGAGTCCAGAGACTGGATGTACAGCTCGGGAGGTGAGAGAGACAATGGGCAGTCCCTGCTGGCTAAGGTTTTCACTCCAGCGCTGAGCTTCATCTCAGACCGATGGAGTCAGCAGCCTGGAGGCATCTCTGTGCCCGGCAGTTGATTCCCCTTCCTCACAGACCAGGAATTCATCAAGCCAGCCTCAAGGAACACGGGCCTTCACCCAGCCTGGCAGCCCATGAAGAGCTTTGCTTCTTGGATGTTCAAGAGCAGAGTCCATCCACTGGGCCCAGAAAAGCCTGGAGCCATTGTCTAAGGACACAGGAGCTTCTGGACATCATCTTCTGAAGCATCTGTGCCTTCTTCTTTACCCCTCTACTGCCTGAATGGTAATACTGCTTAGAAGCCAGGCTAGGTGTGTCTGCTCATGGACATCTCCATATTCCCTGGGTGCATGCAGACTTTGGAATGATAACATCTCAGGAACTTCTGAAGCAGCCTGGAAAGTAGAGTAGGTAGACTGGCCTATCTTTCACAGCTAAACCGTAAGCTCTGGGAAAGCTGGAGGAAAGACAGGCTAAGAGGACGGAAGCAGGGTAGGAGAGGAGCCCTGTGCCCCTGAAACTGAGCCCTTCAGTCCCTGTCTTCCAAAGGAGACTGCTTCCCTATTGTAGGGAGTGCCTGGAGGATGAAAGAAGGGTCTCTTGAATGACTTCCTGGAGGGCCAGAAAGGCTGAGAGGCACTGAGGAGCTTCTATCCACCCTGGCTTGAGTTTCTCAGCACAGAGACTCAGCCACTTACCTAGAGGAGGCTCAGCAGCAAACCATACAGCTGAATCACTGTGGTGAGAGGTGGCATGGAAACAGCTAGGCTGCTCTCCATCTTCAGGGGAGGCAACCTGGGCCAAAAGCAAATAAATAAAGACAGGAAAAGGGCATGAAGCCGCAGGTGGTGGGGTCAGAGTAGGCCACAAGGAGGAACTAAGGTTAGAACAGCATCTAAGGTTAGAATAAGGAACAGATCCCTGAAGAGCCTGGGGTGGCAGACATGGGGAAGTGCCCACACAGGCTGATGGGGAACTAGCTCAGGGTTCTCACTGGGGGAGGGGCACACCTAGATTCTCCTTTCTCACGAGCACGTATGGAACCTCCCTGCTCCTGGTCCTTGCCATATCCGCAGACTCCATATCTGGCCCTGGGTCCAACCAGCTTTGGTGCAGTTCTTTGATGCTCGTTCTTCATCTCTCCTTAGTCATACCATTTTCCAGTCCATGCAGCATGTGCCCACCCTGTACAAGCCTCTGGGCTAACTGAGGAGCTGGAGTGGCTCAGTGGCCAGGCAGAGCCCTCACAGGGATCCTACTACGCTCTCCCCAGGGGCAAGTCTGCCTGGGGACCAAAATGTAGGTGGATGCAAAGACAGCCACATCCGCAGGAGAGGCAGTAAGGGATGAAGAGGAAAGAGATGCTATCCAAGAGAGCCCCGTGGGACTAAGGACCACTTTGCTCATGGGGCCAGGGGAGGAATGGCATTTTTCTTTTCTTTCCTTTTTCTTTCTTTCTTTCTTTCTTTCTTTCTTTCTTTTTTTTTTTTTTTTTTTCGAGACAGGGTTTCTCTGTGTAGCCCTGGCTGTCCTGGAACTCACTCTGTAGACCAGGCTGGCCTCGAACTCAGAAATCTGCCTGCCTCTGCCTCCCAAGTGCTGGGATTAAAGGTGTGCGCCACGACCGCCCGGCAGGAATGGCATTCTTGATGGAGGGAGCAGCCTGGGCAAAAGCCCAGAGACATGAACTGTTCAGGCTGGGATGCAGAATGTGAGAGCAGACCAGGCCAAGGTAGGGAGAGGCCAGAATGTGCAGGTGAGGTGATGGCCTGTCCTGAAGGCCCTACTCCTGGGCCAAAGCAGGTCCTCAGACAAGAGCTGTGACTCTGGGGTCCTAATCCAGGATAAGGCTCGGAGCTTGTAGAACTTTTCCTAGAGATTTTCATATACGAGGTTAAATTCGTTGTCATTCTCAAATCTATTCAGTTTCTTCTGGGAGAGGAAGAGATGGAGAGAGGGCGGGGGAGAAGGGGAGAGAGAAAAATATTAGTCAGGACAAGAACTAAGTTGAACCAATGTTTGTTGAATTGAACTCACTGTGTAGCCCAGGCTGGCCTTGAACTTATCACAATCTTTCTGTCTCGGCCTCCTGAGTGCTGGGGGTAGGGGGGATAGGCATGAACCAGCATGCCTGGCTTTGAACCTGTACTGATTCAGTTCTGGTCGAGGGGCAGGCAGAGAGCTTCCTAAGAGTCACTTTGACAGGAAACATGACTTACTCCTGAATTCTAGCAAAGCTGGTAGCTTAGGTCAATATTACTTACCCACTTTACAGATGAGCAAACTGAGGTTTAAGAAAGACAGTGTGACTAAGGAATAAGCTCAGGGCTCTGTTATAGTGACAGTCTTGAGCAGGCCAGCCAGAGCTGGCACTAGTACACATCTGGAAACCTTATGGCCTAATTGGCCAGTGTAAGCAACTACTTAGTGCTCACCAGCATTGAGTATAATTGTCACACTGTGTGAGTGCACAATTGGTTCTAGGTGGCCTTCTCTGTATAGTGATCTGTCCCCACAGCAAGTCTGGGAGGTGAGGCTCACTCTGGCTAATCAGATTATAGACCAGGAGACTCAAGCATAGAGTGGTAAGTTCCACCATGGCTGCACAGCTGCTGCAGGACCAACTGAGTTCAAAGCTCCCAGTCCTCCCGGCTATTAGGGCAGTTTTGGGGTGGGGGTGGGGGGGGACATTCAACCTCAGGTGGCCCAATTCTCTGGTCTATTAAATTCACATGGCATACATGGGTCAGAAGGAAAGACAGAAGGAGCCAGGCTCCAGGGTCCCCGGGGCACACCTTGGTGGCTGGGCTTTGGCTGGATACAGGGCTGCCAGTCTCTCCCTCGATGCAGGCGTAGACTTCTGTCTCTCGACGCTGTAGGGACTGTGGGAAATAGGGCACCAGCGTCAGCAGCAGGTACAGAGAAGGGCAGTCCCCAGGTTCCTGGAGCAATCCTTACTTTCTGTTGTTAACCTGATGGGCTTCAGAAGCCCAGGGGAGGACAGACCCCACCCCCACTCTGTCCCCATGCCGTGAACAGTCACACCATTAAAACTGTCAACCATAAGTTACCTAAGTCCCTGTCCTAATTGTACAGGGCCAGTTCTGTCTGTACCTCACCATTTCACCTCAATGACCACCAGCAAAGCCCAGCACTGGACTCTGTCCAGACTGCACCTGACCAGTGAAATGCATGCCCTGTTCGACCATCCCTGCTGGTCCTTAGGTCCCTGAAGCCCTAGCAGCTGGGAGCCATCTGCATGACACCCAGGACCCCTGCTCACTTCAGCCTTCACTTCCTGGTTCAGACTCTGCCCATGAGGAATCCATCCACCTTCTAGGTCTCCTCTTACTCATCCTGGGCTCGCAGACATCCAAGGTACCCAATAGGGGCTCTCATTCCTCATTCATCAATCCTATGCCTCGCTGGAGGAATCCAGAGTCCAACTCCAGAGCCCAGGGCCCGCTTCTCTCTCTCCAGTCATCTCCATTTATCCCTTTGGCCACCCTCTCTGGCTAGCTGTGCTCCACTCTGCCTCCAAATAATGCATCCTTGGAAATGCATGCTCCCAGTCTCCCCTCTAACCACAGAGCCCTACAAATCCATGACCAGAGAGAGAACTTCCCCTAGGCTCTCTGTAGTAGATCACACCCAATGCTCATCCATAGCCTCCAGTCTTGGGACCATGCCTGGTTTGTCTGTGAGCTCCTGACTCTATAGCTGGACTTGGCACACTAAGACTGTCACCTAATGAGGTTTAGCAAGGGAATACCTTACTAGATGTGTGTGGGGGGACAGTTCACTTTAGAGTCTTTAGAGGACAAACCACAGGTTCCAAGATGGTGAGAAGAATCAGTCTTTGAAGACAGACAAGACCGGGTTCAATTCTTGGCTCTGATATCTGCAGCCATAGGAAGCTTCTTTGTTTCTCTGTGTCTCAGTTTCCCCATCTACAAAATGGAAACTATCACATCTGTCTTGCAGGCCCAACACATGAATATACATGAGGGTGCACATAAGGAGCCTTGCACAAAGTTAGGCACAGTAGGTGCTTAATATGCAGTTGCTTGAAGATTACCAGGGAAGGCATAGCATTCCCCTTCTCTGCGACCCCAGCTGGGGTGTATCTAGGCTCTAGAACAGAGCTTGCAACGGCCCAAGCAAGAGGCAGAATCATTCCCTTCCCCTGTATACTTGTCAGATGGATGCCGGCTTGTTGCCAAGGAGGCGGTTTCCCTGGCAACAGTCAAGCAGGGGTTGGTGAGGCAGGCTGGAGAGACAGGTGGTACTCAGAGGCAGGAGGAGGGTGGGGACGTGGGAATGGAGAAGGGAAGAAAGCACCCAGAGGTAGCTATCCATGAAAACCCCTGTAATAAACCATTTGGCGCTCAGGCTAACTTCAAGGGCAACGGGCATGGTTGGTGTGGATGTCCTGAGGACCCTTCACAGTGTCTCTGAGACAGATACAGGGTGGAGCCTGTAAGAGGATTTTCCAGTCTGCCTCATTTCCAAGGGAAGGAAACTTCCAAGGCCTGGTGTGACATGTGTGGGTCTTGGTGTCTGTCCGGAGCTCTGGCTCCTCCCAGCACATAGGATGGGACATGTTGTCCAGTCACACTGTGACCCCTTGAACCCCTGTCAGACCTGACAAGCTGGGAACCACAGATGTGTCCCTCTCTCTCATGTCTCCACTCTTACGTGCTGCCCTAACAGGTGCAAGCTCAGAGAAGCCAGGGATGATGAGAGACAAGGGAGGGCACACTGTTCCTGGTGTCTGTGCTCCGAAAGGCAAAGGTGGTCATCACTTAACTGCTGCAGAGTGGAGCCTTTGCAGGTCCTGACCTGCTGGCTACATTTGCATTCAGGGTATGACATGCTGTGCAGGCTGGGAAATACAGGGTAGGGCCTTGTCAGCCGGACACTTCTGAACCACTGATCCAGTTCTGTCTTCCTAGCCTTCCTCAGTAATGGGAGCAGGGATTGCCGGAGAAGTTGCCTGCACTGCAGGGCTACACCGGATTAGACTGGGCTGTCTGAATGCCTCCAAGATAGAGCTCTGCTGGGCTCAGCTCTCCCTGATCACTTGTCTGTCTCAGGTCCTATAGACAGACCTTTTGCCTCCTGTTGCCCAGTGGGCAGTTATAAATCCTCATTAGCCTGGTGGGAGAGTCAAGGCCAGCCTCCAGGTTGGCTTAGGGCAGTGCAAAACCAGCTGTTTGAGTCTGGACCACATCTTCCAAGAGTACTGAGCATTGAGGTCCAGGCTAGCTCTGAGGTCACAGTTTAGAAAGGAACAGTATTTAGTGGAGAAAGAGCACTGTAGTTCTGGGTTGGGGACTTGGTACATTTGAAGTCATCAACCCACTTCTGGGGAAGGTTTTCCAATACCACATCTAAGTGTCAGAAAAGTCACTTCCAGGGGCTGGAGAGATGGCTCAGTAGCTAAAAGCACTGGCAGCCCTTCCAGAGGACCTGGGTTCAATTCCCAGCAATCCCACAGCAGCTCATAACCATCTATAACTCCAGTACCAGGACACCTGACACCCTCACACAGACATACATGCAGGCAAAACACCAATGCACATAAAAATAAATAAATCATAAGGAAAAAGAAAAGTCACATCAGCAAGGACAACAGTGAGGCACCGGAAGGGACACTGGGTCAGGCAGAGCTGACAGAAGATCTCCAAATGCTGCTGATACCCCACACAGGCTATGGGCATTCACTCTGTCCGGTATCAGGCTTCATAACCAAAGATACTCTGGGAGCAGACTTCAGGGCACTGGGCTTGTGCAGGACTAGGAAGGGGCTTGAGGGGGACTGTAACCATTTAGGAAAAGGAGCCAGACATGAAGACATTGGAGAGACATGAGAGGGACCAAAGGAGGCTGTCATTTATATACTACACTACACTACACTACACTATATACTATACTGGAAAGTGCTATCTGAGGAGAAAGCTGGTATAGGAAGGGCCTCTTGAACAGGTAGACAGTGACAGCTTGGAGGCTATGAACAGGGCTATTGATCTTGACCCTGGGTGGGAAAGGAACTTATAAAAGGTATGGTGGTCTCAAGAATTGCTGCTCTGTGTGTGGTGGTGAATGCCTCTAATCCTAGCACTTGGGAGGCAGAGGTAGAGTCAGGACCAGCCTGGTCTACATAGTGAAGTCCAGGACAGCTGAGTGAGACCTTGTCTCAAGAGAGAAAGAGAGAAATAAAAAAGAAGACAAAAAAAGAAAAGAAAGAAAAAAGGAAAGGAAGAAACAAACAAAGAAAGAGAGAAAGAAAGGAGGGAAGAGAGAGAGAAAGAAGAAAGAAAGAAAGAAAGAAAGAAAGAAAGAAAGAAAGAAAGAAAGAAAGAAAGAAAAAACAAACTGCTTTTCCACCTCCACTTGCAGGAACAGGAAGGGACTGGGCTTGAGCAACCTCGTCCTGCTCAGAGACTTGGACACTCCTGACAGCCCTACTATGTATGTCCATGGTGTCCTCCTTCCTCTTTCTCCACAGGTCCTGCACCCAGTGTGACAACCCCCAGGAGTCCTGCTCCGTTCCTTAGCTTGGGTTTCTCTGGTAAGATGGATGCTCATTAGTCCCCGAGTCACCAAGGTGCTAAGCAGGGGGTGATTTAGCCATGGTTTAATGTGATGGCTCTGGCTGCTGCCGGGCTGAAGACAGACAAGGATGAACACAGGCAGGCTGAGGAGAGAGCAACAGCAGGACCACCACCAACAAGAGACAGGAGAGCCTAAAGCAAGGTGGGCCAGTGGATCAGATTAGGTGATATGTTGCTAGTCTTATGTCAACTCGACACAAGCTAGAGTCATCTGAAAGGCAAGAACCTCAATTGAGAAAATACTCCATAAGATTCAGCAGTAAGGGAGTTTCTTAATTAGTGATTGATGGGGGAAGGCCCAGCCCATTGTGGGTGGGGCCATCCCTGAGCTGGTGGCCCTGGGTCCTACAAAAAAGTAGGCTGAGCAAGCCATGTGAAGTAAGCCAGTGAGCAGCATCCCTCCACAGCCTCTGCACCAGCTCCTGTCTCCAGGTTCCTGCCCTGTTTGAGTTTCCATCCTGTCTTCCTCCAGTGAAGGACTAAGAATGTGGTGCCCTTCTTCCCCAGGTTGGGTTTGGTCATAGTGTTTCATCATAACCATAGCAACCCAAACTAAGACAGGTGATGACAGAAAGAACATCTTCAAGTGTCTGGCTCCAGTGACAGAGGGGATAGCCAGCATCTCCCAGGGTGGGGATGTAAGGAGGAGGCACCCAGCGCCTGAAGAGTTGGAGTTTGGTTGAGAAGTGCAGATGAGACCTCCTAGTGGAGCTGGGTCCAAGGCTCACTGATGTCTGAGACATGGGCTGAGGCTGGTCCAGACATGGGTGGTGTTTAGAACCTTTCCCAGTGAGATCACTGGGGTTGGATACTGTAGATAAAAGAGGACCAGGGTCCCAGGGCTGAGCCCCAATGTCTATATCAACATTGGAGATTATTAGGGTTCCATAGTTCCAGAAGAGAAGTCGGTGAGTCAGGACTGAAGAGGTACGGCTGTGAGTCAGGGAAGGATCAAGAGAGAATGCAATGTTTTAGAATCAAGGAGGAGAGGGCACTCAATGCTATCAGAAGCTGCCCAAGGAACTAGAACTGTCTGCTGGGTATAACCACAAGATTGAGAATGGAAGCTCTGGTGAAGGGTGACAGGCAGATTAGCCAGTCACAACGGAGAGGGGAGGGCAGGAGGACAGGTAAAGAATGCACTTGCCACACATGTGTGTGGACCTGAGTTCAAATCTCCAGAACCCATGTAAAAGCAGGTGTGGCTAGTGCGTAGCCTGTAAGTCCAGCCCTGCTCCAGTGAGATGAGAGACAAAGACAGGAGAATCCCTGGAAGCTTCCAGAAGCCTTGGAGGATGCAGTAACAAACTCAAGGAGTCCCTGCCTCAACTAAGGTAGAAATCAAACACAGTGCTCCAGGCTGTCCTCTGAACTCTGACCTCTGACCTCCACACACATGCTACAATACATTTCAATCCACACTCCCATAGATAGATGGTCTGTGCAGGCGCGCGCGCACACACACAGAGATTCTTTTTTAATGTAAAATAATAAAAAGTAGAAAGAAGAGGCATCAAGAAAAAGCACCCTGGAGTGGCCTGTCATCTGTGGAGACCGGAGGGCATCTGGAGGAGACACAGTTCAAGATGAGGAATTTAAGGCAGAAGGTATCCTAGTGTGCTGGGAGCTGCGAAGGCAGCATTGTGACTAGGCCGTATTAATCATCACAGGACCAGGACTCAGAAGGCTTAAGGACTCAGGAAGTCCCAGAGCACCGTGAGTTAACACGGTGGGGCCCTGTCTAAAACCAAACAAACACAAGGCTTTGCTTCTGACTCGCTCATAATACTCCTAGTAGGTCAGGTTTCTTTCTTTCTTTTTTTTTTTTTTTTTTTTTTTTTTTTTTTTTTTGGTTTTTTTTCGAGACAGGGTTTCTCTGTGTAGCCCTGGCTGTCCTGAAACTCACTCTGTAGACCAGGCTGGCCTCGAACTCAGAAATCCACCTGCCTCTGCCTCCCAAGTGCTGGGATTAAAGGCGTGCGCCACCACCGCCCGGCTAGGTCAGGTTTCTAAACACAAAGATAGAGTGGTACAACTTCTCTGACGTCATAATGTGTGAGACTGTTTGCATCTGAGAGAAAGCAAAGCTGACACACGGTTAAGAGGAGAGAGATATAAACCCACCATCTCCCTGGCAGATAACTCCCTTCCTTTAACAACTGATAAGATGGACAAAGAAAATCAATAGGGATCAATAAGGGTAAGAAATATTTTAGCCACACGATCAGCAAATTGGCTCTCATGGACATATATAAAGCCCTCGATCGCCAGGAATGGAGGGCAGATGCTTCCCGCCTGTGCACAGAGCAGCAGGTGAAACACACAGCAAGTCTCAGCAGAGTTCAGAGTAGAAACGTCGGAATATATGTGCGGACAAATAACAGATTTATTCAGAGTTAAGGAACATTATAAGATAATGAACATCAAAAATATATCAAGGGCCCAAGGGCTGGGGAGAGAAAGTACAGGAGCCTGTCATGGAACCCGAGGAGCTCAGTCAGACCCCAAAGCCCACAGAGTAGCAGAAACCCAACTTCCCTAAGTTTTCCCCTGCTCTCCCCAAACGCACACTGTGGCAAGCACCCTCCCCAGAACAAAAAAATAAGTATATTTTTAAAAGATTTTTTTATGTGCCTTGGTATTTTGCCTGCATGTATCTCTGTATGAGGGTGCCAGATCCCCTGCAATGGAGTTGTGGTCAGTTGCAGTGAGCTGCCATGAATTGAGCCCAGGTCCTCCGGAAGAACAGCCGGTACTCTTAACTGCCACTTCTCCAGGCCCCAAATCTTTTTTTTTTAACAAGCAAATTATCAAAAAACCAAAACAGAACAGAACACTCGTGAAACAACTAAAAATTCTCCGTGGAGTTAGGGGAGAGGCCTGTGCCTGTAACCCCAGCACTGGGGAGGCAGAGGCAGGTGGATCTCTATGAGTTCAAAGCCAGCCTCATCTACAGAGTGAGTTTCAGGGCAGCCAGAGCTACACAGAGAAACCCTGTCTCTAAAGAACAAAGCAAACAAAAAAGAATTCTCTGTGGAAAGTTCACACTGAACGACACCAGAAGTGCAACCTTAGCATCTTTACGGGAATGTTTAAGTGTACTGGCAATTCTAGCACTTAGGAGGCAGAGGCATGGAGATCATGAGTTCAAGGCTGGCCTGGGCTACATAGTTAGCTCCAAAGTATGAAAACAGTCTTATGGGGACTGAGGATAATGGGGTTGGCTCAGGAGTAGAGAGCAAGTATGTAAAAGGGCCTGGGTTTGACTGCCAGTGGCACAAACCCACATCTTAGAGGGTATTTAGAGCCAGTTAGCTGGTAGTCATAGACTTAAATGCTCATGTTAGAAAAGATGAAGGGGTCAGGCAGGGTGGTGCACACCTTTGATCCCAGCACTCAGGAGGCAGAGGCAGGAGGATCTCTGTGAGTTCAAGACCAGCCTGGTTTACAGAGTGAGTTCCAGGACAGCCAAGGCTATACAGAGAAACCCTGTCTTGAAAACCACAAGAAGAAAAAAGAAGGAAGGTAGGACAGAAGGGAGGAAGAAAGAAAGGAATGAAGGAAGGAAGGAAGGAAGGGAGGGAGGAAGGAAGGAAGCAAGCAAAGAAAAGATGAAGGGTAAGACTGGTAAGTTAAAGGCACTTGCTGCCAAGTCTAAAGACCTGAGTTCAATCCCAACGTCCCACACTGTGGAAATAGAAGACAAACTCCTAGCCGGGTGGTGGTGGCGCACGCCTTTAATCCCACCACTTGGGAGGCAGAGGCAGGTGGATTTCTGAGTTCGAGGCCAGCCTGGTCTACAGAGTGAGTTCCAGGACAGCCAGGGCTATACAGAGAAACCCTGTCTCGAAAAACAAAAAAGACAAACTCCTATAAATTGTTGTGTGACACACACACACACACACACACAAGAAATTAATGAAAATTTAAAGGAACCATAAAGAACAGAAAGGAAGAACAGGCAGAAACCTCCCCTGGAGGAAGCAGGGTTGACCCAGTCCCACCCCCATCATCCTGGGGGCCTCAGGCAGTAGCTGGAGGATAAATAAAGGTAGGAGGGTTGGAAGGGGGAAATGAAACTTCCATTACTCATCTGATGGACATGGTGGGGTTTATAGTAAGTTCAAAGGAATTCACAGAGAACCCATCAGAGTTAGTGAGGGAATTCTGCTGGCCACTCTATGCAATACCAATGTGTATTTTTCTCCATACTAGGAATAAACTATTAGAAAATGAAGACAGCATCTGTCCCTTAAATCCTTACCAAGAGGACTAGTGTCCTATCAATTACCAGCACATAGTGGGCAAACAACAGATGGCTCCTGACATTACTATTACTCTTGCTAATGGCCTCCTTCTTTACCCAGGTCCAGTTCACACTTGTAGACGCCCCCCCCCCCACCTCTATTTTTTTCAAGACAGGTTTTCTTTGTATAGTTCTGACTATCCTGGAACTTGCTCTGTAGACTGGGCCGGCTTTGAACTCACGGAGATCTGCCTACCTCTGCCTCCTGAGTGCTGAGATTATAAGTGTGTGCCACCACTCAAGGCCACATTGGTGGATTCCTACCTCAAAGGCCTAGTGAAGTTCTGTGATCTGTCTCTTTCCATACCCTCTTTCTGGTCCTAAAGCCCTAAAGCTGGCTGCCCTGTGACTCTGGATAAAGTTGGATCTCTCTGCAACACTCAGGAAGTCAGTCCAAATCCTAGAAGATCCTATTCACAGACCAGAAAGATGACTTAGACAAAAGTGAGTCTTCTCTATTCAAAAAAAAAAAAAAAAAAAAAAATCAGCTAGAAGGATATTGTTCAAGTGGGAAAATGCCCAGGAGATGTCATAGCATGAAAAAAAAAAAAAAAAAAAAAATCTGGGCTGGAGAGATGGCTCAGCAGTTAGGACCACTGAGCACTGGCTGCCCTTCCAGAGGACCTGGGTTTGATTCTCAGCACCCACATGGCGCTCTGTAACTTCAGTACTATAAAATCTGGCACCCTCTTCTTGCTTCCTTTGACACCAGGTACACTGTGGAGCAAAGACATAGATGTAGGCAAAACACTCAAGTATATATTAAAATAGAGTAAATCTTTTTTTAAAAAAATTGTGCAGTTCTAAAGTTTTTGAAGTACAATTGGACAGTAAAGCTCAAGCTTGTCATTCTGGAAGTGGAGACAAGAGGGTTAGGAGTTCAAGGTCAGCCTGGGCAACAGGTGTCAAAACAAAGAAACTTCAAAATAAAAGCAGTGTAAGAACCGAGGCCTCTGCTCAGTGGAACAGCACTTCCTTCTTGCCTAGCGTGAACAAGACCTTGGATCTTATTCCTAGAAGAGAGAGAAATGGAGAGAGGGGAGGAGGGAGAGACTGACTGAAAGAAGAAGATTGATTTTTACGTGTAGCCGCTAACACCATCATCTCTCGAGCTGCTGGGAAGGAAGAGAGAATGTGGGGGAGTCTGGGGTGACATACGCTGAGACAGCTGGCGGGAAGTCCCCGGGGAGGAGAAACTGAGGGCCCTTTGAGAACTGTCCTGCTCTTAGAGCTGTCAATGCTGCCCCCAGGGAAATGTTCCTTGGTCTCATTGTCACCCACCCCACCCTCGGTGAACATAGCCTAATTCTGATCGTGCTCTGGGTGGGATTTTGTGGCCAGTTCTCACGTGTACACAAGGAAGACTGGCAAGCACCTTCAAACTGTGTCCTTGGTTACAGGCCAGGCCTGGAGCCAGGAGCTTGGTGGCTATGGCTGACAGTGGAGGCAAATCCTTCACTTTCTCTACACCAAAGGTACGTTACTCACAGACTGTAAGCCACACAGTGCACAGGGAGAGCCCCTTGTGCGGGTGGCCAGGCAGGCACAGCCTCTTTTGGCCCTTCCCCTGTAACTGTGAGAACTGAGGGGAGGGGAGGAATACATGTGACACACACTGCACGTGACGAGTGCAGTCCCATGTTGAGTGCTACTGTGACTGGAGGGGAAATGAAGAAGGGAGTGGGTGGACTATGGAAAACCCAAGGGTGTGGCACGGCGCCTGGCCCTTTCCTCTGCTCGTGACTTTTGCAGTTTCTGCTTCAATGTCGCTTGTGCAATAGAAATAGGATGAGGCTTGCATGCTGGGTCAGGGGATAATCTGGTCAGATGAAGGAAGTTTCTTCATCCTTGCCAGTGTTTGCTCGGCTGCCTCATGTTCCTGAAGGAGCCCACATCTTGTCTCCTTTCACCTTTGTAGCAATATCTAATGTGGTTGGGTGTTGGTGGTATACCCCTTTAATCCCAGCACTCTGGAGGCAGAGGCAAGTGGATCTCTGAGTTTGAGGTCAGCCCGGTCTTCAAAGTGAGTTCGGGACAACCAGACACAGAGAAATTTAGTCTGGGGGGTGGGGGGGGAAGCAACAACAACAAAACACACACAAAGAAAGAGAGAGAGAAAGAAAGAGAGAGAGAGAGAGAGAGAGAGACAGACAGAGAGATAGACAGAGGCAGAGACAGACAGAGACACAGAGATATAATTTGTAGAGTTACTGTGTCCATTTTGCAGATTAGGAACTTGAGGCACAGAAATACCCCACAGCTAGTCAGGGCCTGGGTCAAATGTGAGAGAGGTAGAAGGGCCTTGGGACTCACCGTGTAGATGGATTCTCCTGGAGGCTTTGTGGTTCCAATGGTGGATTTGGGACCAGGGCAGGTCTTACCAGTGTGCTTGCCCAGAACTAATATCTGTTTCTGTGGGGAGAAGGAAGCCAAAGCTGTCAAGGCGGAGGAGAAATAACTCACCATTCTCCCTCCCCTTACAGACACCACCAGGCGGGAAGCATCATCAATTGTCATGGGGCAACCCAAAAGTTAATCACTCAACACTTGCCACCCACCCTCTCCAGGGAGAAGTGCCTGAAGCTAAAGGAAACACAAAGACACACATGAGCCACTGTCACAGGCGGAGTGCCTGACTCTGGGGAGACAGGGCCTGGACCTGTAGCCAAATGATCGGTGGGCCCCAAGTGGATGCCAGCCAGCCCCTCACTGCGTGCCTGAAGGAAGATGTTTTCCCTGTAGCTTCAGTGTCTTCCTCAATAGCATCCCTTGGCAAGACAATTGCAAAGACTCAAGGAAGGGACAAACGGGAGGAGGCACTTGATGGCATTCTGAAACCCTCAGTCAACCACCCCATATTTGCTGAACACCCTTTGTTAGTTGGACAGTGTGACAAGGTTGACACATTCCCACCCTCCTGAACTTAAAGTCTGCGGGAGAGGTGGGCGATATATAGCAGCTTTACCACAGCAGAACTTCCTGCACTCGGGGACTCAGGGAGGAGACAGGAGCGGGGGAAATATGAGGACCCGCGTATGATCTGCATGGACAGAGGAGAGGGCTCCAGGCAGAATAGCAGCAAGCAGGCCAGACTGAGGAATTTAAGGAGAGGTCAGCCTGAGGCTAAACGCCCTGATAGGCTGGATGACAGGCAGGGCGGTGTGGACAACAGGAAGCATGGAAGGGCTCTAGGTAGGATGCCTGAACCAAGCCAGCTTTGGAAAACTCCCCAAGGCTGAAGCAAACGGCAAGTGGAATTGGAGAACCCTGGGTCACCCCGCTGGAAAAGCGCAGGGCTGGGGTGACAGTCGGAGGGAGGCGGCGGTCTGGACGCTCCCCCTCCTCGCAGGCACCACACTGCCAACAGTGGAGCAACAACGGCCTCATCTCAGGGCAGGAGCTAATTAAAAACCCTGGCCACCTGCCAATCCTCAGCCCATTTACTCCCGGATTAGCACTCAAGAGCTACTTAACTCGCAGGCAGAAGCCGGCGCCACCCCCAGTCTCAGCCTTGTACATCTCTGAACATGGAGCCAGGCAGAGAGGCATGCCTTGTTGCTCCTGCTCCCTGTCAAACCTGCAAACGAGCTCCCAGGTTACCTCTGCTCTGTACATGAACCCTGAGAGGGTAGGGGTTGGCTGAGACCACACAGCCCAGAACAGACAGGAGCGGGATTTGAACCTACGTCTGCGTTCACTAAGAAGCCAACCCAACCCAGTGCTACCTAGGGTGTTGTCTTCTGTTTTGTGATGATTTGTAGGTCTCATACAGACAGGGGCTGCCATCTGTGTGTGGTTTATGATTCAGAAAGAACCCTCTCCTTGTCACCTGTCACTTAAGGGACATGGGAGTGGGTATGGTCTTACCATTTAACAGAGAGGGAAACTGAGGCCTGTCAAGCTAGTAGGAGGCTCTCTGTAGAGGAAACACTTGTGTGGTACCTCCTTGTACTGTCTGTTCCTGAAGACTGTCACAGTCAGATCTCTAGGACCCTCAGAGCACATTGTACCTCCTTCTAGTGCAGATGGCTAGGGTCCTGGCCCCTCCCCTTCTGAGCCTGCTTGCCCAGATGTCACCAAAGCTGAAGGACAGGTTACAGGCAGTGGCTATTTGGAGGCTACCCGAATAAGCATTTTGGAGCCAAACCTGGAAAACACAGGTCTTGGTATGAGACACCTGTGGGCAGCGGTGCCTGTCTTCCTCCATGCTGGGCCTGGGTGGCACTGACGATCCTATGGCCTGCTGTGGCTGCCCCTGAGAGCTCAGGGAGGTGAGCTACACTGTTGGGCTCAGGAAAAGGCTCAAAGCCACAGGTGGCTGCAGACTGTTAGGAGTATGCAGAGGAGGGGGAAGATGGAGTGGAGGAAAGAGAAGAAGAGGAGCACTGGGGGAAGGGATATGGGCAAGGACAAGCCCACAGAATACTAAATGATACAGGTGTCTTTCCTGGTAGGGGACTGGAGAACAGTGGGAGCCCCCAGAGATGGGAGTGGCCAGATTTGCTCCCGTCCACCTCCATATGCAGGTGCAAGGTGGACTGAAGCTTGTGAGCAGAGTGGGGAGGTCAAAGGTTCTTCCAGCTCTGTCCAGCCAGCCAGCCAGCCAGCCAGGAGGCTCAGGCCAAGGTGGGACTCCTATAGGGGCAGAGGAGGAGCACCGTTGAAGACTTGTTTGGGTTATGTTTTGATGTGGGGGTTGCGGATGCTCTGTCCCTTGGAGCCAGCTCTGTCGGCCTTAGGACCCCAACCCAAGCTGCCAAAAGTAGCCCTTTTAGAGTGTGATTCTCAGATGAGTAAACCAGCTAGCGCAGTTTCTCCCATAGTGCCTAGCTGTTACCCATGCTTCCTCTCCCCAGTGGGATTCAGCGAAGGTCAGCAGGTCTAGGCTGAGGCCTAGCTCTCTGTACACTGCCAGCAGCTGGCCAAGACGCCTGTTAAACCTCAGTCTCCCCCTCTTTGAGATGGAAGCCATGATGTCATCTTGTCTTCCTCGTGTCTTAGCCAGCTTCTATTTGTCCTTCAGGAATCAGCATGTACATATCCCATAATTCCTTTCACCAGCACCTATTATGTGCCAGGCACTAGAGACAACAAGTCCCTGTCCTGTGGGAGGCTGCACTCAGGTGGGGAGACAACAGAAATGTAGAAACCAAGGGTTGTATAGGAGTGGGGGGAGGCAAGCAAGAACCCTGAAGAGGGCATGGGGCCCAGGCCAGGACGGGGGAGAAGGGCCGGACCCTGGAGAGACTGAGGGACTAAACATGGGAATGAGTGGACAAGACAAACACAGCTCTAGGCTTAATCCTGAGCCCCAGGTGCTGGGAGGCAGGAGGCTTACAGTCCTGAAGAGTGGGTTTTCTGGACACATGAGGTGGAGATGCTGTCAGCCCCATATATCATTTGTCACCATGCTCACTATACAGGTCCAGAGCTCAGGAAGGGGCTTGGCAGCTCATCAATACATGAAACAGTCACCCAGGTGCACAGAAGGGCTCTCCAAGAAAGGTACCCAGGATCTGCCAGGACCACCACCACCACCACCATGCAGGCAGAGTCATCATGCCTGCTCTCATGACAGAAGACAGACACAGTGATTGTCACCCTCTCAGGAGAGCAGCTGTCCTGGTGCTCAAAATAATTGAGGTCTACCCTAGCAGCCTCCCCACACCTACCCCTCTGTCTACAGACAGGATACTGGGAACTGTCTCTGCTTGAAATCTCCATGGGAGAGATCTCAATTGAGGCAGGGAGGCAGGGAGGCAGGCAGGGAGGCAGGGAGGCAGGCAGGGAGGCAGGGAGGCAGGGAGGCAGGGAGGCAGGGAGGCAGGGAGGCAGGGAGGCAGGGAGGCAGGGAGGCAGGGAGGCAGGGAGGCAGGGAGGCAGGGAGGCAGGGAGGCAGGGAGGCAGGGAGGCAGGGAGGCAGGGAGGCAGGGAGGAATTGATTACCCTGTCCAATCTTGCAGAGCTGGTAAGGGGCAGACTTAGAATACAAGCCTAACCCAGAGATTGTGCTCTCAAGCCCCTTCTCCAGCCCCCACTCACCTCCAAGCAGGTTATCTTGAGATTTTAGTCTTTGTGTTCCCTCTGGGTTCTTCCTAACCTTCAATATAATGCCTGGTGCATAGTAGGCACTCAGCTAAGGTCCACTTAAGAAGTTAATCCACGTATTTACTAATAACCATGAAAGGACCCTGCAAATTATACTCCCTTCAGCAGATATTTACTGAGCACCTACTATGTGCAGACTGCCACAGGGAACAAGCATGAACTGAGAGGACCACTGAGAGATGGCCAGGATGAGGGGGTACCCTAGTGGGGACTCAGTTCTCCCAGGGAGCCACCGTGAACAGAAAACAGCCAGGCAAAGAGCTGGGGCAAACTGTCCCCTCCGTAAGCATTCCTGCCCTGACTATGTCATGTGCTTTCTATATGACCATGGGCAGATCACAGCCTCTCTGAGCCTCACTCTATGAGGCTGTGGAATGGGAAGAAATGCCTTCACAGAGCTATGGAAGGGAACACTAGAGACATGTGTGGGTGGGCTGGGCACACAGCATCTTTAGTCTCTTTCACTGTACACTGCTGGGTATCTGGGCAGGGCTCTGTCTGGGGACAGCATGAGAGTCTGTGTCTTCTCCCACCTTTGAGGGGGGTTTGGTTTTCGGTTTTTCAAGCCAGGGTTTCTCTGGCTGTCCTGAAAATGGTTCTGTAGACCAGGCTGGCCTCAAACTCAGAGCTCTGCCTGCCTCTGCCTCCCAGTACTGGACTGAAGGTTTACAGCACTACCACCCAGCTTCTCCCAAATTCTTAGCGGAATGAGCAACCTGGAAGAGTCTAAAGAGCCCTGTTTCTTTCAATGGGGCAAAGTGGGCCTGTGGGCTGATGGAGAATCCTCTCCAGGGTCTAGGATGTGACAGGGGCAGCCTCTGGTCCCAGAAGCCTCCCCAGTTCCATAGTAGGCAGGGCAAGACTTAACACAATGTGCTATGTGTCCATGTGATCCTCACCTTCCTCCAGAGCAGCAGTGCTGTACCCAGCACACCCAGGACGCTCATCAAGCTGGTGAAGCTAAGCAGCAGAGCCTCCTGGACCTTGAATGAAGGTGGCTGGTACCCTGTGTCTGGAAAAGAGGACAGCAGGGAGCAGAGGGTGAGTTTCCCAGGAGAAATGGACGCCTACCTGGCCCACCAGCCCCTAGTCCCAAAGCCTCACATTACCTTTGACCCATTTCTAACTCCTGACCTTGTCAAAGGCCCTCTGAGACCTTTCAGGGCTTTGGCTTCACTTCTGTATGTTGTCAGCCATGGTTCTCTAAGGACAAGGACTGGGTTACTTGCTCCTTTAGTGAGCTGGCACTATTAAGGGATGCCTAGGGGACCCCGTGTGAGTCATATCATCTTTGAGGGCTTCCTCCCCTGTATCTGAAATAATGGTTATATGAGTGTGTGTTGTGTGGGTTGAGGGAGACAGGCTTACACTGGCTTAGAAGGAAAGTCACACCAGGGGCAGACAAGGGGCACACCTCCCCTCCTCCTGAGCCCTCCCTCGAGCCTTCTTCCCTGCCTCCATACGGCTGGCAGAAATGTACAGCGAATGACCCTCTGGGGCCCAGATTAGTTACTTAGAAGGTGCCTTCCATCAGCGGACTGGAGGCCTCACAGTCTCTCCTGTCTAACATTGCTCAAGTCTTTAATGGACAGAGGACTGCTAGTGAAAGTCAGGCCCAAGTTCACATCCGGGCAAGCACTAAGACAGGAATTCAAACCCAGGTCTGAGGGATTCTGAAGTCTCCAGCCCCTTCCAGTGGGACTCACAGAGGAGGGTAGAGAAAGAACCAAGGCTTTGACCACAGCTTGCTCTTAACTTTGGGGGTCTCACACCACTGAGACTCCTAACTAGAAATCGGTTCCAGAGCGATGCAAAGCCAGTGCTCACTCAGGCAGGGACACCCACAAGTCCATGTGTGCTCATGCCTAACCCCTGCACTGCTAACAGATCTGGCACCAATGGTCTGAGTGACCTCTCGTAAGTCACTTGTCCAAGGCAGCTAGAGGAAGACCCACATACTGGGTTCCTTCTGTTTCAACATAAAGGCACACCTGAAGGACGGGGTTTCCTGGGGGTGCTTCTGTTCTGTTTGTGAAGCTGGAAGACAAGGCAGAGAAACTGCTGGTGACTTTGCATTTCCTTCTGCCTGGAAGGGATCTGAGAGGAGGCCTTACCTCTGACCAGAATGAAGACGCCATCGCTCTGACATGTCTCCTGTCCTCTGACTATGCAGTAGTAAGTGCCTGTGGCTGATGCATTTGGCAGGCTGAATTTAACCATGCAGTCCATGGTCTGGTTCTCCATGCCAGGACTGTGTTGGCAGTCAATCGGCCTCTCCAAGCTTTTCTGGCCATGGATATCCACGTGAAAGAAGCTAGCAGGGAAAATGAAGTCCTGGATTCTTAGGAAGTCCTGGATTCTGCAGCTAAAGGACACATCCGTGTTTGCCAGGGAGACCCTGATAGGAGGGCCGGTATGGGTCACTGATATCCCGCCTGTGGGGGGACAACAGGGGAAAATGACAGCTTGATGGAAGTTTCCTTACCCCATGTGTGCCTCCTACGTGTTTTACTGCATAGTGTGAATCTCAAAGAGACTCCATTTCCCCAACACATGGCAGCCAGGCAGGAGCCATGATGGAGAAAGACTGAGAGTCAGGAAGATCCTTCAGCAGGTAGGGAGGAAAGTAGAGACACACCCAAGGCTAAGGGAACCGCAGAGCCCGTACTCCTAACCCCTCTCCTTCCTACACAACAAAGGCAGCCCCATTTGTTAGACATCTGGACCCAAGGAGCCAAAAGCTAGTGAAGAAGTAAGGAAAGGGAGGGCAGAAAACCCAAGCACTTCCTGGCAAGGGACAGAGGGAGCAGGTCTCCCCACAGCTCTGCTAGCAGGGGAGACTGGCCAGTGGGCAGTGACAGGTCATTCCGGCGGGAATCAGGGCTCTGAGAACTTTGTCAGGTCTCCATGTGGTGTATATAACAGCCCATTCCACAGGGAGCTGTCCTCCCACAACACAGACCTGCTAATATGTGGCCATTTTGTATTCAACACTCTTCACAAGGCCAGTTCCACCAGAGCCATCCCCCCCCCCCCCCCCCCCCCCGATACCCCATACTCATCCAAAGACAGTCTAATCACCCCCAAACACAGCAGGCTGGCCTGTCTGGGCTTCCTGCAGGCTTCTGGGATGCTGTTCAGATTTGGAGCAGGGTCAGCAGCCACCGCCCCCGACTTTGGCAGCACGGGGCTCTCAGCCTCAATGTTCCATGCCTCCCGGGCCCTTCCTCTCCAGCAGCTAAACAGCAGACAGTTTTTAAATTGAGGTCGGCAGCAGGCAGCCAAGAACACGCAGGCCGGCTTGTTAATCGGGAGAAGATCGTGCGTTTTGAGACGCTTAGAGAGTCTCAAGATTTATTTTGCTGAGGAAACTGAGCTGTGGGCCTCCTGCCTGTGGTGTGGGCTGGCATGAAGCCAGGAGGGTCTTGTCTGGCTTCTTCAGCTTTCCTCTGGGGGAAGGGCCTTCAGGGGAGGCTGGGCCTCCTGAAAGACTCCAGGGCAGGAGTGGAGGGGATTTTTCCAGTGAATCCTTACAGCTTTGAACAGGCTGATATTTTGAATTTGCATTGAATCTGTACGAAACACTTTACCCCCTAAAGAACTGAGGGCACTGATAGAGCCCTGGTCACTGTCAGAGTGGGACAACAGTCACTTTGGGTGTATTGACTGAGGTCTCCTCCAGGTCCCTTTCCTAGCAAGCAGTCCCTGTCCTGGGCTTCCCTCAGGTAGGCACTGTCCTCTTACTTTTTGCAGAGCAGCTGTGGTTTGTCTATAGTATACACACCACATAATGCCAGCACAGCAGGATTCTAGCTTTGTCATTAAGAAGCCTTGATTCAGGGTAGAGGTGTTGGTTTGAATATGCTTGGCTCAGGGAGGGGCAGTATTAGGAGGTGTGGCCTTGTTGGAGGAAGTGTGTCACTGTGGGGGTGGGCAAGGAGACCCTCCTCCTAACCAAGTGGAAGTCAGTTTTCTGTCTGCCTTTGGATGAAGATGTAGAACTCTCAGCTCCTTCAGCCCCACGTCTGCCTGGATGCTGCCATGCTCCCACCTTGATGATAATGGACTGAACTTCTGAACCTGTAAGCCAGCCCCAGCTAAATGTTGTCCCTTATAAGAGTTGCCTTGGTTCTGGTGTCTGTTCACAGCAGGAAAACCCTAACATAGACAGCTGGGTAGAGGAGGTGGGGGCAGGTTCAAGATCTCCCAGGGTTCCAGGTGGACTGGAAAGTATTAGAAGCCAGAGGATGGAACAAACTCCAAATGATTGAGAGCTATGCCCACCCTGCCAGTGACTCATCAGCCACGGAGCCCCTTCTGCCTGTCTAGCTGCTCTACCATCGTCTCCCTGTAACTACACAACCCTCTATGAGGCCTGTCTGTGAACCCGCCCTCCCCCCCCCCCGTGTCCCTTACCTGGGGAGTTCTCTATCCAGGGCCCCTGTACCTGTGCCCCCTTCCTACGGCCTCTATTTCTTCTGATGGTCAATTCCTGAGATCCTAGACTTGGTTCCTCAGGGGCTCCCAGCATCTGATCCTCCCGCTGGGCTGTCAATATGCCCCGTTAGACTGCCAGGGTAAGTGGAGCCTGGCTGGTTTCCCCAGGGTTTCCAAAGTATAAGATGGAGGTTATAATCCAAGCAAGAGACCTGGAAAGTGGTCAAGCCTCCTCCCCTGGGACCTTTCGGTTCTCCGGAGTTGAGGCCTCTCTCAGACTAAGGGAAGTAGACACACTACCAACATGATGAAGGCACCTTCTCATTTTTCCTGGCTGGAAGATATCCATCCAATTGTCTTTGAAGTCCTCCCCCCACGCCATACAGACACTCAAGGCACCTTCTAGAAAGTGATGAAATCTGCTAGTATAATTAACTCAGTCTTTACAATTCTGGAAACATCTACAAAAATAGATGTCTACTGTTCTTGTGGAATTTACTATTTTAAGGGTAAAGGGTTAGCATCATGAAAATTCAGGACCTGGCTCTTGCCAGCCATAGTACACAAAGACTTTGGAATGAGAACCTCAGGTCCTGATGAAAGTGCTGTGTTGTGCCTAAAGATGGAGAGGGGATGCAGCTCCTTTCCACGTCATATAAGCAATGACAACTGTCAGGAGACAGCCAAGAGCCAGGGGGAATCTCAGTGCACTGCAGTTGGGGTATCTGGCCTGAGGATAGAGTCTTTCACTGTTTCTCCTTTGCTGGGGTGTCAGCACCCCACAAAGCACCTGGACCACCTAGCTACCTGTGGGTGCCCAGCCCCCTGCTTTACTCCATTTGTCTGCCAGTGAGAGGTGGCCCCCATTTAAGGTCCAGAGCTGGTGTTGAGCTTAGAGAAATTCTAAGTCCATGGAACCTTCTCCTTTAGCACTTTCTGTGCCCCAGACATACACACGAACTCAGAAGAGGTGCTAGGTAGCGCCAGCATCCTGTGTGGCAGGGAAAGCATCAGTGGGAGCAAAGAAGCCTGGGCTGGGAGGGGAGGGAGTACTAAGGGTAGGTCAGGGGACGCCTGGGAGTTGAAGAGGACTGTGACTTGGAAGTGGATATCCAGAAATAGAAGGAAAAGAACATGGATAGAAAGTCTAACCAGGCATGACACAGGCATGAGGCACCAACATGCCTCACTAACATGAGGCAATTATAGTAACCCCATACCACAGACAAATAAAACAAAACAAAAATAAAATAAAAGACAAACAAAAGACAGAGAGCCAGACTGGCAAGATAGTTCAGTGTGGAGCTGGAGAGGTGGCTCAGCAGTTAAGAGCACTAGCTGCTTTTCCAGAGGACCCAGGTTTAAGTCCCAGCACCCACATGGCAGTTTACAACCTTCTGTAACTCTAGTTCCAGGGGATCCAGTGCCCTCTTCTGGTCACTATAGGCATGCAAGTGGTGCACAGACACATTCAGGCAGACGCTTATAAACATAAATCAAAGAATAAATAAAATCTCAAAAAGAAGAAAGCAGTAGTGCACTTGCATGTCTTTAATCCCAGCATTTGGGAGGCAGAGACAGACAGATCTCTGTGAGTTTGAGGCCAGCCTGGTCCACAGAGTGACTTCCAGGACAGCCAGGGAACTACACAGAGAAATCCTGTCTCAAAAAAACAAAGAGAGAGAGAGAGAGAGAGAGAGAGAGAGAGAGAGAGAGAGAGAGAAACAGAAACACAGAAACAAAGAAATGTTCAGTAGGGAAGATGATTGTCACCAAGCCTGATGGCCAGAGTTTGATTCTTGGAATCCACATGGTAGAAAAAGAGAACAGACTCTCTGACAGCCAAACTCATACCACAGAACACACATACATGTACACACACACATATACATATGCATGTACACACACACACACTAAATAATTACCTGTTAAAAGAAAGGAAAAGAGGGTCATACAGGATTCATGAACAGGGGAGTTGTGCTCAGAACTACACCTCATCTGCTGAGGGGGAAGGGCAGGTGCCACAGGCATAGGAGGGGGTGGACAGTGTTCATGGAGCAGCAGGCACGATCGCCATCAGCCACGGAAGGCAGTGATCACATTTGCACAGTCCAGTCACAGACAAGTGGTTACATGCCCTTTGGCCTTTGTCTCATGGATCTTTGAACTTTGGCAGCGTGTCACTCACGGGACAATGTGGCCAGGACAGGGAGGTGGCTGGGTGTTCTCTGCAGTTCTGTTCATGCAGCTTTCTTTGGAGATAAGTACCCAGGATCAGGACCCTGGATTCCAAGAAGCTGAGAAGCGAGAGGGCCATGAAGTGTGTTTGACTAGCTTGGTTTGGTTTCTTGGTTTGCTTGTGTGGTTGTTTTTTGGTTGGTTGGTATGGTTTGGTTTGGTTTGGTTTGGTTTGGTTTGGTTTGGTTTTGGTTTTTCAAAAAAGGATTTCTCTATGTATCCCTGGCTATCCTAGAACTCACTCTGTAGACCAAGCTGGCCTTGAACTCAGAGAGTTCGAGGGATTAACAGTGTGCACCACCACCACTTGACTTGACCCTGACCTTACATGATTTTCCTCTATTTCCACTCAGGGTGACCACGTGGAAGGACAAGAGGGGGTGTCTGAGTGGGAGAGAGATGAGGAGATCTGGCCCCATCCGCTACAGACCCCAAGCTTTGTGGGAGTAACCTTGGCAGTTGTCAAGGTCAGCATGGCTCTTGCAGGGTTGGACATTTAAAGAAACAGGAATCATTGGTGATTTCAAGTGACCAAAGACTGTGACTTCCTCAGAGTGACCAGAGCTGCTGAGGGTCCAAAGGGCCCCGACACAAGCCAGAGTAGCTTTCTGGTCATGTTCAAAGCTCCACAGGTTTTCTAGGCAGACTGAGTTGAGACAAGCTAGACACAGGGAGACAGTCCCAAGAACCTGTGTGTCACTGTAAGAAAAGGGACTCAATGCCTCCGCTTCGGGAGCTCAGGAAGGCTGCGGGCAGGGCTGGGCAGGGTTCTGTGAGGGCAGAGTAGGGCAGTGGGTGAGAAGGTGGGGAGGATAATGAGCTTGCTACCTTGCAGCTGCTAAGGGCACCTCCTTTTGACCCAAGTGGGAAAGGGGAAGCAGGAAGAACCAAAGGATGGGAGCCTGGGAGTCTGTGTAATGGTGACCTAGACAGGAAGAGGGAAGTGGGAAGAATTGGAAGTCAGATGTGTGTATGTATGTTGGGGGGGGGGACATAGATGTTAGCATTTTTTGTCTAAGCTCTGCCCCACAGTTACCTGGCAACAGCCTGGTGTGCCTGACTCACTATAAAAGAAGCTATTTGGCCTCTCCTCTCTCTCTTGCCCTCCCTCTTGCCTTCCTGCTCCCACACTCTCCCTATTCCCTCCCCCCCTCTCTCTACACATGCTCATGGCCGGCCTCTACTTCTTTTCTCTGTCTCTCTCTGTCTCTGTCTCTCTCTGTCTCTCTGTCTCTGTTTCTCTGTCTCTCTCTCTTTCTCTCTGCCTTTCTCTGTCTCTCCTACTCTCTCAACTCCCCTCTCCATGACCTGAATAAACTATACTATACCGTCATGGTGTGGCTGTCCCTCAGGGGGGAAGGGATGCTTCAGCATGGGCCGGTGGAGTTACCCCCTACCCCACATCTCGCTACACATCCACCAAAACATATCCCCCCTCTCTTTATCTTTTTATAAACACATCAATAGGTCTCCGGGTGAGAGCCCTGAACTTGTGTGAGAGTAGAGGCAGGGGAAACTGGAAATCAAGTTGGGTGGGATAGGATGTCCTCTACTCTAGTAGAGGGACAACTCTGGAAGCCTGCGTCAAAGTTGATGGGAAGGCACAGGGTACAGAGGGAGGGGCCACTTGAGAGTAAGGCCTCAGGAATACATACAGGGGGAGGTAAAAGAATGGGACCAGAAACAGGAAAAGCCTAGATTGGTGGCCCCCCACTTGTGGGTTGTGACCCCTTTGCTGATCAAATGACCCTTTCCCAAGGGTCGCCAAAGACCATTGGAAAACACATATATTTACATTATAATAACAGTGGCAAAATTACAGTTATAAAGTAGCAATGAAAATAAATGTATGGTTGGGGGTCACTACAACACAAGGAACTGCATTAAAGCATCGCAGCCTTGGGAAGGTTGAGAGCCACTGGCCTAGGCTCTGTGCTCGTGCTCGGCTTGGCTTTGTCTCGTTTGGTCTCTATATCCTCCCTGTCCCTTCCTGCCCTCAAGAACACTTCCACGCAGGAAGCACGGGCCACTGCTAAGCTCACTCACATCCCACTTCCCAGAGCAATTCAAAGAAGACCCTGCAGCTGCAAGTGCTACAAAGAAGCCAAGAGCCACAGGTGTGGGTGGGGATGCCCAGGACCTAGAGGCAACAGGCCCAGTCTTGGATTCTGGCTCTCCACTGAAAAGCTGTGCAGCCTTCAACAGGTAGCTTTGCTTCTCTGAACTTCAGGAGCTCTTCTCCAGCAGGGGAAAGGGCAACACCAACCTCACAGGGCTATATGGAGGGACCGAATACTCCTGCAGACACAACCACAGCAGATCAAAAGGAAGGAGGGCCCCTGTCCTTACCCAGTTTTGTCTATTACCTCAGGTCCTTCTTTGACTGAACACTGGGGTGGGTGTCGCCTTGGAGTCTCAACCGGTGGCCTGGCCCGGAGGCATCCAGCTGGGTGTCTGGTTTGTGTGAGGTACACGCTGGAAGGGCAGTCTCCCCACAGCTGTCTCTGCTCCTCCTCATCCAGGCCTCTGATCAGTTGGGAAAGACTTAGCCTGTCACCCCCTGTTAGCATTTTGTCTAGGCTCTGCCCCACAGTTACCTGGCAACAGCCAGGTGTCCCTGACTCACTATAAAAGGGGCTGCTTGCCCCTCTGCTCTCTCTTGCCTTCTTGCTCTTGCTCTGTCCCCTTTTTTTTCCTGCTCCCGGGCTCTCCCATTCCCCTCCCCCCCTCTCTCTATGTGCTCTTGGTCTCTACTTCCTACTCTCTCTCTCTCTGCCTTTCTGTCTCTACTACCCTCTCAACTCCCCTCCCCATGCCCTGAATAAACTCTATTCTATACTATACCACCGTGTGGCTGGTCCCTCAGGGGGAAGGGATGCCTCAGCATGGGCCCGCAGGGGCAACCCCTTCCCCCATACCTGTCTATATATCCACCAAACATAGTCTTCCTTTCTCTTTATTTTTATAAAACACAACACCCCCAGTACCTGATTCCTTCCCTTTCAGGTTCTTCTGACTCTATGGCCACTTTATCTGACGTCAGGGCTGGATGGAGACACCAGGGACCTCTGTGCTAAGTCCATGATGGGGAACAATTTGTAATCAGAGAACCTCATTCAAGAGTGTAGGCAGCCATTCTGACGTCTTCCTTGGTGTGGCCAGTTAAACCCCACTCAGACCATTTCCCTGTGGAACAGGGGTACCCTCCCTTCTGGCTCTCCCAGAGATTCACAGACTCATTCTAGCCTGATCCTTGATCCTTTCTGATCCTGGGCCTCTTGAGGAGGCCCAGGAAGGCATCTGAAATCAATTCACAGGGCCAAGGCAAACAATTTATAAAGGACAGGACACGGAGGGCACGTTTCACACAGAGTTGGGCCTGTTTCAGTTATTCTCTGTGTGACCTGGTTTCAGTTATTCTCAACTGGGTTCAGACAGGGTCACCCTAAAACATGCAGCTTCTGATTCGGGGTGACTGTGGCCTACAGTGCCTGCTTTTGGAGTAACCCTCATCACATCCAGGCCCCCTTTCTGAGCTAGGCTCCCAGACACTGGGTTCCTAATACAGGGTGATTGATAACAGAAGCTGCTGTCCCTCTGGCACAGTCCCCTTTCACAGATGAAGAAAGGCTCAAGAGACAAGATGAGGTTTGCCCAAGAAGCAGGGCTATGAAGTAAAGATGATACTATACTCTGGTCACCTCTGAGTCTCACCCCCTCCCCCACCCCCCTACTGGTTACCTCTGAGTCCCGCCCTTCCCCCCAGGCTCCCAATTCAGAGATGTTATTCTGCTAGTTTCTATATCTGGGCAAGCAAGACTCAAATGAAAAAAAATATTCTCAGGTGGTGGTGCACACCTTTAATCCCAGCACTTGGAAGGCAGGGGCAGGTCGATCTTTGTGAGTTCGGGGCCTACCTGGTCTACAAAGCCAGTTTCAGGACATCCAGGGCTCTGTTACACAGAGAAACCCAGTCCTGAAGAGAAAGAAAGGAAGGAAGGAAGGAAGGAAGGAAGGAAGGAAGGAAGGAAGGAAGGAAGGAAAAGAATGAAAGAGACTATCTTTTAAAGGGAGCTGAAAGATTTGTGATCACGTCCCTAAATGTGTGCTACCAAACAGTCGGACAGGGATACAACACAGAGGAGCTGAAGAGAAAAGACTGACCCGGATCCTATAAGCATTAGGGGGAGCTGCCCAGCTCAAAGGAGACCCTGCAGCTCTACAGGAAGTGAACCCATGAACCCTCTACAGTCTTGTAACAGGGTGACCAAGAGTCCTCGGAGAGCAGTCGGTGGCTCTTTGAGGAGGAAGCAAGTGAGAAGAATAACTTTGCAGAATGCCTCCTGGAGGTGCAGAGGGTTAGAGCTTAAAGTTTCACCTCACCGTTCTCACCCCAACTCTGCTCCCGCTGCCTGACGTCGGCAGTGAGCTCTCCAGAATCCCCCAGCCCCTCCTGAGCCTTGGCCGGCTCCCAGCTCTGCTTGCAACTCAATCCCTCCCATAGCACTGAGCTAGAGTAGTAAGGGCCCAAGCGTGCTGATCAAAGGGATCCGCCCTGACTCAGGTCGATTTTTAAAGGAAAACACTTTGATTTCAGGCTCCAAAAGAAAGTCGTTCCCACGGTCTTTATGTGAGGCCTGGGGGTTGCCCTCCGATCCGTTCTGGCAACTTTGAGAGCTACGACTCTTTAAAGGGTCCTCAGGAAGACGCAGACTGCTGGCTGCCGGTTTGTCCCTGAGTCCCAGCCGTGTGCCAGAGTGTGAATCTCAGGGCACCTCAGGGCAGCCGGCAAGCCATTCATGACAGGCAAGCAGTCGCCAAGTGGCTGGCGCGGGCGTTGGAAGGCGACCTTTGAACGGTGTCTTATGGAGTTTTTAGCGCTAATGTTCTCCACATGGCACGCTCAGGATGGGCTGTCATGTCGTTCAACACCTCTGAATCACAGCTGCGCGCAGATGTGGCTTGGCTTCAGGCCCTTCCCACAGCTTGGCTTCATCCCATTCTCACGGTTCTCGACCCCAGACTCCAGAGCGCAGGAGAGCCACATGGAGACACAAACCAAATGAGCGCTTTGTAGAAGGTTTGGCCTGGTTTAAATGCACAAGTGTTCGCTGGAGTGTTCTCCCTTTGAGCCTCTTTACTGGCAAGCTGGTGAGTGAGACCTGGGTCAGCTGGAGATTCGGGGTCTCCCTTTCCACACATCTGTACCCTCAAAAGGGGTATCAGGATGGGTAGAAATGGCGACAGAGCTCGGCTTGTCCCTGAATTAGGATGGGTGGAATGGTGTGAGGACCCCCAGGGGTCCTAAGAAGGGGGCTGAAAGACACAGCTGGAAAACAGAACAATAGAGGGGAAGTCTCTGAGGGTGTACAAACCCAGAGGACAGGCCACCACCTACCCAGAGAGGGGACAGGAGCTTTCTGGAAAGAGATCCTTGGACTGGGTCATTGTTTTCTGAATTAGAATTCTTCAGGTCCCTCCCCACCTCCTCCCTCCATAAAAGTGAAACCAGCTCACTGGCTCACCATAGAAATTCTGGAAACCACAGGGAAGGATCAAGAAGAAAGGCGGACTTGTCTGCAGTTCACCACCCTGACAGAGCAGCTGTGAACATTCTGATGTCTTTCTTTCCCATCTCTTTACCAGGCTGAACTTTGAAGGAAGAAAAGAGTGGGAGGCAGCCAGGTGGGGGAGGGGAAGGCAGGAGGGTTTCAAGCACAAGAAAGCTCTTGGGTAAAGCTTCTAGAAGTTTCCACACAGGGCACTGTGTCAGGCCACTGAAGAGAAGGTGGTGAGAGAAAAGGTTTAGGGCTAGGATGAACAGGGCATCAGGGTCTGCAAGAGGTTGGGGGAGGTTGGAGGAGGCAGGGGTTGGGGGTGGGGGTGGGCTAGCTGTAAAACAGGCATAGCCTTTTACATTAAAAAGAAGACTGGAGAATACCACAGCGTTCCCTCCTGTAGACCTGGGCCACTTAAAACCTCCCCAGCATTGGCAAGTCCTCTGACTTCTTCCCTTCCATCTCCTTTTAAATTACAAGCTCAGGGTTGGAGATATAGCTCAACTGCATGCCTTGCATGCACAAAGCCCCGGGTTCAATCCCCAGCATGGCATAAACCAGGTGTGGTAGAGCATAGCCATAATCACAGACCTTGGACGGTAAAGGCAGGAGGGTCAGTAGTTCAAAGTCATCTTTGACTACAGAACAAGTTTAGGGGCAGCCTGAGCTCAGGAGACCTGTCCTTAACAAGTAACTGCATATGCTTCCCTTCCGACTCCTCAGTCTCCAGTCACCCCAATTCCCACCCACCCCAGTCTTTCAGTTGCCACTCATCACTCCCTCAGCACCCAGCCAGCCTGCAGCCTCCCCTTTTCCTTCCCTCAACACAGCTTTGATGGCTACCTCTGTTAGAGTCAGGAGATCCGGAGAACCGCGAGAACAATGGCGGCCACTCTGTGACTCTCACTCTCTGGTCTTGACTCCTGACCTGCAGACCCTCTCTCTGTGGCCTCTTTCCTCCTGGACTTCTCACATGCTGTGCTGTCTTTGATATCCATAGCTTTTCTTTGCCACCTCCCGGGATCCTCTTAAGCTTGGCACAGCCTAACCTGCCCTAGATGGGCTCGCAGGGCCCTGAAAGTTGAGAGATACTTCTGAGTTCGTGCCCCTAGGGACTAACTCCTGGAATTGAGGCTGTGAGAAGAGCCACTGTCCTCTGGTCCCCGGGCTCCTTTTGACATGAGAAGGTCAAAGAAGGACACTTGGTTAGTTAAAGGCCATACACATTTTGAATGTAGGTCTTTGCCCACCCTGACTTGGTGAGACTCAGCCTACATAATGGAGGCCACCACTGCCTGGGCTCCGTGGCTCACTTCTGCTGACTCAGCAGCAGTAGACAGGTTTTGACTTGCCCTTCTTTTCTCTACCAGAGTACATGCCATTTTCAGGCAGGATAGGAGCAGCTATTCAACCAGGTCAACCATTTCCAAGTTCCCTGTGAGACCACAGCATCTAGAACAAAGCCACCAAGTACAGCCAACTATCAACTAGATCCAGTAAACCAAGAGTCCCCACAGGATGCTAGATCAAAGCCATTCCATCTTAAACTTGCACCTACAGCTCCCATCTGGGACAGGCCCTATGCTGACAAGCAGTCTCAGAGAGAAGAAAAGGCTTGGCCCAGCCTCAGCTCTGTGTACAGACTGACTCTCTGTCACCTGCAGGAGGTCTGGGAAGACCCTAGTGAGACCTCAGACCATGAGGTTTTCAAACCCCAGGCACAGAGGAAAGAGTGTCAAGGGGAAAATGCTGGGCCCATAGAACTCCAGGGGGCAGGGTATACAGTGATCCTATCCTGGGAAGTATGCACCAAACTATAGCATTCACTGTGCACGTCTGAGGTCTCACACTGACACTGAGAGCGTCAGCAGTACCAGATATGATCTTCTGTCACAATTAGCAAGAGGTTTGCATGGCAAACTACTGAATACCTCAGGACGGGAAGGGAGGTGGTAAGTGGTCGGGTAACTTGGCCAAGGTCTCTGAGAATCCAAATCCAGGTTGGCCAGCCCCACTGCCAACTTCCAGTCTTTCCTGGCCTCCTCAAGCTCACCTGGAGTTTCCCCTCCCCTTCCTCTGGCTTCAGCTGCCACTCCACTGCCTGATGCCTATAATCCTATCACAGTAAGTCCGGTCTAGAGCCGCCAGGAGCAGGGGAAGGGCAGATTCCACGCTCACTTCCGTGTTTCTCCACTCAAGACACAAGAGACTTTATTCCAGAGGGGAACCTCAGTTCAGAGAGAATAGGGGCTCATTCAGCCCAGTGTCCAACCAGGATGAACCGTTAGACCTCCCATTTTCCAGTGCTATCTGGGACTACATCTGGGGCTACCCAGGGCTGATAAGCTTAATTTAGCTGCTGTTGTCACCCTTTTCTGAGGATCCCCTGGGTGCCGAGCACTGTGCCAGGAGCCAAAGATGTAAAACCAGAGGACTACATGTGGTTGCTATTCTGTGGACACTTAACATTCAGCCACACGGGATGACAGAAGCAGCCTCGGTGAGAACAGGTGCTCTGGAGCCCAATGCACAGGGGTATTCACAGACACACAGAAAGGCACAGACACACATACACCTGGAGATGCCCCTGAAATGCCCAGCATGACTGTAGAAACTGCAGCATGTTCACTTGACAGGACATATCTACGGCAGGTGTGCACACAACATCACAGGCTTGTGGGACATGTATGGTATGTGTATGAGGCCCTAGTCTTTGTTCCCAGTGCTGAAACAAAACAGGCAAACTTCCACGGTGACTTGGACTGTGCTGAGTGATAACAAGATACACAAATAGGTCCAGGTTTACCCAGCACCCCCACACCCACACTCATTCAGAAGAGAGCAATACCTCTAAGGCAGGAAAAAAAACAGCGTCTCTGGAAGAATGTTCTGGAATGTTCCAGCATATTCTTTCTCTCTTGCCATAGTCAGGCAGCATGGTTTTTTGGAAGTGTTTATCATTCATCACTGTACTTACAATTACAATGAGGAAGGCAGCAGGGAGAGGACCTATGGGGACAGTGTCTGAACCTCCACTTGACAGGCAATCCGCTGGAAGTAGTCTCACATCCCACTGCTCAGGGAGACGCTCCTCTGCAGTCAAACAGAAACCTCTCTCTGTTTCTTCCCCCAGCTTGTCTTCTGGTCTCCCAGCCTTTATCCATGCTGTGCCTGTGTGCAGCCTCACCTTCTCTGTCCTCCTCTGGGTCCAGCCCCCAGCCCATGGCCTCTCCAGCAGGCAACCTCCCCCGCAACACACACACCCGCAGTCCCTGAGCCCACCTCAGCACTGCACTGCCTCTCTGCCTCTCTGCAGGCCTCTGCCTCCCAAGCTCTTTATTGGGATTAAACGAAGATGAAAGGCAGAGCCCAGTGGTGACAGAGGCTGGAGGGGCAGGAAGGGAGGCAGGAAGCCTTGGCTTGCAGAAGGCAGAGCAACTATTCATGTTTGGGAACAAAGGGAGTGGTGACATCTGAGGCCAGAGAGCACAGGCAGATGCTCGCATGAGCTCCATCTGGGTCCTGTTCCCTGGGACAAGTCTCATGATTTCTACCTAACTGACAGTGGGCCTGGGGCTTGTACATCTCTGTTCCCTGAAGGGTCTAGAGATCTGTGGCCTGGGAGGCCCTGCAAGCCACTTCCTCTTCCACAAGTATTTGAGAGAGAAATCAGTAAAACTCAGAGCTTGAAAACAGTCGAAAGAGAAAAGAGACTGACATTAGTCAAAGACACTGAGGCCCAGAAAGGGTAAGCGGGTTACCCCAGTCAAAAGATGCTGGCAGTCTCAGCATCTGAAGCATTCAGGTAGGAGGATGGGTGGAGAGTTTGAGGTCAGCCAGTGCTATACAGTGACTTCTGGCCAGCCTGGGCTATACAACCAAGTTCAAGCTACACATTGAATTCTTGTCTTAAAGAAAACGAGTAAGAAAGACAGAGACAGACAGACAGACAGACAGACAGACAGACAGGGAGACGGAGACGGAGACGGAGACGGAGACGGAGACGGAGACGGAGACGGAGACGGAGACGGAGACGGAGACGGAGACGGAGACGGAGACGGAGATGGAGACAGACAGAGAGATTACACCTATGAAAGAGCTCTTAAAGCCTGAGACAGGGGTGTGGGGGGAGGAGCAGAAGCTATGATAGACAAGGGGCAGGAACAAGAGAGGAGGCGGTGTGTTCCTGTATTGGGCTCCAGAAGGCAGGAGGCAGGCTTTCCCCTCCCATGCAAAAGCAGGAAGAACTTCTCTGTAGTGGATGGTTTGCTGCAATACAAGGGGGAAAATCTGTTTTTGTTTGTAGCTCATCCTCTTTCAAAACAGCTTCCCCAAAGCTGCAGTCACTTGGCCAGAAAAGCCTCCTCGATTTCAGCGCCTTGGTGTTTGCAGGGAAGAACCACACAGAGAAAAGACAGGACGTGAGAGACATTAAATTCAAATGACTACGCTTGCATTTTGTTTGTTTGTTTGTTTATCGAGGGATGATGGTTGTTGAGGCACAATCTCACTCTGTGGCCCCAGCTAATCTGGAACTAATAGCAATCCTCCTGCCTCAGCCTTCCAAGTCCTGGGATCACAGGCACTAGCCACAACATCTCACATAAGTGGACATTCAAACACTGTCAGCAACAGATATATTTTAGCTTTTGGCTGTCTTTTCATAGGCAATGTGGGATAAGCAACATCATAGGAGGCAGACCACAGGGTCGGTACCCCAGACTGCTCTAGAGGCTGCTTGTTGGCTCCTGCCTCCTCAGAGCAAAGTTTCCTGGGAAGAATGTTCTTTGCAAAGAAAAGTAATAGAATCTGCAGAGCCCACTGGGCAGGGGAGGCTGAGGCTGAAGCTGACTCTGGCCTGCAGCCTGATTTCAGACGTGTTGACAGACCTCCCTGGGTTTAGACAAACCTGTCAGTGAAATGACGCTGAGGACATTAAAGGTTCACTACATGCTAACTCCTGATGGTCAGATATAAATGAAAAGGGAGATATGACACAATCCGGGTGGAGAGAACTCCCAGTCGCCTCATCAAAGCCAAAGCAGCATTGAGGAGAGGCCTTGGTGGGCAAAGTGCTCACAGCACAAGTGTAAGGACCAGAGTTCGAATTCCTGGAATTCACACAAAGCAGAGTAGCATGTGTCTCTAATATCCATCTTGTGTTCCTGCCACACAAGATGGGAAGCAGAGACAGAATCCTTGGAAGCTTGAAGGCCGGCCAGCCTGGCATCTGCAGCAGCGACAGACAGGCAGACAAACAGACAAACAAACAAATGCTATCTCAAACAAGTGGAAGGCAAGGATGCTCACTTAAGGCTGGCTTCTGACCTCCGTAAACTCACCACAGCACCACAGCACCACAGCGTGTGTGTGTGTGTGTATGTGTGTGTGTGTGTGTGTGTGTGCATCCTCCACAGTGGAGTGGCCATGAGTCAGCCATGGGCCAGCTGCTAGCCAGGCCAGGGAAAGGACACATAGTGCCTGACAGATATTACCCAGTACCACCAGGGAGTGCTTCTAGCTATCCTGAGAGGGACACCCTTGGAGGTGCCCTAGTCTGGATTGACCCCTACCCCACAGCCTGCTTTGAATCCAGACCTCTTAGCTTCCAAGGGAGCCTGGATGCAGGATAGGGCAGCAGTGTTGGCCCTGGGGAGATTCACTGGTCATAAAATCTTTGGCCTCTGGCTGTATTTTAGAAAATGAAGTGAAGTGTGAAGTGTGAAGGCCTCTCTAGTGGCCCCAGGGTGCCATTCTCTGGCTGCCTTTCTCTCTATGTTAACAAACCACCAACAGTGGTACCCAGGGCAGCTCCAGCACCCGGCAGATTCTACATGATGCATCTACCACGGCAACCTTGTAAGAGCTGTCTCTTCCACAGACTCCACACCTAACCTCAAAACACAGCACAGACCCTCCTTATTTAAGGTCCAGGGGGTCTAAGCTATGCTGTCAGGAAAGTTGTTAACACTTCAGTGAAGACACAGCACTGTCCCCCCACCCCTTCAAACGCCACCTTGAAGAGGTATTAGCTAAATATCTTCTCAGTCCCCAAAGGCTTCCTTCATAAAGTCTACAAACGTTCAAATGCAACCAGCAAATCCCCAGAGACAGGTCCTGGGAATTAGCTGCTCCCGCTGGATGAAAGTCACTCTGATGTATGCGAAACAAGAGGACGTGAGAAGGAGACAGACTTGCCTGCTAGCTGAAGGGTCCAGGGCACCAACAGCAAATGGAGGAAGCACCAGGCTGGGAGCCCGCTGGGAGGGTGCAGGCATCCCATCTGGGCCCCGCACCACAGAAGCCAGCTCTCCATGGGGCTCTGTGAGGTGAGCCGGACACTTGATCAAAGCCAGTCCCCCCTCCCTCTTTAGTCGCTATGACTAAGGCCCCTGCCGGCAGCTACAGGTTCCCCTTTGTGTCCCCATAGGTTCCTCCTCTAGACACCCTTCTGCTTCCTCAAGGCTGTTCCTCTCAGAAACCCTGACTTCCCTCTGAAATAGTAGAAGCAGCCTTAGGTTGTGTAGGGGGCAGTGCAGGGGGCTTCAAATAGATAAGCAGCCTGGGACTCCAACTCATCTAAGCCACACAGTAGGACAAGAGCTTGAGGTAGGAACCTCGATTTCCCCGCTTCCGGCCTCCTCAGTCCCTTGCAGTAGAGGACCCTGTCCTGGAAGCTGGGGCCATGCTCCTTAGGTCTGAAACCCTAAAAATGACCACAATCCTACCTGCTCAGACATCTCTGCAATGTCTCTGTAATCCCTTGATAAGGGTGTCCCGAGGGAGGGGGAGCGGGGTGGGGTGGGAGTGAGGGTGGGTGGAGCCTAGGGAAAAGGAAGAGTGAGGCAGAGGAGTGACCAATTGGGAGGCTGAAGGGCCTAAACCACTTGTCCCAGCCTCCCAAGGGAATCTAACACACCCTGGAGTGAGAGACAGCACTGGTTCTTTGGAGAAGCCCCTCTTGATCCACCTGAACTGACACTCCTCCTCCTGGGAGCCTCCCTAACCTGAGGTCACTCCGTCCCCCTAAGAGGAGTCACAGGCCCTGACCCCCTCCTTCCTTAACAGCTCTGTTCTTGAAGCCCTATGTCTCTAGAGGCCTCAGTACTGAGACAGCGATGGCCTAATGTGGGGGTCAATCCTCTAGGGAGAACCCTTCAAGTCCTGGAGCCCAATGTCTGTTTGTGACCTGAATGGTAGGGGCTGAGTAGACAGGGGGAGAAACCCAGCAGGAAGCTGAGGGCCCAGCCTGCTGAGTCTTGACTTTTCTCATTAGAGCCACTAACCCAAGAGAGCCCTGACTAGCCCCACCACACCAATGACAAACTTCAGCATGAAGAGGTGAAGCAACCTGCCCATGATACCAGCAGGTCTGTGGGGCATAAACTAGAAGGACAGATAGATTTTTTAACCTGCATTTTCTTTGCCACTTCTGCCACCGTGGTGGAGGCTGGGCACGTGGCTGAGGGTTCCCCACCCCCACCCCCACCCCCATGTCACCATGGGGCTTCTGTCAGTATCTGGCCTAAGTCCCTTCCCCTTGGCCTCTGCACAGTGACAGCGAAAGCTGCAGGGTGTTTGGGACAAGAACCCTGAGGCTGGAGTGCAGAGGCAAGCAGCCATAGGCCACCCACACGCTGAGGAAGACATATGAACAGGAGAAGATGCAGCGCAGAGGGGCGGGCTGGGACCAAGGCAGTATTGGCTGTTGATCCATCAAGGTGATACATGATCACAAGTGTCACAGCGAAGCATGGATAATCTACTTCATGCCACTCCCCAGCTCCTGCGGGGAGCAGATTGTCTAAGCACTTCGGTGCCATGGTGATAGACGTCATGTTAATGCCTCAGTGCACAGAGGGAACGTTTTAAAGGCTCTGTGCCTCTGTGAATCTCCTCATGACTTGGCACCAGGAGATGCCTGAGTGCCAGGCTGCATGAAACACAGAGCCCGGATTCCCCAGCACTGAGGCTGTCCCCATGCCTGCCCAGGTGCCAGCTCGCTGCTCCTCCCTGCCTGTACTTGGTACTGCTGGGCATCCCAGGCAGAGAAGCATCAGTCCCTCGTGGCATACCTGCACCTAAGCCTCATGGGACCTTGCTGAACACCCAGCAAGCCACTCGCTGTCCTGTCACCTGCAGGTCTTCAACTCTAGAAAACTTCATGCCTGGTACAGGAAATTGCTCAGAGGCCAAGAGCTGCCTGGACTCGGGGTGGGGCCAAGGCTTACTCCTACACCACGGCTATGAACACAGCAAGAGAGGGAGTTGAGCTACTGGAAAGAGGCAAGGACAGGCCTGGGAAGAGGAGCCCCTCTGACCCAGGTGACAACACAAAGGAAACTAAACTAAGGCAGGTTCAGAAACCTAAGGGTCACCGTGATTTTCCAGGTCCCTGTCACCCAGAACTTCCCTCTGTAGACCAGCTGGCCTCCATTCCATTTGTTGTTTTGTTTTGTTTTGTTTTCCTGTCCTGTGCCCCAGGCAGGAGCCAAGAACAGGTAGCAAAGTTCGAAGGTAGGAGAACAAGAACAGGAAAGAACAGAGACTTCACAGCACTGGGCTGAGCATCTGAGCCTGACTTTGTAGATGAGGTTACCCGGGGTCAGCATTTCTCAGTCTCACTAGGCATCCACTTACCCCCCCCCCCCCCATCTACCCTTTACATCTCGCTGGGCACATCCTCTGCCTGCAGCACAGGACTTCCAAGCAGATACAGAAGGGTAAGAGCCCACCTTGAGAAACCATGTTGAAAGGGAACAAAGGTAACCCAGATCAACTCAGTATGACTGTATGGTCCAGCCTAGCTGTTGGGGCCACTCTTCATCTCCAATTTAATGTGCGTGGCAGTCCTATGCAGCAGGTAGCTGAAATTACTCCCATTTTATAGGTGCAGAAACTGAGCCACAGGGAAGACCAAGTGATTTCTAACCAGTGCCCTAAAATAGTGGTTCTCGGCCTTCCTCCGATCAGACTCTGCTACAGTTTCTCTAATCATGGTGGGGATTCCCCAACCAAAAAGTTATTTTCTTGGCTACTTTGTAACTGTAATCTTGCTACTGTTATGAATCCCAGTGTAACTTTCTGTGTTTTTTGAAGGTCTTAGGTGACCCTTGTGAAAAGGTCATTCTACAGCCCCAACAAGGTCATGACGCATAGATTGAGAATCGCTGCTCAGACTGAGTGCCTGAGGGACAGACAGCACAGAGCACAGAGGTGCCTGGGAAGAAGCACAAAGCATGTCGGGCTCACAGGATGGCTTTGTGAACAGTCCTGAAGGAGGAAGTAGATTGGGGAACCCGGAAGCACATGGCCCCTTGCAGTCCCTGGGAAGGGGGCGAGGCTCCTGTAAACTTAGACTAAAACTTCCCTATAAGTCTCCATGCTAAGTTTACAGCCATGAATGTTTCTTGTGTGCCAGGCAGTGAAGAGAAGAAGCCAAAGTCAGACTTTTGCCCTCAGGGTACCCCAGAAAGGCAGCTTGGACTCAGCTGCCTGATCTGGGCTTGAAGGTCTCTCTCCCAGACACAGAAATACTAGGATAAAAGGATCAGACCCCTGACCCAGCTTCATGTCACCGCTTCCTCAGAGAGACCTATCAGCAAGGAGACCCCGGCTGAGAGTGACCCTCTGCTCTGACCTGGTGGTTCAAACAAGAGTGGTCCATTCTATTATTCCTAGGGACATTTCTGTCTACAGTGTCAGAGGGACACCCCTCTGTCCTTCATGTACCCCACATGTCCAACAGTGGCAATGGAAGGGTCCCGTCCTGAGAACACTGGGCTCACATTTGGGAAGACTGCTCTCCAGCCCTGTGTCGCCCCTCACCAAAACAAGGCAAGAAAACTTGTCCATGACTCCAGGATAGACACCGATACACTCATGAGCTGACCCTCAGTGGGCCACCTCCTTGCCTAGGAGGGAATGAACTCTGCCACCAGAGGCAGGCAAACCCATTTAGAGCCCATCGCCCTGCATGCTGATGGGAGGTTTCTGCCCTGGCAAGAAGCCCAGGCTGGCTCATCTCCAAATCTCACCTCAGTTCGGGCTGTCCTATATCTTTGGCCGTTCCTTCCATTTGAGACCCAGTTTTAAAGGCTTTTCATCCACGAGGAGCTACTTCCATTCTCACAGAAACACTGTGTGGGAGGAGTTATCATTGCCCCTTATTTACAGATTAGGAAACTGAAATCAAGTCCCTCAGCAAGGAAGCAGCAGGTGGGAACTTGGGCTCTTGGTCCTTTGGCCCCTGGTGTGTTCCTGCATCCTGCAGTCCCCCTGGTTTTTCAATCAAAGCTGCTATCCTAACTCTCATATAATAAGAAAAATAGAACAAATGTCTTGTTTGGAGGTGGTAACAGATGGTCAAGGACAAGCACCTAGGGTTTGTCTATTAGATACATACCCTCAATGAGAGTAACATGGCTAGAAAGAATGAAAGACAAAGGTAACTCCCCTTTCAACATTTCTTCCACATAACAGCGTGCACCCGGTGGGGCTCTCGGGATGGCTTTGTCACTGGAAGAAACAAGCACCACCCAGGAAGCTAATTGCTGGAGGTCCCAGGGAGCATCTGTCAACCTACTGAATCTTCTCCCTTGGGATTTCTCTTCTGGCCATGATGAACAGCCCCGGGACTGTTCTGTGCCGATGGCGCCACCTGGTGGCTCTCATGGGAATGCCCTCAAAGGAGACTCCCGTGTCCCTTGCCTCTCTAGGAAAACAGGGCCACCCAGAGGCCAACAGCTTGCCAAGTTAGACCCAGATATGAATGGCAGCAGGGTGGAGTGGTAGAGCAGAAGTTAGGGTCAGGCAGTACACAATGTGTAAAGGAGGCTGCAGAACCTAGAGCAGGGCCCCAGTGTGCCTCTCTGAGGAGCTTCAGCCCTTCCTGGGGGTAGGTGGCCAATTCTCTTCTTCCAGACAGCTGTTTCTACTGGAAGCACTTTCTAATCTCCTAGAGCCTCCTTCCCAGCTGCTCATTGGCTGCCAGGCAAACCCCGCCCATCCTCTGCAGGCACAACCGGGACTTTCCAGGGGCAGCCTCGGCCAATTAAGGAAACAATTAGCCTCCCCTGACGCAAATTCATGCTTTGTCACCCATAGCACTCTGATTCTGTGAGACTTGTGGGTATAGGGCGTGTGTGTGTGTGTGTGTGTGTGTGTGTGTGTGTGTCCCACCTTGAAGCTGTTTGGTGAAAGAAGAATTAAAGAGACAGAGGTGAAATCACTTGACAAAAATAAGTCATAACAAAGACAGGTATCAGCTAGGCGTCCTGGAACACACCTGTGAGCCCAGCACTGGAGAGGTGGAGACAGGAGGATTGAGAGTTCAAGGCCTGTAGTGGTGGTGCACGCCTTTAATCCTACAGAGGCAGAGGCAGGTGCATCTCCATGAGTTTGAGGCCAGCCTGATCTACAAATCGAATTCCAAGAAAGCCAGGGCTGTTACAGAGAAAGACGTGTCTGGGGGGGTGGGGGGGAATTAAATAAAGAAGAAAGAGTTTAACACAGCTTAGGCCACATGGGACCCAGTGTCTTCTGCAGGCAGTTAGCTGGTCCCTGTTTGGGAGAGTGTTGAGGAGTTGCCTCTAACAAGGATTCATCAAGAAGACATGTGGGCCGCAGCCCTGGGTGGTGTGTGCCTTCTGATGAAGGACTCTGGGATGGCAGGGAAGCAGAGGAGTTTGTGGGACAGGAGGTGGGACAGGAAAAGGAGGCCATCCAGGAACTTCCCCCACTTGCCAGGGCAGCTGAAGCTTATTCCAAGGGTGGGGTTCATGAGGCTGGGCAGAACAGGGGTTCTATTAGGACTGTCCCCAGACTCAGCCTCATTCCTCAGGAAAGTTTTGTCTCCCCTCCTTCCCTCCCCTGCTGCCCTGCCCTCCTGTCTTCCCTTCTTACCCTCCCTTCCTGTCCGTCCCCTCCTCCCCCCTCCCCCCACTTCCCTCTTTCTTTACCCTGTGGCTGAGGCGACCTCTCTGCCAGGGCTGCAAAGAGTGCTGCACTACGCACATCTGTGTCACCCTCAGAAACCTCAAATCCAAAGCCAGCAAAGAACTTAGGCCCATACCCCAACTGTTTTTAGGGGTTCCTATTATCCTAGGTAGGTACTGTTCCGGTTGCCTACCAGAGAGGGCGGAGCCTGACACCTTCTCACCTAAGTCACAACTCCCTACAAACCCAGCAGAAAACAGCTCAAACAAGGCACAAACCATGGAGCCCAAGGTCAAGGTCAAGGCATGACTAAGGCTCTTCAAGGAGTTCCTAGGGTACCGGGCATGGTGGACACACCTGTAACACCAGAATTCAGGAGACAGAGGCAGGAGGACAGAGTGAGTTTAAGGCCAGCCCAGGGTACCTAGCCAGACAGGGTGTGTGTGTGTGTGTGTGTGTGTGTGTGTGTGTGTGTGTGTGTTTTCTCAAAAGGCAGGGCTGAGAGGCTAGGGCTGAAGGCAGCCAGACCAGGCATCTTTCTTCCTTGAGCATCCTCTGATGAAAACTGCCTTCTTTCTAGTATCTAAGAGTGAGTGGAGGCAGGGGAAGCAATTACTGTTTCTGTCTGCAACCGGAGTCTGTTTCTTTTTCTTCTTTAAATTTATTTATTTATATTCATTTGTGTGCATGTGTGCACGCATGTGCACCTCAGAAAGATAGAAGACCCGCGCTCAATTTTTCCCCCACCCCCTCTTAGATGTTCCAACTCTGGTAGCATACCTACCCATTATACCCTGGGTCACAGGCAGAGGGCAGGGCCAGTGGAAGGAGGAGTGGCCTGCCCCTCCAGTCAGCTTCCCCATCTTAGTGAGAGGAGGCCTTTGTGACCCTTGATGCCTTTGCCCTGGATGGATGGGGCTTTTCCTTCAATCTTAAAGCCCTGGTCCTTCCTCCCAGTACACTAAGCAAGGTCTCCATTCTTGCTGCAGATAGGATAAAGGGGTCCTGGCTCCCCTCCTTTATCTTTCCAGGATATCCTGAACCCCTAATCCTACTTCTTCCCCCCAAAGAACAGCCCCGCTTGCATTCCTTGCTGTCCAGCTTGGGTCTGAAGGCGACCGAAGCTCAGGAAACCATGGGGTCCTCCCTCATGCTCTGTCACACGTTCTCCCTGGGATGCTTTCAGGACTCCCTTTTCCCCTGAGCTTGGGCTGAAACCAAGTAGCTATAGAGACCTACAGTGCCTTGAAGGCCTCCTTCCTCTGCGGACATAGGTGGCTTTTGGTAGTCACCCAAGAGGCTGTCTGATGTGTGCTCCCTACTTAGCAGGGCCTGTCCTGCCCTTTAGAGAGCCCATTAGGGTGGCCCTGAGGAGAGGAGTTGTGTTGGAAGATTCCCCCCCCACTTCCCTTCCGATGCTCAACCTTAAAACAGCCTTCTGCAGACTGAGATTGGCAGTTGTTATTTTGATTCCGAAAAACAAACAAACAGAGAAACAAACAACCATTATCCAGCTGGGGAGATGGATTGGAGGACTAAAACCTAACGACCTGACTTCAGTCCTGGACCGTGTGTGAAAAGCCTGGTGATGTGGTTGGTGTTCATTGGTAATCTCAGCACTCCACAGGGAGAAAGAAGACAGAGACAGGAGAACCTCCTGGAAGCTCACAGGCCAGGCAGCCTGAGGAGACAGCTCAGCAGGAGAAATAAGGAAGGCAGCCAAGGACACTGCTTTAATCCCAGAACTCCAGAGGCAGGTGGATCTCTGAGTTAGAGGCCAGCCTGGTCTACAGAGCAAGTTCCAAGACAGCCAGGGCTACATAGAGAATCCTTGTCTTAAAAAAAGAAAGGGAAACAAAATATGATTATAGGCTCTTACAGTAAATATATTGCCATTCTATTCTAACAGGAACAAAAATTACTTTACAGAGTCTAAAAGATGGCCAACACTGTAAACATAAAGCAATTCAGACAGGGAAGGGATATCTGTCAACTTTGTGACCACCCATGCGATACACACCCCATCTTATACTCTCAACACCTCTTCGTATTACAATAATTTTTTAATGCCCCTACCCGTTTTTTGAGACAGGGCTTAACTATGTACATCACCACCCCTGGCCACTTTAAAAAAAAAAACAAAACAAAACAACCCAATAGCCAAGAAACAGGGACTCAGGTATCCTGGCTTCAAACTCACTGTGTAGCCAAAGATGACCTTCAGCTTCTGATCCTCCTGCCTCTGCTTTCCGAGTGCTGAGATTACAGGTGTGTGCTGGCTGCCTGGTTCTTACAATGTTGGGGATCAAACCCAGGGCTTCATGCAGGTTAGCCGAGCATTCTGTGAACTGATCTGTGTCTGAGCCCTTTGCCACACCATATTCCATGGAAAGGGTTTTAACTTTTAGGTCCAGTTTATTCCCTGTAGGATTCTGGCTTGGTGGTGTGGCACATTTTCTGAATGAGTGCTAATCTCAAAACTCCTTGAATGGATCCTGCTTACACCCCGTGTTGCCTTGAAACCTCCCTGCGGGAGCCTGTTCCGTTAGCTTTGTTGATGTCAGCATTTCATGCTGAACCAGCAAGAAATTTAAATCCTTTCCATCCCGTCTGTCCACTGATTCATTTTTCTTTCCTTCATGCCTCAGTGGGAATGTTCTGGAAGCCATGTGTACCCTTAGACAGCAGAATAACTGAACTACACACAGAGGGAACTTCCAGTCGTACGGAATACTCCAAATGCCAAGTTAAATGCATTCCCAAATCAGTTTTCCCAAAATATGCCCCAGCTGGCCAAAACCATCCAACTGGGGGAGTCAGGAAGGAGAGAAGTAAGACCTGAGGCTAAAATGAATCACATTTGCAAGCTTTGAGAAACATCCGACCCTATGAACACGGTTGGAAGGATATGTTTTTTTACTGTGTGTAGCAGCACAAAGAAGTGGGTGGAGCCTGGCAACCACCTCTTGGCAGTTCCAGAGAAAGTTCCTCCCCCCCCCCCAAAAAAAAATTTAGTGCCCAAGATCTAGTTTTGCTTTGAGTCAGAGTCTCACTATGTGGCCCAGATTGGCCTTGACTTCATTATGTAGCCCAAGATGGCCTCAAACTCATAATCCCCCTGCCTCAACCTCTGGAAGGCTGGATTACAAACCATGCCTCCTCTCCTGGCCTACCTCCTGATCCTTTCCTCTCTCACTCAGGAGGCCCAGTCTCCCCAGGCAGCCTTTCCGGGTGATAAGGGTACTGCCTTAGGCAGGAGGTTTGGGTTCAAGGCCCTACCCCTGCCACTGGGCAAACTGTCCAGGAGGGCTGACAATACTTCCTTCATTAGTAAACTGAGAACAGTCCCTGTTTCCTGCTGCAGATGTGCCGGTAAACTGTGAGTGGCCACAGGTTGTATGGGGCATCTCATGCAACACAGTGAGGTGGCTCAGTTATGTCAGAGCAGAACTGTCACTTAAGACTCTACTTGGGGTGGCCTGGAGTTCATGTGTCTCAGGGTGGTGTTTTTGAATCGGGACTCCAAACTCACCTCTAAACTGACGGGAGGCCATGCTTCCAGAATCCAGTGTCACGCTGGTTTAGCGTGCTAGCCACAGCTGCTTCAGCAGACAGACTGCAGGGGTAAAATCTGACAGGTCTCCTGCAGTTCCTCCGCTCAGGCCTGATGAATGGCAGGCCCCTCCTCCTGCGGTGGAGAACTCCAGTCCGCACTTTCCCTCCAACTCAACCCGCCTCCTCTTCATCCTGGCATCAAAAGCCTGTTTGATCAGCTTTTCATCCATTTTCTGAAAATTGTGGCGACTGACGGATGTTCTGAATCTCTCAGAATTATACATACTGTACCCTGTCCCTTCATCAGGACAGCCACGAGCCTGACATTGGATGGCTGCTGGCTCTCTGACAGTCCTTTATCACTCTGACCCCTGGCCCTTGGTCCTCCCTGCTCTGCCAGACTCACCCTGAGGATGGGGTCAACACAAGATCTGCAGAGAGTCAGGAGCCCTGGGCAGGGATCAGATGCTCCTGTACCCTGGGGTGGGCCAGGAAGAGGGGGCAAACCATATCTGTGGGAGAAGGTGGTGTCTGTGCAGTATGTGTCCCCCGTGGCCCCCCTCCTCTTTGCTGACAGGAAGAAAGACTGATGAAGTCCTGTCTGAGTGTTCTGTATGGAGTCTTTAGTCATAAGCCTTCTCATTTGCCAGTAAATCCCAGGTTTACTGAGCAGTTTTTCAACCATTTTCTCCCTTGAGCTTCCCAAGAAGCCCTTGGGGGAAAAGGGAAGCATGAGCTGAGTTAAAAGAGCCAGGGAAGAGCCAGGACACACTGAAAGCTGTGAGGATCAGGAGAGAGCCCAGTGGGGCTGGGTACAGGTCGGAGAGGGTGCTGGGGAGTCAGAGTCCAAACAGCACAACGTGCAAAGATTTTAAAGGAAAAGTGGGGCATCATGCATCATGCCTGTGATTCCAGCCTGTAATCCCAGGTGGGTCATCCTCCACTATGTAGCAAAATTGAGGCTAGCCTGGGTTACATGAGACTGTGTGTGTGTGTGTATGGGGGGGAGGGAGCCAGAAAGAGAGAGAGAGAGAGAGAGAGAGAGAGAGAGAGAGAGAGAGAAAAGAGGAAGGAGAAGGAGGAGGAGGAGGAGGAGGAGGAGGAGGAGGAGGAGGAGGAGGAGGAGGAGGAGGAGGAGGCCGGTTGTGGTGGCACACGCCCGGTAGGATTTGCTGAAGGAGGTAGAGGCAGGAGGATCATGAGTTCGAGGCCAGCCTGGTCTACAGAGTGAGTTCCAGGACAGCCAGGACTACACAGAGAAACCCTGTCTCAGAAGAAGAAGAAGAAGAAGAAGAAGAAGAAGAAGAAGAAGAAGAAGAAGAAGAAGAAGAAGAAGAAGAAGAAGAAGAAGAAGAAGAAGAAGAAGAAGAAGAATCCAAAACTGTACCCCAGCCTTAGGAAATTCCATAACTTTTGTTACTTTCTGCCTCTGTGGACACTGAAAGCCTAAGTCTTTCATGTGAGATCTGGCTTGATTGCTCTTTGGGAAAGATGTCTGACAAAACCTGGCCTCAGCACCCAGCCCTTTCTTTCTTTCTTTTAATATTTATTTATTTATTTATTTATTTATTTATTTATTTTAGTTTTTTGAGACAGGGTTTCTCTGTATAGCCCTGGCTGTCCTGGAACTCACTCTGTAGACCAGGCTGGCCTCGAACTCAGAAATCTGCCTGCCTCTGCCTCCCAAGTGCTGGGATTAACCACCACTGCCCGGCCACCCAGCCCTTTCTATTTGAAGGTTCCCTGTCATCCCTGTGGATAAGGAAGCCAGGTGATCTTTCCCAGGCCAGCTGATGGCCTTTTAGCCAGTGGGCTGCTGGCCCCACCCAGGGCAGCCTAGGGCAGCCACTGCTGGAGCCCTGCAGTTGGCTAACTCAGGAGGAGTCCAGTTCTACAGCCAGGTTCTGCAGTGGGGAAAAGTAGCTGGCCTTGTGCAGAAGGCAGAGGGACAGCAAGCCAGTTAGGGACAATCCGGCCAGCTAAAGGACCTGAAAGTTGGGGGAGGGCAGGAAAAGCAAGACACCATTGTTGGGGAGTGAGGAGGAGGGTTGCTGGGCAGGTCTGGCCCAGCAGAAAGACATGAGGAAAACTATTGGGAGAAGGGAGGGGGTCCATGGGCCTTATGAAGAATAAGCTGTACCTCACCTGCCCCAGGCAAGGACTGGAGAATGGACTGGACAGACAGGGAAGGGATAGTCCTGCGGGAGTCTGATGGTGACCGCAGGGGTCAGCCAGTGGCTGGTCCAGCTTGCTTTGCTCTCGCTGTTCACTGCATTCTTCGTGTTCCAGTATCAACCCCTCACCCCTCAAGTACAGTAAAAACCTTTTATCTCAAGATCACAGAGAGAGAGAGAGAGAGAGAGAGAGAGAGAGAGAGAGAGAGAGAGAGAGAGAGAGAGAGAGAGAGAGATCCTGTGGCCTTGTAAGAAGACCAGGGCGCCCACAGGAGGGAACTGGAGTCAAGGCTGCTTGGTGGGTGGAGCGATGACTCAGCGAGGGAGAGAGCCGACGCTCTTGCTGAGGAGCTCGGATTGATTCTCAGCTTGCGACTGTCTGTAACTACAATACAACATCCTTTTCTGCTCTCTTTGAACACCAGACACACAAACACGGATGTATAAGCAGGCAAACAGGCCATACACAGAATAAAATAAAGAGGAGGAGGGCGGGAAGTCGCCTCACCTGGAACCTTCACAGGGGCTGCCGACCCACTGACACCTCGACTTTGAACTTCTGTCTACACAGCATCTATAGTTGGAGTTCCGCTGGTTCTTCGTTGCTGCTGATGTGGTTGTTTTTGTTTGTTGGTTCGATTTTGGATTTCGTGTTGTTTTTAATATTTTTTTTAATTCTTCTCACATATACTATATCCTGTCCAAAGTCCCCCCCGCCCCCCATTTTGGTTTTTAATTGAGACAGGGTCTCCATGTATACCAGGCTGGCCTAGAACTCACTCTATAGCCAAGAATGTCCTTGAGCTTCTGATTTCCTGTCTCTACCTTGCAAGTACTGGAATTAGGTGAAACCCAGTACGGATTTCTGTAGGCAGAACCCAGACCCTGGGGCTTTGAGTATGCTAGACCTGCCACCTGAGCTGCCGTGTCTCTCCACCCAAACACTCATTTTTTTGTTCTGTTCTGTTTTTCCCCTTCCCTTCTCCCTCTCACTACAGCCCATCTTGCTCTGGCCCTGCTCGCTCCAGCCCAGAGGTTTTTATTTATTTATCATATGTAAGTACATTGTAGCTGTCCTCAGTCACCCATAAGAGGGCATCAAATCTCATTATGGATGGTTGTGAGCCACCATGTGGTTGCTGGAATTTGAACTCATGACCTCCTGAAGAGCAGTCAGTGCTCTTAACTGCTGAGCTGTCTCTCCAGCCCCAAACTCTAATGTTTTAAGACACTACTTTTAGGGCAGTGTTTTTAGAAGTCTCGGGAATTAACAAGCTGAAGAGAGAGAGCACGTGAAGGCTACCACACAGCTCAGTGGTAGAGCCCTCACCTAACAAGCACAAGACCCCTGCTTCACCCCATACCAAAAGTACAAAACGAGAAAGAGAAAACCAGAAGGGATGGAGAGCCTCCTCGGGGAGCCGTCATCAAGGCCAGTGCTTTATTTTATCGAATTTGCTCATTTGTTTTTTGAGATATGATCTCTCTCTGATTGAAGCTGGCCTTGAATTCACCATGATCCTTCGGCTTCAGTATTTTCAGTGCTGTGTGATCCCAGATATAAACCACACACTCAGCGAAAGACAATTGATTTCACACACCCTAGAAGCCATGTTGGAACAGCCCCTTCCTAAGCTAAGATCTGCTGAAGAAACATGCTGGAAGCAAGCCCTCCACAGGGACTCATGACTACAATCCCAGTACTTGAGAGGCTGAGACAGAATTGCTACATTCAAGGCCAGCCTGGGCTACATAGTAAGTTCTGGGCTAACCTGGGCTACAAACTAAGTTCCTTAAGATATATTACTTGATGAAAAAAAAAAAAATCTTGACAGTAGATACCTTCAGCTTATTCACCTGCATGGCAGGGCTTTTGAACCTATAGTATCAGGTTTGTTCTGTACATGCCTGGCTGCATACTAGAAATGCTTGTCCATAGGTCAGCCCTTCTCTGGTTAAAGAGTTAAAATACAAAAAAAAAAAAAAAAAAAAAAAAAGTCAGAGAAATGAAACTGAGCTTAATACACTTAAAATCAAATGTGTCAAAACGTTCTTTTGTTTTGTTTTTATTTGGCACTAGTAAGAGTGCTTTTCTTAGCCGACCCCTGCCTCTGCCCCCGTTCTGGGAATGAAAATCAAGGCCTTGGGGAATGGGAAGAGGATGGGGAGGAAGTGATGTAATAATATTCACTTATGAAATTCCCAAAAGAGAGTACTGAGCCAGAGAGATGGTTCAGTGGTTAGGGGCACTTGCTGCACTTCTGCTGGGCAGGAGTTCAGTTCCCAGCACCTAGGTCTTGCAGCTCGTGCCTACCGGTAACTCCAGCACCTGAGGATCTGGCGCCCCCGTCTGGCCTCCTAGGGCACTGCAGGCATGTGAATCTCCCTGCTTTCACAGTCCACGAGGGCATTGGGAGCAGAGACGTGGAACAGGGGCTTCGGAAGCCCTGTGAATACATACAGAGAATAAACCATAGTCAGGAGCAGATCAATTTTACTTAGGGGGATTGAAGGCTTATAAAATTTGGGTTACCCAGGTGGGCAAAGGCTGGGGGCTTAGGGTACCTGGAATGCCGAATGAGCATGGGGAAGCATTTCAGGAATCTCAGGTACTGCTAAACAGGTTTTAGCAGGAGAAAGGAAATTGATCCTTTAAACTAATTGAAGCTTCGTGACATTCCTCAGGTAGAGGCAAGCGAGTGACTTAGAATTCCTGGACAACAGTCAGAGAAGGAGAAACTTTGCTAACCAAGGGAGTCACCCATATTGCACAGAGCCCAGAGACTATCTGGTCATAGTAGAAGTCAACCTTAATTAGCAGAGTTTTTCCACACATGCACATGTACCTGCCCATACATATATGCACATAATTTAAAATAAAAAGGAAACTCTTGCTGGGAGGTAGTGGAACACGCCTTTAATCCCAGCACTGGGGAGGCAGACGTAGGTGGAGTTTGAGGCCAGCCTGGTCTACAGAACAAAACCCAGGATAGCCAGTGCTATGCATAGAAACCCTGCCTCAAAAAACCCAAAACAATCACCACCACCAAAAATAGAGCTTCCTGCATGCTGGGTAAGGAAGGATACTGAGATATAGTCAATCCATTTTACCTTAAAAACACACACACATATGAGGCTGGAAGGATAGCTCAGTATTTAAGAGCACTGACTGCTCTTCCAGAGGTCCTGAGTTCAATTCCCAGCAACCACATGGTGGCTCACAACCATCTGTAATGGGATCCCATGCTCTGTTCTGAAGACAGGTACAGCATACTCATTAAATAAATTAATTAATTTAAAAAATACACACATATGTGTGTGTTTACATTTAAAAAGAGTAAAATTCACTGTCTTTAGTGTATAGTTCGCTAGGACAAAAGTATAGTCAAATAATCATGACCGTAGACACAATCCAGAACATTCTTTTGTTTGTTTGTTTGTTTTGGGTTTTTTGTTTTGTTTTTCGAGACAGGGTTTCTCTGTATAGCCCGGGCTGTCCTGGAACTCACTCTGTAGACCAGGCTGGCCTCGAACTCAGAAATCCGCCTGCTTCTGCCTCCCAAGTGCTGGGATAATCCAGAACATTTTATCAATCCCGAGTCTCCCTGTTTCTCCCCCAGCAACCACAGCCTGTTCTGCCTTTCTAGACTGTCTCAGCAGTGATCTGGGCAGGCAGCTGCCAAGCCCGGCTCTCTCATTTACCACGTGTCCCTCTTTGCGCCTGCATGAACAGATACCTGCTCCTTTTTTATAGTCTTCTTTTATGGTCCCTGTGTGGATGGACTACAGTTTGCTCATCTGTTCTGTAGGTGGAAAAAAAGAAGCTAGCTGCTTTCCAGCTTGCATGATTCTGAAGGCAGCTGTTAGGGCATTCCCAGATGGGCGTTTCACTTCTCTGGGGTCCTTTTGAGGTTTCAGATAGCCCATAACTCATACCCACTGAAAAGCTTTGCTGGAGAGGAGAGCATGGCCCAGGGGTTCTCAGGTCACCTCAGGAGCACAGAGACAAGACAGCAGGGCTTCCTCTGTCAGGAGCTCTCCCTCCACAGGTAACAGGTGTTCTAACTCTGGTCTTCAATGTCCTTAAATCCTCTTAAATACCAGTGAGTTAAAAGCTCTTTTGATAAACTCTGAGCCTGCCTCCTATTGGATCACACTGATGCCTTTCTCTACCTCAAGGCCAAGAAGCCATGCAAGAACTTCTCAGATGCTATGGGGGATGGAGACGAGCTGTGACTGCATCCCGCCTCTCCTCAACTGACAGAGCGACCATGAGAAGGGGCCACAGGCAATCTGGCATCCCCCATCATTGCTCCCAGAAGCCACTTGGCCTCACCTGATACCCACAGCCCAGCAGGTCCCCCTGTAGAAGAGCTGCCATTGCAGGTATTCTTGCTACACATTGGGCTTGTGTGTGCCTTCTGTCTAACCAAAATCTTCACACGTATTCATGAGATGCTTTTACACTGAGCTATCTCTCGGCTGTCATGCTCAGCTGTTCATATGGCTACCTGGGATGAAACTTAGGTCCTGATGTTGGCACGGCAAGCACTTCACAGACTGAGATGTTTCTCCAGCTTGGAAAAAAACCAAATACATGACTTCTAACTAGCCCTGGCTGTGTTCTCTTTACAGCAGTGCACTCGTAACATGCACATTCGGAGGCTGTGGACTGTTTATCTAGACAGAATAGGCAGTGGGCACAGGCCTATTCAGGCTGCCTAGACAACAGCTTCGCCAACACTGTCCTAGCTCAAGGACTGACACTACGACCTGCCACTCCAGGATCCTAGCACATGACTCAGGGTCCTTAAAAGCCAGCGTAATCATGTAACTGTTATCACTGTGTGTATATATGAGTGTGTTCATGTGGGAGGCACACATATGCTAGGGTACATGTGACAGTCAGAGGACGACCTCAGGGGTTGGTCTTCACTTCCTACCTTGTTTGAGACAGGGTCTCTCTCTCTCTTTTTTTTTTTTTTTTGTTTTGTTTTGTTTTGTTTTTCGAGACAGGGTTTCTCTGTGTAGTCCTGGCTGTCCTGGAACTCACTCTGTAGACCAGGCTGGCCTTGAACTCAGAAATCCGCCTGTCTCTGCCTCCGTGACAGGGTCTCTTGTTCACTGAAGCTCTATGCCAGGTGATACAAACTCAGACAAGCAGGCTAGAGTGGGAAGCGTACCTATGTGTCCATCCCCCAGTCTCAGTTGTTGGGTTTGTTTGTTTGTTTTAAGATTTATTTTGGGGGAGAGGGGCTGGAAAGATGGCTCAGCGGTTAAGAGCACTGACTGCTCTTCCAGAGGTCCTGAGTTCAATTCCCAGCAACCTCATGGTGGCTCAAAAAAAAAAAAAAAAAAAAAAAAAAAATCTGTAATGGGATCCGATGTCCTCTTCTGGTGTGTCTGAAGGCAGCTACAATGTACTCACATACATAAAAAAAAAAAAATAAAATAAATTTTATTTGTTTAGTTATTTATGTTTTTCTTTTTTTCTTTCTTTTTTTAAAAATAATTATTTGTTTATTTCATGTATATGAATACACCATAGCTGTCTTCAGACACACCAGAAGACGGCATCGATCCCATTACAGATGGTTCTCTTTTTAGAGCCACCATGAGGTTGCTGGGAATTGAACTCAGGACCCCTGGAAGAGCAGTCAGTGCTCTTAACCCCTGAGCCATCTCTCTAGCCCCATTTTTTGTTTTTCAAGACAGGGTTTCTTTGTGTAGTCCTGGCTGTCCCAGAACTTGCTCTGTAGACCAGGCTAGCCTCGAATTCACAGAGGTTCACCTGCCTCTGCCTCCAAGAGCTGGGAGTAAGGGCATGCACCACCACGCCTGGCTATTATTATTTAATTATGTGTCTCTGTGTGGGTATTGCCACCCTCTGTCTATTTATCCCTTAGGTTAGGCAGGTCCCTTGTGCACTGGGCTGGACTGGGGAAGGTTAGTGGGAGAGAGTGGGTATAGGCAGAATCTTGGTTGGCAGTGAGTACTTGGGCAAAGAACACACACGGGGAACAGCTTTGGAGAACTGGTTCCGTTTACTGGGGTGGGGGTAGCAAAGGCTATTTAAGCCTTAGGGGGTGAGTAGGGGCTATCTATCAGGATGACTGTACATCATTAGCTGAGATCAGCGTGCTGGGATGCCTCATTTGCATGAGGAGGCATTCCAGGTGCTGGTGGACAGGACCTGATAAAAAGACAGGAAGTTTGATCTGACTACCTGCTGCATGACCCCCTCTGGTGAGGTAAAGGTAGGGGTGGCACAGGGCTACATGCCCCAGGACATGCAGGCCCAGGGAAGCAGGGGGGAGCAATCCTATTCCCGCTGATCTTAGGATGAGATTTCTGGGGTTTGGACAGGCTTTGACCCCACTCTTGCTCCAGGCCTGCTTCCCGCCTTCCTGGCCACACAGTGTATGTGTTTGAGCTGCTGCTTGGCTGTGGACAGAGACTTCAGTCATCCAGAAGCTGGCATTATTAGTGGCTGTGAGGCACTTGGTACAGGTGCTGGGGACTGAACTTAGCTCCTCTGGGAGAGCAGTAAGTGCTCTTAGCAGCTGAGCCCTCCAACGGCCAGCTTTTTTAATGGAGAAAAGGTCCCATGGAAGTCAGAAGAGGGCAAGGTCTTCACTTGACTTCCAAGACTTGACTTCCTCAGTCCTGGCCTTGGAACTATTTGGGGGTGATACTGCGTCCACCAGGCCGGGGTTGGAGGATGGCTCTTGTCATCTTGTCATGGCTCTTGTCAGTGTTTGTTCCTCAGGATGGGCCATGGCCCATTCTGTATATGACTTCCTCCAGTGTCCTCTGTAGTCCTCTACCGTGGGGGCTGTTTGCTCTCCTAACCCTGGTGCTGCTGGGCCTGGGTGTGCATCTGCTCCTTCCTTGCTCACAGCTTTCCTGGAATGTCACCAGTCAGCTCACTGGGCTCCCCAGGCTCGAACGTTCTAGCTTGTGGTCCCTCTGTCTGCGCTGCAAACAGCAAAGGCCTTTTCCTATTGTTTGGCCAAAGGTCCTGGGGTCACATGCTCTTCTGTTTCTCTCCTGTCTCCTGTGCCATTAAAGCCATTGCTTTCCCTTAATGCATTCAAGATCCCCAACTCTCTTCTGACATTACTACTGCTCCTGGTTATTGTAACGACCCTTTACAGGTTTCTGTCTCGGGCTCCCAGAGCCTGCCGGCTCTCCAGGCAGCTGCCCGCCAGGCAGCCAGAATGGCCTCTGTCAATGGGTGCTATCAGCCATAGTTTTGTTCAGAACTCCAGAGAAAGCAGCAAGTGGTAGCACACACTGGTAATCCCAGCTCCTGGACAGCTGATGTAGGAGGTTCAAGAGGTTAAGGGTCAGCCTGGCTGGCTACACAGTGAGACACAAACCAGCAGCAGCAGCAACAACAGATCAACTCCAAGCAGCCTCCTCACCCAGCTGTGTGGCTCTCCCGGTCCTTCCAGTGCAAGCAGCCTTCCAATTTTTCTTCCCTCTCCGCCCTGCCTGCCACGCCTCCCTCTTCCACCCCTCCTGACCATGTTGAAAATGAGGACACCTCTGCTTCAGGCCTTCCACACTGGCTGCTGTCTGGAATGCATCCCTCCTTCAAGTCTGGACTTCTGGCTCGGACACCTCACCCCAAACCAGAACATTCCCTGACCACTCCATTTAAAATGCACCCTAAAAACCTTCTCTATCTGGATGCTCCACCCGCCCCTGCCCCTCGACCCCAGCAGGTGTCAGCATCTGTCTGTCACACTAAGGGGGCTGATGGTGGCCTCACCATCTTAAGAAAGTGCCCAGAACAGCATCAGGCACCATAGGTCTCTACAAAGGACTTACCTGGGAGGGGAAAGTGACCGCAGTTATGACTGAGCGTTTAACACATGTCGTTAGAAGGTTTCCGAGGGCATGTTCTCTGCAGGGTAGGCACTGTGGTCAGGCAGCGCTGTCTTTTCAGATTAGCAAAGAGATTAGCTCCGGAAGATGTTCTCCGGCTCTGATGGTGCTTGGAGACTGATACTTCCAGAAGAAAAATCAGAATTGAACACGCCACAGAAAAACCACATGCTTGAACCAAGCCAGGTATTCGGAGGCGTAAGATTGGAGTTGGGGAGTCTGAGGTGTTTTTATTTGAGCAGCTTGTGCTCACAGTGGACTCAGGCCGAGAGCATGTGAAGAATCACTGCCGCCCACTCACGCCTGTAACTCCGACCCCACTCGAGTGGCTTCCATGGGATTGCGGTGGGTTCCGGACTACTCTGGGTGAATAGTGAGTCTTTATCTTAACACTCCCGCCCCAGTGAGGAGGATACGCTGATGGCTTGTGCAATGCTTCTTTTCCAGGATTCCCACCATTGCACACACAAGCTGATGTCTGTAGGCTCACAGCATAAAGAGCTCCGTGGGTCCCCTCAGTGCAGCCCGTCCACAGCCCTGTCTCTACCACACAGCCTCTCCTCCCTCAGCCACCTGGAAGGGCAAATAGTGACACGCCCCCAGCGGCACCCTCTCTCCCTCTCAACATCCATCCTACAGATGTTCTGTGATCCTGGGGCTCAGTGCTCATGTCCCCAGTCTCAGAGACCTAACTTGGTTAAGACAGAGTCCCACTACGGAAGCCATAATGGGTCATCAGGGTGGACAGTATTCAACGGGCATGTCAAAAAGGGCTGCTAGGTAGCGAGGCAGGGCAACAGGCAGGATTCAGACTAACCTTAGGCAGAAGTCTCCAAATATTCAGGGGCTTCTGTGTGCATGGGTTAGGAACAGTGCCAAGCTCTCTGGAGCTGGCAGGTTCATCCTGACCAATGTGGGGTGTGGGTGTGGGGTGCAAATGTTTACCTTGTGTGCTAGCCAAACTTCATTGCTGTGACAAACACCTGAGAGAGACAGCGTTATGGAGGAAGAACTTATTATGTGGGCTTACAGTTTCAAAGGTGGTTCACCTGTGACATTGCCCCAGGCTCGCCATGTGACAGAACACCATGGCAACCAGAGCATGTCCAGGACAAGGTCACTCATCTCTTGGCAGGCAGAAGGCGGGGAGATGAAGCGCCCAAGGCAACCTAGCCCCTTCAGAGACAAGCTGCCACTGGCCCTCTTCTTCCAGCCAGGCCCCACCCACCAGCCTCACCACCTCCCCTCAGTTGTCTATTTAATTTTTAATCTGTCAATAGTTGGAAGCACTGATTAGATCAGAGTCTAACTGCCTCTGGAAACATCCTCCCAGACATATACAGAGGTGTGCCTTACAAACCTTGGTGAGATGGCTCAGAGGGTAAAGGCAGGTGCCACTAAGCCTTAAGACTTGAGTTTAATCGCCAAGACCTGCATGGTGGAAGGAGAGAACTGACTCCCTCCACAAACGTGCCCTGGCGCACACACACACACTCACACACACACACACACACACGTGAGAAAAGATGAACCATCACATATTTTTTTTTAATATTTAAGACCCTAACTGAGCACAAGCCAGACATGGTAGATAAGAGGATGAACTCCCTGCTGTCACAGAGCTGTCACATGAATAGGTGTTAGGCACTGAAGTTGTTCACATTATTTCTGGGAAGATGGCTATGTCAGTAAAGTACTCACCATCCAAACATGAGGACTACACAAAAGCCAAGCATGGCAGCATTCATTTGTAATCCTGATGCTGGGGGCTGGAGAGGTAGCTCAGAGGTTAAGAGCATTGACTGCTCTGCCAGAGGTCCCCAGTTCAATTCCCAGCACCCACATGGTGGCTCACAACCATCTGTAATGAGATCTGGTGCCCTCTGCTGGTGTGTCTGAAGACAGTGGCAGTGTAATCTTGATGCTGGGGAGGCAGAGTCAGGAGGATCCCTAGGGATCAGCCACTCAGTCTAGTGGAATTAGTAAGCTTCAGAGTCCCTAAGTAAAGACAAGGTGGGTGGGCTGGAGAGATGACTGAGAAGTTAAGAACAGTCGGCGTTCTTTCAGAGGACCCAGATTTGATTCTCAACTCCCATGTGGCAACTCAGAACTGTCTGTAACTCCAGTTCCTGGGGATCTGACGCCCTCTTCTGGCCTCCATGGGCACTGCACCCACCTCTGGTGTACACACATACATGCAGGCAAACACTTAAAAACAAAAAATAAAAAAATAGTAAGGTAGAGTACCATTGAGGCACACGTGACACTGGCCTCTACCTTCCACAAGCGTGTGTACCTCTATACACACACACACACACACACACACACACACAGACACACACACACACACAAGAAAATGCTCACATTAATACGGCAACACCACATGGCCATGAGGGGTGAGGACCATGAAGCCAACACTGCCTCATTGGTGACCTTACTGCAACCAGCCCTTCCAAGCTGGTTCTTTCTGGTATTCTCTCGGCTGTACTCCAATTTGAATTTCTGACTTCAAGGAAAGCTGAATATACCCAAGACTGACACATAATCCAGGAGACTTGGAGATAATTAAGCCAGCTACCTGCCCACTGGGTCTGCTCCACTATTATCATTCCACTGATGGGACCCAGAGCCACTGCTGAGCTGGTTCCCATCTCTCTTGCCCACTAGCTGTGGGACACTGGGTAAGAGACCCATCATCTCCCTGTGTGTTTTCTTAGCTGGAACTGAGGATAGATGGAAGGACCTCCCTCCTGAAGCTGCTGTGAATATTAAATACAGTCAGGGATGTGTGCCTGGCTCCTGGACTCACAGCTGTGTGCTATGTCCCTGTCCTGCATGAAAGCTGGACTCTCTGCTTCCCTTTGTTCCAGAGCCCAGGGCAGAATGAGGAGAAGCTGGCGTCTGAGGCTGCCAAAAGAGACTACCAGGGCCACTTCTTTTCCTCCTTCTTTCCTTTGCCCCTGCCTTTCCCTTCCTCTCCTGCTAAGTAGCTTACTTTTCTTTTTTAAACGGAAACAGTCTCATGTAGCTCAGACTAGCCTCAAACTTGCTATGTACCGAAGATAACCTTAAACTTCAGTAACAAACTTGCTATGTACTGAAGATAAACTTAAACTTCTTCTTGTCCCCTCCTGAGTGCTGGGATTCTAGGTTCACAGGGGCACACTCTTTTTTTGGGAGGTGGGGCGGGGGGGCAATGCTGGGGATGGAACCCAGGACCTCAGGCATGATGGGCGGTACTCTACCCACTGAGCTATATCCTAACCCTCGTTTCCTTACTTTGATGTTATATTGTGAGCTAGCTTACATCGAGACAAACACAAGGACCCAAGGGCCACAGGCAACACAAGGCTCAGTGTGGAAATGAAACTGGACAACAGCCCTACCCAAGACGACTGTCGATGTGGGAACTGCTGGGCTTCACCACGCTCCTGGCACATAGAGGCTGAGGTCCTATGTGTGTGGCTTACAGCTAAGGCTCGGTGTAATCCGATACATAGCAATAGAGTTATGTCTAACACTCGGTGTAGCGCCTGGCTCATGGCCAGCACTCAGTTAATGACCCATGACGATCCCTATATGTACATAGGAAATTCACAATGCCCAGAACGTTGGGCACTTGCCATTGTGCCTGCACCCTGCCGCTTCATGAAGTCACACTGAGGAGTGGCCCCAGTGCCACCAGAAGAGAAATACCTGCACCTTGTGCTCTCCTTTAACTGAGATGTGGGGGGTGGCAGAGAACAGAAATGTATGTGTTTATATCAAATAAGCAAAAACAGGACAACCTTAAAACAAAGACTACAAGTCCCCACAGAGGCAGGGAGAATGGAGCTAGCCTACTCTAAATGGAGCTAGCCTCCTCTAAATGTCCCTTGCTTGTCGATTCCTTCTGGATGCATGTAGATGCTTTGTTCAATTATAAACCACAATGAGGCTGTGGCTTACAGGCAGGGCGGGGCTTAGCATGTTTGTGTGATTCCGGCACTGCAGGGAAAGATTATAAACCCAAATGAAATTGAAATGAAAAATACAGTCTCCCTTTTTAAAAGAGCAAACTGAAGTTCACACACACAGGTCTAACTGTGTATAAAACTGGGTGGTTCCATTTCTCAGCCAGGAACTATTTTGAGGTAATAATTTGACCATGCCTTGGAATATCAAGACATGTTCAAAAAGAGGGGTGGGAATCCCCAATTGTTTTCAGCAATCATATTGCCAGCAATCTGAAATATAGGTTGTAAATGTAACATACTATAATATGTCCATGTTGTGTAATCTATGACATATCAGCATGTATGGATACATCAAATAAGTAATTATGTCAGAGATTTTAGGAAACAATATTTTTCAGCATGATTAAGAAAAAGGAACAAATATGTGGGGTGCAGATGAAGCCCTGAGTGGATGTGTATTGCTGACATGAACATGGCCATGTCACCCCAAAGCCTCAGACTCCAGAGGGACGGCGAAAGCTGAGCTAAGTACACATGTATGCGGTACACACACGTGTAGAAATTACCTATGGCGCCTTCCACCTCTCCAGGACTGAGTCCTGAGATTGCGGCTCCCTGCAGAGACCTCCCCAGAGATTTGCTACCCTCCCCAACCCCCCGCTGTGCATAATGAAAAGGTGGGTTTCCGAGCTGCTGCTGGTCTCTATCTGAGTGCACAGCCCACACGGTGCTTGCTTTTCTGTAAGGTGTGTATCAGTCTTTCATAACTCGCCGCTGTCCCAACCAGGTCAATCCCAAAGCTGTGGAGGTCTTGGTACAAATATAAAAACAAAGAGTACATGCATAAACCCTGTCATCCTAAATTTAATCTGTAAAATGAACATAAATTCATATGTTCTCTCTGTCTCTCTGTCTCTGTCTCTGTCTCTCTCTCTCTCTCTGTATGTCTGTATATGTCTGTGTATGTCTGTCTTTTTTTTTGGGGGGGGGTAAAGTCTCATGTAGCCCAGACTAGCTTCCACTCACTATATACCCGAAGATAAAATTGAACTTTAAAAAAATGTTTTTTATTATTTTAATTATTATGCAGTGATGTATGTCTGCTTGTGGGTATGTGCATATAAGTTGCCAGGCTTGGCGGTAAGTGCCTTTACCCACTGAGCCATCCTGCCGGCTCCAACTGATGTCTCCTAATATGTCTGCCTAAATCAAGGATGTAGCATCCACACACAGATCTGAACTTACTGTGGGTTTCATCTGGAACCAATTGAGTATTAAAGGCCCTGACTTTGCTGCCTTTCTATGTCTACTGTACTGAGACCCAGAGGAAGGGAAATCGTTTCAGACGTGAGACTGGATCAAAATTCAAGTTCAAAAGCATATGGGCCAGATCTGGGAGGTAGCAAAAAATGAGAGGCTCCATCCAGGTCATCCTCAGCCACACAGTGAGTTCAAGGTCACCCTAGACTACAGGGGGAGCATTTGTCTCAATAAACACACACACAGAGCTAACCAGAACACCAAAGCTGGGGCTGTCATCTGTGCTGCTGAACCTGATCTGGACGCTAAGACCTCTCAGAAGGGGAACTCCGACTGGAGCTGTGTGTTTTTACTGCAGCCCAGGACAGGCCCTAGGATGCCTGGGCATTTCTGCCCCTGACTCTGTTTCATTGTCGTATGTGCAGAAGTGTGTACAAAGCAGCCCCAAACTGCCCCTGCTGTGCTGAAGATGAAAGCAAGCAATATACTCTACTTTTTTCTTTTTTTTTTTAATATTTGTGGTGGGAGGGAGGAAGAGGGAAACAGGAGAAAGGAGGGGGACAGGGGACGGGAGGGGGAGAAGGATGGAGAAGGAGAAGGAAGGGAGGGTGAGATCCTGTGAAGGACAAAAAACAAAAAACTTTCAGAAATCAATTCTCTCCTCCTGTCATGAGGGAGGGCTCAAATTTAGGTCCTATGGCTCGGTGTGGGCAGCAAGACCCTTTGTCCCTTGAGCCATCTCGCCAGCACCTAGACCACTGACACTTCCCTCTCTCGCTGGCATCCTCTCTTTCCTTTTTAAAAAGCCATTCTACTTATATATCAAGTAGAAATGTAGTTTTGTAAAGGGACCAGTCTACTCTTTCAAGCCAAATGAGGATGCCTCCCTCCCCCTCTCCGCTGCCCCTCCTCTCATCTCACGGCTCTTGCTCTAGGGCTCTAGGAGGCCCGCTATCTGTTCAGCAGCTCTGATTGATAACACAAATCACCCCGGAGGCTCTGAGGAAGGAACTTGGATGTCAGCTGGAGGTGCAGTGGGAGCCGCGGCCCTGCCCCCACATCGTTTATTCATTCACCGCATGGCAAGCTCCGAAGGGCCGGAGCAATTCCATCAGCTCTCAGAATTGGCACGCGGCGAGCCTCCTCTCCCCGACCACCGCGCTGCCATAAATAGACACCACGTGGCCTCCTTTTATGATAAGGTTAGGGGAAAACGAGTGCGTGGGGAGAGGCCGGCGGGAGAGTGGCAGCTCCGAGTCACAAGGATAAAGGCTGCGCAGCACCGCTCCTCTCGCCTGGGGCGGGATCAGAAGCTGGAGCCGAGTGGCAGCCTCTGGGCTCCCCAGGCGCTTCCTTTGGTGGTTCCCTGACTCCCAGCAGCGGTTCCTGCCCTCAGCCATCTCCATCGCTCCTGCTGGGGCTGCAGACGCCCTGCCTTGCCAGGCTTTGTGGCTCCCCCGGCTCATTTTCTGATAGAGCTGTCAGTTTTTATTGCTGATAGGAGAAATCATTTTCTCTCTTCGCCGAATGTTAATTGGCCCTTTCCTCTCTCATTCTGTGAGAACATGTAGTCCCCTTGTCTATTCATCACCTCCCCCCCTCCCCACACACACCCAAGGAACAGCATTCTGGAAAGACAAGGAAGGTGGTTCTTGCTAAATTGCTGTTAATTCAGAGGTTAAGAAAAAGCTATAACCACACTTCTGAAGTCTCCATGAGCCTACTGTGGAATACATATATATTCTCATTGACTATAGAGGCCCCAAGGATCAACAGGGGGATGGGCAAAGTCAAACGTGGAAGGGCCAGGCACCACGCCAGCCCCTGTTGCAGAGATGGCAGAGACTTGTCAGAGACCACCTGACAAACTGATGGGTCAGTAGTACGCTGTGACTGGAGCAGCGCCAGAGGTAAGCAGTCAGAGAAACTTGCCAGTAAAGACAAAGTTAGAAACTCTGACTTGAGAACAGCCAGGAACTAGCTGGAAGAAGGCTGCAGCAAGGATGTCCCAGTTAGGAAAGGCAGTGCAAGTCATAGGTGCCACAGAAACGAGGCACTGGAGAAACCCGGAGCCGTTTGATGTGACAGCTCAGAGCAGGGTTGTTGCCCTGTACTTCTCTTATTCCTAAAAAGTAAAGAATTAAGAGTGGGCCGGAGAGATGGCTCAGTGGTTAAGAATGTGGAGTTCTCTTGCAGAGGGCCATTTGATTCCCAGCACCCACATGGCTCCCATCCACCTGTAACTCCAATTCCAGGGGGCTCTGACGCCCTCTTCTGGCCTCTGTTAGTACTGCATACATGTAGCAAATAAATATACATGCAGGCAAAATACTCAGACACATATTTTTTTAATTAAGTAAACAAACCAGGGGTAGCAATACCTGTAATCCTATCATTTATTTAAGAGACTGAGACTGAATGACAAGACTGAGACCAATCTGGGCTACACAGTGAGACTCCCCTCATAAAGGAAAGAAAATGAGGACGGGGAACAGCCTTATGAAGATTTAACTGACACACTGTAAAACATGACTACTTAAAGTATACAATTCAATGTGTTTTAGTAGATTTGCAAAGCTGTGTACCCACAGCCAACTCCAGAACATTCTATAGGGAAGTTTCCTGAATATGGATGGCTTTGATAAGCACGGGGCCTGTTGAAATGGCAATGTCTCTTGTCAGTTTGGCAGCAGAGCCGAGCAATGGTCTGAAGGGGAGTGAGCCAAAGACAGGTGCCATAGCACAGCAGGGAATGTGAACAGGACCAAAGATTTGTGTGGCAACAGGGGGGACATTTACTAATCTCTTATATTCTTCCTTGCCAAAAAATAAAAGAACTGGGCTAGGTCTGCTCAAGCCAGTTTTGCTGGCTGGCTTTTTTAGTGACAGTCATACAAATCAGTGTGATAAATTATGTTGCCTCTTTGCAAAGAAAAATCGACAGAGAGGCCGTATCACAGAAGAATGCAGGATTCTGAAGTTTCTACAAAGTGGGAACAGGCCAGAGCATTGGCCTTCCATCTACTACAACAAAACCTACTGTGGTACCTCTGGCTATGGCAAGGTAAGCTCTCTGTCCTCACAAGTTCTGTGGGGGCATCAATCAGAATGACAGTGTGATGGGGGTGGGGGTGGGAAGCCCAGGGTCTGGAGTAGATTTACCTCTGTGTAGTGCAAGAGATTCATTCAAGATCAAGACCCTTAGTTAAAGAAAGGGTCAGAGGGCTGGAGAGATGGTTCAGCGGTTAAGAGCAGTGACTGCTCTTCCAGAGGTCCTCATTCAATTCCCAGCAACCACATGGTGGCTCACAACCATCTGTAATGGGATTCGATGCCCTCTTCTGCTGTATCTAAAGACAGCTGCAATGTTTTCATACAAATAAAAAAATAAATAAATCAAAACAAATAAAGAAAGGGTCGGAGAGCTGAGTGAATTCCTGCAGTAGCCTTGGGGACACAGACATCTGTCATCAGTATGATACTATGATAATCACATCAATCTATTTTTATTCTATGTGTATGGGTGTTTTGCCTCTGTGTCTGTCTGCTCAATGTGTACATATGGTGCCCAAGGAGGCCAAAAGGGGTGTCAGATATCCTGGAACTGCAGTTACAGATGCTGTGAGCGGTCATGTGGATGCTAGGAACCAAACTGGAAGAGCGGCCAGTGCTTTTATCCACTAAACCACTCTCCAAATCCTCTCTCTTTTTTTTTTTTTTTTTTTTAAATTGCAATCAGGAAAGAAAACCAAAAACCAGTGAAACCAACTTTCATAGTAGAAGGAAGGTAGACAAAATTCTTTGACTACTCTCACGTGAACGCTACACCTTACCACACAGAAGTGAAATAGAAACCAGCAAATAAATAAATAACCTGTCAGTGCATGGCTGAGTTAGCCAGCAAGAAAAAAAAATGGTATCCCAAGGGACCAGAAACAAAGAAGGGAAAATCAGAGGTGTGATCACATGATCCAGGCCCCGCAGTACCTTGGGGAAGGATGTAAGGGAGGGGAGAAGAGAATCAGAGGCAGTTACTCAGGGCCTTGGCTCCAGAGTCTGTGTTGAGACTGGAAATAAGATCTTGGGCTGACGGGAGGGGAAGAGCTGAGTGTAGCCTCATTGCAAAGCTAGATTCCTGGGAGAGCCAATCTCTCAGCAAAGAGTAAGCTAGGAAAAAAAATCTCCCCCCTGGCTTAGAAAGATAACAAGGAAGCTTGTTTATCACTGCATGGGCAGAGAGCAGTGAGGAGTTTTAAAAAAGAAAAAAACCTTAGCCTCGTGCTTTGTGGGGACATGTAAGGTCCCAATGTGTGCTCCATGTATGTTCTGGGATTCTAAGCTAAGAGAAGAAAAAGCTATCAGGCGGGTGATAACCCTGGACCACCTGGTTCAGCAGATGTAACCGGCTCTGAGGAACACTGTCAGCTCTCAGCAGCAGGAAATGCCCATGGGGAAACAACCATGTGCTTTATAATACCAAATCCCGATTCAGCGGTCATCTTAATCATCAATAGACCCCAGATAAAGGCTTCAGACTCAGAACTGTGAGATGCCAGAACAGCAGGCTGAAAGAACATAAAGGAGGGCTATTTACAGTGACTAAAAACCCAGATAAAAGATTAACACATCCGGGAAAAGAATAACGCACATGGTAGGCAAGTTGGCTAGGCAGGTGAGGGCACCTACTGCCAAGCCTCAGCACCCAAGTTCGCTCATGCTGGAAGGAAAAATATTAATTTTTTTAAATGAAAGAATAACACTGGGCAGTGATGGTGCCTTTAATCCTAACACTCAGGAGGCAGAAGAAGGAGAGGGGTCTCTGAGTTGGAGGCTAGCCTGGTCTACAGAGTGAGTTCCAGGACAGCCAGAGCTACATAGAGAAATCTTGTCTTGAAAGATCAGAAGGGGGTGGGGGGTGAAGAGAATAACACATTATTAAATGAGAATAAATAGACTTGATTTTTTTTTTTTTTTTGAGACACAGTCTCATTGTGTATCTCTGGCTGGCCTAGAATGATGTACACCAAGCTGGCCTCACACTGCCTGCCTCTGCCTCCTGGATGCTGAGATTAAAGGCATGGTACCATCACACCCAGCCTCCCTCCCCCCCTCCCCCAGTCCCCTTTTTGAGGCAGTATCTTTGTAGGTAGCACAGGCCAGTCTGGCACTCATCTTATAACCTGTATGAGTCTCAAACTGAAGATCCTCCTGCCTCAGCCTCCTGATTGCTGGCATGACAGACATGAGCCACTGTACTTGGTTGAAATTTGAACAATGTTAACATGCAAAATTCTGTAGTGTCTGAGATTTTAAAATCTCAGGATACTCTTGGGGAGGAGCTGTGGGAGGGGTGATGGCTTAGCAGGATCCGTGTGGCTCTGAGAAGCTGCTGGCTACCTGGGGTGACCTGTGAGCACACAGGTATTTATCCTTCCTTCTAATTCTATACACACTTGAAAATTCTCATAATAAAACCATAGAACAAACCAAAAAGCTCTCAATAGAACTTCTAGAAACAAACATTTAAATAATCCAATTTTCCATTTAGGACAGGCTGCCTGGTGGGCTGGACACAGGTGAAGGATGAATTGTGAACTGGAGAATACAAAAAAAAATCCATAATATAAAGCATAGAGATAAATAGTTTTTCTTTTTAGAAACTTTGTATCGGCTCTTTGTGAATTTCTCATCATGCACCCCAGTCCCACTCATCCCCCTGTGCCTCCAAATCCACCCTCTGCCCTTGCAAAGTCCCTCCCAAAAGAAAAAATAAAAACAAAGAAAAACATCTGTGGAAGCTGTCGTGTATCACAGTGTACCGCAGTGTACACGTTTGTTCACATTTCTCAACTTGCAAATGTTCATTGCCTTGAGTTGTTGCTCTGGTAGGAGGCCTCTGGCTTCTGCTACAACATCAATACCAGATCCTCACTGGGACTCCTCTTGGATATCCTGTTGTCCTGTGTCATGGAGACCCTAAGCTTTGGATCTGCAGGACTGACCCCTTCACACGCTCCAGCAGTTCACAGATGGGGTCGATGTTGGTGTGGGTCCACCCAAAGCCCTGGATCTGGGCTTGGGTTGTAGCTGAGCTGGTCAGCCTGCCAGCTCTCCAGCACCCACACCCCAGGGTGAGCTCACTAGCACTGCCCTGGCTGGACCACCCAAAGCTGAAGCTGACAAGGGCAGGGCCAGCTCTCCTGCTGTGACCCCTGTGCCAGCTCTTCCATGCTGCCCAGGCTAGGGGTGGGGCCAGCTCTCCAGCCTGCCATAGGCAGCAAGGGACTGGGAGAGAGGGGAGCATCTCTCCCTTGACCTTACACCACTACATGGCCAGTAAGGGGCAAGGATGGCTCACTGAAACCCCCAACATGGCTCCAGGCAGCAACCCCAACCAGGGATACCCATATGCCCTTTGGTGGTAGTACAGACCCAGACACCGCCCTCAGCAGCAGCATGAGCCAGGGCCCCACCATGGCCTCAGATGGCATCGCCCTGCACTCACACCAAGCCATTCCTCACTACCCCCCAAGTCTCCAGCTCCGTCTCTCTTCATTGTGCACACACCGCTCTGCTTCTCTTCCTCTTCCATTTCTCCACCAGTTACTTGCTCACCTTTGTGGTGCCCAGGCCTCTGAGTGCCTGGAGTCCTCTCAGGTGAGCTCTGCCCACCTAGGCCATGTGGCACTGGTAGATGTATATATTTTTTAAAATTTAGAAAATATTCTGAGCCATGGAGATTAAGATGGGAAGGCACAGAGCTGTATCACATTGTAAGTTCCAGGACTAGGACTGTGGCTCAGCTGGCTGCCTGCTCGGTGTGACGATTAAGAATGTTGCCTCATGGGATTTAGAATCAGACATAAGAAAACTTCTAGATATGCCTATGAGGGACTTTGTGGGTTGGGTTAACTGAAATGGACAGATTTGTCCATGGGTTGGGTCAAGGGACTGGATGCAAAGGAGAAAGTGGGCCAGGCACCTGCAGCAGGATACTTATTCTGCTACATTGTATTCGCAGTGGAGCTGGGTGATTAGGCAGTAGAAGAGGAGGTGGAGCTGGGAGAGAAAGAGAGGATTGGCAGAGCCATCCCCCATGCTGGTGTCTTGTGGGTGCCAGGGCCTGCACATCTAGCTAGCCAGAGCTCTGGTCAGAGCTGAGGAGCAGCAGGAACATGATGACAGCCCGGGAACAAGCCAGACCAGGTGCCAGTGTCTAAATATCCCCCCTATAGGCATCAGTGTTCATCTCTGCTTGCTTACCACTGATGCACTATGACCAGCCACCTCCTGCTCCTGCTGCCACGCCTCCCCCCCTCCCGCCCCCGGCATATTGCTCCCTTGACTGTGAGCCACAATAAACCGTTCTGCCCTTAAGTTGCCTTTGTCGGGTATTTTGAAATCATAAGAGCCCCTGGAGATGACAAACTGGCTTGGTGGTGCACACATATAGTCCCTGTACTTGTGAGGTAGGGGCAGAGGATCAGAAATTCAAAGGCATCCTTGGCTACATAGCAAACATGAGGCCAGCCTGGGCTACCTACATGACACCTTGTCTCTAGCAGAGGGGGAAAAAAGAGGACATTACAGAAAAATGGGAGGGTGGAGATACAGAGGCATAATTCTTGTTTGTGTGTGTGTGTGTGTGGTGTGTGCAGTGTGTGTGGTGTGCATGTGTGTGGTCCTTGTGTGGTGTGTGGATGAGGTATGCATGTGTGTATGCTCATGTGCATGTGGAGTGTGACTGAGTGTGTGAACATGTGTGTGTGCAGTGAGTGTATATGTGTGTGTTGTGTGTGAGAGGTATGTGGTGTGTGTATAGTGTGTGTGTGTGGTGTGGTGTGGTGTGTGCAGTGTGTACATGTTTGTTTGTGTGCAATCGTGCACACGCACGTGTGTGATGGGGATGGACCCAGCATGTGGTGAATGCCAGGCTGCTAGGCAAGCCCTTTACCACCTCAAGCTACATCCCTATCCCTGGGTGACAATTTTTGGTAGAAGAAACACACTAGAGAGAAACCATGCAATAGAAAAGACAACCACAGAAACACCTAGAAAGAACATGTATGCCATCTACAGCTAGGCTGCTGACTGGGACCTCCCCAGCAGCCCATACCTCAGAGTGCAACAGTGTTACACTTTATTTTATTTATTTATTTATTTATTTATTTATTTATTTATTTAGGTTTTTTGAGACAGGGTTTCTCTGTGTAGCCCTGGCTGTCCTGGAACTCGCTCTATAGAGCACACTGGCCTTGAACTCAGAAACCCACCTGAACCCACCTGCTTCTGCCTCCCAAGTGCTGGGATTAAAGGGTGCGCCACCACCGCCCGGCAATGTTACACTTTAAAGTACCGAGGGTAAACTGCTGTCAACAAGCATCCTGGGTTAACTAAGCTACTACTTGATCTTTACTTTTCCAGTAATTTAATCTTTTTTAAGTGCGAGGGTGTTTTGTCTGTATGTACACTGCATGTGTGTTTGATGCCCGTGGAGGCCAGAAGAGGCTGTTGGATCCTCAGGAACTAGAGTTACAAATAGCTGTGAGCTGACACATAGGTGCTGGGAACCAAACCCAAGTATTGGGGGAGAGAAGCCAGTGTTCTTTACCACTGAGTCTTCTCTCTGCCCTGAAAGGTATCTTCAGATGAAGCCTGATGCAGGTCCAGTCATGCAGACCTGCATTCATAACTAATAGAGACTCCAGTACTTCAGAATGCAGAGGGGCTCAGAGGAAGAGACTAGGAGCAGCCATGAGCACCAGCTCAGCATGGAGGTTCATACTGATAATCCCAGCACTGAGGAGGCTGAGGCAGGAGGATTGTCAAAAGTTTATGGCCAGTGTGAAATGAATAGCGAGTTCAAGATCAGCCTGGAATACATGGCAGACCCCATCTCAACAAAAATAAATATACAAACAAACAAAAACAACGAGCCCCATTTGCTCATTGAGTAATAGTTTGATACTGAATGTACCAAACACTAATATAAGGATCTTGTTTTAAAAACAGAAAAAAAGAAACAGAGAGAGAGAGAGAGAGAGAGAGAGAGAGGAAGAAAGAAAGAGAAAGGAAGGAAGAAGAAAGAAAGAAAGAAAGAAAGAAAGAAAGAAAGAAAGAAAGAGCAAACCAGCCACGTGGTGGTGCAAGCCTTTAATCCTAACACTTTTCAGGTAGAGGCAGGCAGATCTCTGTGATCTGATCTACAGAGTAGGTTCCAGGATAGCCATGTCTATACAGAGTAACCCTGTCTTGAGAGAGAGAGAGAGAGAGAGAGAGAGAGAGAGAGAGAGAGAGAGAAAGGAGAGAGACAGAGGAAGGAAGGAAGGAAGGAAGGAAGGAAGGAAGGAAGGAAGGAAGGAGACAGAGGAAGGAAGGAAAGAAGGAAGGAAGGAGACAGAGGAAGGAAGGAAAGAAGGAAGGAAGGAGGAGGTTGGGGAGATGGCCCAGTGGGTGAGAGTGCTTGTTCTGCAAACACGAGAATTTCAGTTCAAATTGTAGAGTGAAGAATTATAAAGGCCATTTTATGAAATATGTGTAGATTCCTTTGCCCTTAGACCTGGGCAGAAAAATGCAAGTCCCAGAACGCAGAACTGAAAATAAGATTTCAGGCCTTTACTACCCCAGGACACTTACTGGATGGATTACATTCCTCAAGCCTCAGGCAGTAGGCCCACCTATGCTTGGGAGAGGCCCAAGGCAGGAAGACACATTCCTGACCACAGATAAAGATGCAAGCCACCTAGGTGGGGCTATAGCCGGAAGAAGTGAAGATAGTTAATCTGAAATAGTTGGTAAATGACAGGGTAGGGCAGTGACATGGTGAAACCACATTTTTGAGAAGAATGAGTGTACTGAGTAATTTCCATGACTATTAACCATTCAGGGTGGGTTTCTCTGGAATGTTTCGCTATTCTTATGTTATGTATCCTTGGCAACCCCTCATCCCCTCCGCACTCCCCTGGTTTGTGGTTTTCCTCTTTAAAAGACCCCTTAGCCCGCCACTCGAGGTCAAACTCTGCTCTTGAGAGAGCTCGTGATTTAACCTTGGCCGGCCAACTTCCCTAATAAAGCCTCTACTGATTGCATCCAGGTATGGTTTCTTGTGATCTTTGGGTGGTCATGATTTCCTGAGATTTGAGGAAGGGTCTCCCGAGTTTGGAGGTCTTCAAAATCTCCAGCCCACACATAAAAGCCAGGCATGGCTTCATGTACCTGTAACCCAAGCATTGTGGGAAGACAACAGGCCAACTGAGAGCCCCCCACCCCGGCTGCCAACCTAGTCAAAACGGCAAGCTTCCAGTCCAGTGAGTGTGCTAGCTAGCTTCATGTTGTCAACCTGATACAAGCTAGAGTCATTTTGGACAAGAGAACCTCAGTTGAGGAAATGCCCCCATCAGATTGGCCCGAGGGCAAGCCTGTAGTACACTTGCTTGATTATAGACTCATATGAGAGAACCAAATTCACCGTGAGCACTGCCATCCCTGGAATCATGGGCCTGAGTACTATCTAAAAGCAGGCTAAGCAAGCCTGTAAGAGCAAGCCAGTAAGCAGCACCCCTCCATGGCCTCTGCATCTGTTTCTACCTCCAAGTTCCTGTCCCAGACTTCCCTCAGCAACACAGTGTGACCTGAGAGTTGTAAGCTGAAATTAACCCTATCCTTCCCAAGTTGTTTGTGCTCATGGTGTTTTATCACAGCAATAAGAACTGAAACTAAGACAGTGAGAGACCCTGTCTGTGATGGTTTATAAATGCTTGACCCAGGGAGTGACACTATTAGGAGGTGTGGCATTGTTGGAGTAAGTGTGTCACTGTGGGTGTGAGCGTTAATACCCTTGTCCTAGCTGCCTGGAAATCAGTATTTTCCTACCAGCCTCCAGATGAAGATATGGAACTCTCAGCTCTTCCTGTACCATGTCTGCCTGGATACTGTCATGCTCCCACCTTGATAATAATAGACTAAATCTCTGAATTTATAAGCCAGCCCCAATTAAATGTTATCCTTATAAGACTTTCCTTGGTCATGGTGTCTGTTCACAGCAGTAAAACCCTCACTAAGATGCTGTCTCAAGGCCAGAAGACAGAAACAGAGAGTGAGAAGAAGGTCTTACGCTGGTCTCAGCATGTACACACATGAACATGTACGCACATGGACATGTACACATATGAACATGTATGCACATGGACATGTACACACATGGACTTATACACTCATGCATACATCCAACACACATCATCCAACACACATGGAAAGGACCTTCCTTTCCTTATGGATTTGCTCTTCTTGACAACCCTTAGAATCGAGTGTGATTACTCTTGTGCTTTGTACCTGGTCTTTACTACTTTGTCCTTTCTTCTTTTTCTCACCCTTTAACTCCCTGTTTTCCCCCTAACACTAGATAGGAGAGAAAGAAAGAAAGGAGAGAGAGAGAGAGAGAGAGAGAGAGAGAGAGATTCCTAGAAAACTGCAACCGACCCTTACCCCTCCACAGTCAACAACCACTCACTCAGAGCCCTGGCCTTTATATAGCCTCTGAAAAATTCTCAGAATTCCAAATGTCACATAATTGCAGAAACTATCCGCAGCTGGCAAAACCATGCCTCTGCTCAAGCACGAGGCAAGTCATAGTCAGCTGCTGTGCAATATCCCACATCTGGGATTGAAATGGAAAGCACATCTGTGGTGGTTTGTATATACTTGGCCCAGGGAGTGGCACTATTTGGAAGTGTGGCCTTGTTGGAGTAGGTGTGTCACTGTGGGTGTGGGCTTTGATGCCCTAGTCCTAGCTGCCTGGAAGTTAATCTTCCACTAGCAGCCTTCAGATGAAGACGTAGAACTTTCAGCACCTCTTGAACCATGTCTGCCTGGATGCTGCCATGTTCCCACCTTGATGATACTGGACTGAACCTTTGAACCTGTAAACCAGCCCCAATTAAATGTTGTCCTTTATAAGACTTGTCTTAGTCATGGTATCTGTTCACAGCTGTAAAACCCTAAAACAACAGTCTTATAACATTTCTGTGTCTTTTAAAGAAACCAAAATTCCAAAATTGTCATTACAATACCCCTGTACAGATGTGGAAATGGAGGCACGAGGGAAATTCAAAACCTGTCCAACATCACAGATCTAAAAGTGGAAGTTTCCAAAGTGTAGCTGCAAACCCACAGCCACTCCTTAAAATGGCGGTGGCCGCTGACGGGAGTCAAGGTGCCCTGTGGTGGAGACCTTACTAGCTATGAAGCTTAGTGTCGCCTTGCCAAACAAGAATCATCAGGGAGATGGACCTCTGTCTCGTTAGGGTTTTATTGCTGTGAAGAAACACCATGACCAAGGCAACTCTTATAAAAGACATTTAATTGGGACTGGCTTGTTTCAGAGGTTTAGTCTATTATCATCATGGCAGGAAGCATGGTAGCATGCAGGCAGACACAGTGCTGGAGAAGTAGCTAAGAGTTCTACAACTGGATCCACAGGCAGCAGGGGGAAGCTAGCTTGAGCACACATGAGACCTCAAAGCCCACCTCCAACAGTGACACACTTCCTCCAACAAGCCACACCTACTATAACAAGGCCACACCTCCCAGTAGTGCCCCTCCCTATAGGCCAAGCATTCACATCCATGAGTCTATGGGGGGCCAGTCCTCTTCACACCACCACAGCCTCTGAGCACGCCATGAGGAGTTAATGTTAGCCTGTGAGAATGTCTAGGGGAGATTACCTTGATTATGGTAACTGATGTGAGAAGACCCATCTTAGGTGTAGGTGGAACCATTCCCTGAGCAGGGAATCCTGGACTGTACAGAGTAGAGAAAGCCAGTTGCACAGTAGCAAGGGTCCTTCCCTCTGCTTCCCGACTGGATGCAGTGTGAGCAGCTGCTTCAAAGGTCCTGATGCCCTCCCTTCCCCGCCATGATGAAGTGAACCTGTGAACTGTAAGCTAAAATAAATCATCTTCCCCTGAAGCTGCCTTCATCAGAGTACTTTATCACAACAGCTGGAAAAGAAATGAAGGTGCTGTCATACTTAGGGGGAAAGGGCAGAATCTCATGAAGCCCAGGCTAGCCTCAAACTTACTATGTGGCTGAGAAAGTCTTTAGATCTGATCCTATTTCTTCTGTCTCGTGAATGCTGAGATTACCAGTGAGTAACACCATCCCTGGTGTACAGGTGCTGGGGACTGAGCCCAGGGCTTTGCCTCTCTAGCCCCTGCCTAGTATACTTCAGACACTAGACTCAATCCCCAATATCACACACACAGACACACACATGCACGTGTACGTGCGTGCCACATACGCACAGCAGTAATGAGCTTTGCACATGACTCAGGCAAGAAATTCTGCCTCAAATAAGCAAGGATGACTGGATGGTGGTGGTAGACACCTTCAATCCCAGCACTCGGGAGGCAGAGGCAGGCAGGTCTCTATGTTTGAGGTCAGCCTCATCTACAGAGTAAGTGCCAGAACAGCCATGGCTACACAGAGAAACCCTATATTGAAAAACCAAAGAAGAGGAGGAGGAAGAAGAAGAGGAGGAAGAAGAAGAGGAGGAAGAAGGTTCCTAATTTTCCAAAAATGTTAAACTTCTGGATTCAGAGATAAGTTATAATTTTTAAATATTCTTGGAAATTTCCCAAATTATAATTTATTATTAAAATATTCACATATTAACAAATGAGAAAAATTAAAATTACTACCATCTCCTGGGCTGGAGAGATGACATAGTGGTTAAGAGCACTTACTCTTCAGTTATGAGGACCGGAGTTCAGATCCCAGCACATATGGCAGATAGCTAACTTCAGTTCCATGGGCTCTTGTGCCCTCTTCTGGGCACTGGAGGTACTATATTCTCTCTCTCTCTCTCTCTCTCTCTCTCTCTCTCTCTCTCTCTCTCTCTCTCTCTCTCTCACACACATACACACACACACTTAAATCTTTTTCTTAAGAAGGCTCTCACTATATAGCTTTGCCTGGACTATATAGACCAGGCCAGCTTTGAACTCTTTCCGCCTCTCATTCACAGGTGCTGGGATTAAAGATGTACACCATCACACCTGGCCCAAAATAGCAATTTAAAGATTCATTTTGGATTTAAAAATTATATTTGTTCTTGTCACACAACTGATAAGGTTTATATAAAGCGTACTGTGAAGATGGAGTAATTGGTAGGTATCCAAGCTGAAAGAACAACTCACAGAAACAGGAAAAGCCAGGTTCACACACTGACAGTGTGACCCCGATGACATTTCCCTTTAACTCTACACACTGGTGTTTTCTGCCCTCCTATTTATTTATTTTATGTAAATGAGTGCTGTATCCGCATGTGCTCCTCCATCCCGAAAAAGGACATGCAATTCCCTGTCCTTTCGTGAGCCACCTGAAGTAGGAGCTGGGAACCAGTGTCAGCCGTCTGAAAGAGCAGCAGGTACTATTAATTGCTGAGCTATCCCTCTGGTCCCGGTGTATTCTGACCATAGTCACGACCTCTATCCCCTCCTGCTCCCCTCCTCCCACCCCAGGACATCTCTCTTCTACCACCGTATTCCATAGCAATGTTTATCTTTTGATCTTGGGCAGCTAACCAAAGCTGCAGCGAGCCTGTGAGTGCCACAGCTATGGTGGGTTGGGAAGGCCGTAGACCACAGCATCCCTGGCTGCCTCTTGGACTCTTGCCTTCTGTCCAGACCCTCTTCCATGATGCTCTGCCTCCTCAGTGTTTTCTGAGCCCTGCTCTAGGTGTTTATTTTTGCTTTTGTTTGTTTGTTTGTTTGTTTGTTTTGTTTTGTTTTGTTTTTTTGTGGTGCTGTTAACCAAACTCGGGCCGTTGAACACCCCAGGGCAAGACAGAAGTCTTCTTAACAGGTCCGACTCAACTACTCAACAACTCAATGTCAGTGTGCTCCTTTGAGCCAGTCGTGTTTCCATGGTGAATGTTAAACTTTAATTCTCACGGGGAAATTGTGATGGCTTTCCCTAGTTTCTCAACTCAACTTTTCCTGGAATTCAGGATTTGAAAAAAGATTAAGTTTGCTCTAGGGTTATAGCTCAATGGCAGAGTGTGTGTTTAGCATACACGAGGCCCTGTTCAATCCCTAGCACCATGAAACAAAGGAAAAAAGGCAGGGAGGGAGGGAGAGAGAGAGAAGGAAAGATACAGACTTAAGAAGGAATGTTGGGGACGATCCCAGAGTACAGTAGAATTATTCCACTCAGGAGGCTGTGGCAAGAGGAGTGCTTCAAGTTCAAAGCCAACCTTGGTGGGCTACAGAGTCACAGCCAGCATATGCCACAGAGTGAGACCCTATCTCAAAACAAACAGCCAACCAAACAGACAGATAAACACACCAAAGAGGTCACTTATAAAATCAAGGGCACTGGGCTGGCGAGGTAAAGAGCCCAAAATCACACACACACACACACACACACACTCATTCACTCACTCACAAAATACACTTTTTTTTTTTTTTTTTTTTTTTTTTTTTTTTTTTTTTTTTTTTTTTTGGTTTTGAGACAGAGTCTCACCGTTTAACTCTGATTGGCCTGGAACTGACTATGTAGACCAGGCTCAAACTCAGAAAGAGTTGCCGGCCTTTGCCTCCCAAGTGCTGGGATTAAAGGCATGTACTGTCTCACCTAGCACAAAACAGAACTATTTAACCAACGCCACTAGGAAAATTTTTCTTCTTCCTTCCTCTCCTGGCCTTTAAGAAAGGTTTTATATAGCCCAGCCCAGGCCAGCCTTGAACTCTGCGTCCTCTTGCTTCTACCTCTCAAACTCTGGGACGACAGGTACATGTACCACAGCCAATGGTCTACTTCACTTCTCGATTGTAGTGGTGGGCATGACTTTAATCCCAAAGCAGGGAGACAAAGGCAGGCAGGTTTGAGGCCAGCCTGGTCTACAGAGTGAGTTCCAGGACAGCCAGGGCTGTTCCATGAAGATATCCTGTCTCAAAAACAGACAGACAGACAGACAGACAGACAGACAGACAATAAATTATTTAATTAATTTAATTTAATTTAAAAACTACTCTGACCAAAAGCAGCTTCTCCAACTCTTCCATCTCAGAACGCACAGCTTGCCTCGATGGCTCAGGCCAGCTCCACTCCACAACTGCTGCTTTCCTTGCAGACATCCCACAGTCCAGGCATCTCCGGTATGCTGGTTTCCACAGCAACTGAGGCTGCATCTTCACCAACAGCCTCTCTTGGTCTTTTCAGAGTCTCCCATTCTGCCACATGGCATCAAGACTAAAGCAGAGACCGCAGAGGAACACTGCTTACTGGCTTGCTCGGCTCCCGTCTTATACATCCTCCTCCTGCCTAGGGATGGCGCCGCCCACAGTGGGCTGAGCGATCTGACAACAATTAGCAATTAATAAAATGCTTCACAGGCATGGTCACAGACCAGTATGATCTGGGCAGTTCCCCCTCCCAAGGAACACTGGGCTGTATTAGATTGACAATAAATCTAACCAGCCAGCTTCGATTTCTTTTCTATGTGGAGAAAAAATGAAATTGGAGCTCTTGAAACAGGCCTGAAAGCACATCTTTAGTCCTAGTACTTAGGAAGCTGAAGAAAGAAGACCACCCTGAGCACCACACCAAACAAGACTAACTCAGCAAGTTCAAGGCCAGCTCATACCACATAATGAGAGAAACTGTATGTTAAAACTTTTAGGTCTGATGGGCTGGCTCAGATGGTGAAGTGCTTGCCATAGAAGCATGAAGACCTGAGTTCAGTTCCCCAGAACCCACAAAAATCCAGGCTCAGTAGCTCATTTGTCATCCTAACACTTGGGATGTTGAGACAGGCAGATTCCAGGCCAGTGGCCAGCCATCCTGGCTGAACTATGAGTTCTGGGTTCAGTGAGCGACCCCTTCTCAAAAACCAAGGAGTAAAGGAACAGAGGAAGATGCTGACCATGGACCTCTAGCATCTACACACTCACGAATGCCTGTAACTCCAGCTCGGGGATCCAGCGCCCTCTCCTGGCCCCTGTGGGTACTGCACAATACAGTATACATACGTCAAATACATATACACATAAAATTAAAATAAATTAATCAATCTTTACCAAAAAGGGGAGGATGCTCACCTCAGCATTTTATGTGGTCAGGGAAATCTGGACATGAGCTAATTGTCCCTCAGTGGTAGAGAAGACAGATTACAGTTTATATGTAAACAAACTGATGTGGAACAGTAAACATAAATAAACAGCAGCTATATGAATAAATTTGTATATTTATGTACCTATAAATTCCAGAAACATAAGGCAGTTTCCAGGGGAATACTTCAAAATGATGACTCCACTTAAAGAGTGTAAGAGAGACAATGCATATGGAATGTTCTGGAACACTTTAATACTGTTAGAAGTAAAAAGGAAGTTGGCATGGTGGCACATGCATTTAAATCCAGCCCTTAGGACGCAGAGGCAGGTGGATGTCTGAGTTGGAGGCCAGCCTAGTCTGTAGAGCAAGTTCAAGGACAATCAGAGCTACACAGAGAAACCCTGTCTCAAAACAAACAAGCAAAAAGGTAAAGAGGAATATTACATGGGATAACAGGAATGATTCATCAATGGGATCTCCTACAAGAACTGTCATAGAAAAGAAAATGGGGCTGGGCGGTGGTGGTGCATGCCTTTAATCCCAGCACTTGGGAGGCAGAGGCAGGCGGATTTCTGAGTTCAAGGCCAGCCTGGTCTACAGAGTGAGTTCCAGGACAGCCAGGACTACACAGAGAAACCCTGTCTCAAAAAACAAAAAACAAAACAAAACAAACAAAAACCAAAAAACCCTGTCTTTTAAAGGTAGGGGAAAATCTCAGAAGAAAACAAGAAACTAAGAATGTCTTTAATCCCAACATGGGGGGCAGAGAGACAGAGAGAGAGGCAGAGAGAGGCAGAGAGAGGCAGAGAGAGGCAGAGAGAGGCAGAGAGAGGCAGAGAGAGGCAGAGAGAGGCAGAGAGAGGCAGAGAGAGGCAGAGAGAGGCAGAGAGAGGCAGAGAGAGGCAGAGAGAGACAGAGAGAGAGGCAGAGAGAGAGGCAGAGAGACAGAGAGACAGAGAGAGAGGCAGAGAGAGGCAGAGAGAGGCAGAGAGAGGCAGAGAGAGGCAGAGAGGCGCAGAAAGAGAGGCAGAGAGGCAGAGGAAATGTCTAAGTTTGAGGCCAGTCCAGTCTACAGAGTGAGTTCCAGTACAGCCAGCACTACACAGAGAAACTTTGTCTCAAAACAACACAGAGAGAGAGAGAGAGAGAGAGAGAGAGAGAGAGAGAGAGAGAGAGAGAAATAAAAGAAAAGAAAACAAGAGAGGTCATCAGGAGATGACCCTGGAAGGACATATTAAAGGAGGGCTGGGGGAGGTGTAATCTTCAGTGCCCACCACAGAACAGAAAACCCAAGGCTATAACGGGTAGCTGGTATCGGAAGGAGGGAGATCACAGAGGAAACAGATCCGTCAAGGATAAAACCAAGAGAGAATCAACAGAGCCACAGCTGGATTCTAGCAAAGATGGATATTGACAGATATCTGGCAAGAGCACCCTATACGTGTGAGAAATGAACAAAGAATAACCGCATAACACAGCTAGAGCTGGAGTCAGGCCGGTTCGATTGTTTATAGGTGAGGTCTGACTCCCACATCCTCTCTGCAGGCCCCTGCGCCTGCGCAGCAGCACCTACGCCAGCCAGCTCCTCTGCCCGTTAGACACTCTCCTCCACTGGTTCCTGAGCTGGAAATGGCCTCTCCCTCCTAGGCAAACAGTAAGATCCACTGCAGCCTCCTTAGGCTGTTCCTGACCACATTGGGAGCCCTTGGCTGGTTTAATCTTCACAGCCAATAACAGTGCAGACAGCCATTGACATAACAAGGCAGAGGCACAGAGGATGGACTGGGTGGGTGGAGTTGGGCCTTGAAGCTACGCTAGAGAACAGCCATTCTTCCTTTTAAAGTCAGGTCTTGCTATGCCTGAAAGTCACTGTGGAGACCAGGCTAGTTTCTAACTTTCAGCAATCCTCCTGCCTCTACCTCTGCCTCTCAAGTGCTGGTATTCCAGGGACATGTGCCATCACACACCTGGCGAAACAGTTATTTTATTTTATCTTGAGACAGGGTTTTTCTGTGTATCCCTGGCTGTCTAGGAACTCACTCTGTAGACCAGGCTGACCTCGAACTCAGAGATTTGCCTGCCTCTGCCTCCTGAGTGCCAGCATACCCAGCTACAAAATGGTTATTTTAATGGGGAAACAAAAATAAATCTCTAAAATCTTGTTTTTAGACATATTTATTTTTATTTTCTGTATATGAGTGTTTCGCCTGCTTATGAACCACATTCATGCAATGCCTACAGAGGCCAGAGAGGGTGTGGGTCTGCTGCAGCTGGAGTTACAACCAGTTGTCGGTGGCCATGGGGGAGTGGGGGAGGCTGGAAACCAAACACTTGTCATCTAAACGAGCAGCCAGTGCTCTTGACTGCTGAGCCGTCTCTCCAGCCCCACAAAACTAAAATCTTACAAAAAGAATGGCATATAGCCTCAGGCATGGTGGCTTATGCCCATGATCTAATATTGCAAGGCTGAGACAGGAATTTCATGAGCAGCCTGGGCTATGTAATGATTTCCAGGCCTTCTATGTAAACAACAATGACAACTGAAGAGAATGTCACACAGACCAAGGTGACAAGCTGGCAGGCCTGGATGGTCTAAGCTGGGCTGTAGTTACATGCATTGCAAGTCTGCATCCACCGCCCACCCACCCCAGCTCTAGTCACCTGTGACAACACAGTAAGGACACGTCCTCAGGGGACCTTCACAGCCACAGTCCCTTTGGAGTGTTCCCAAGGTGAAGTGGAAACTTAAGGGTTCTTTGGAGAGTCAGTTGGGTTGGATGGTGTCTTGCTGGGGCAAACGCGTGAAGGAATATTTGGCTGAAGCAGATACAGGTGAAAGGTTGTTCTGCTAGAGCAAGCACCTGAAAGGACACGTGATGTAGGATTCTTCACTAAAGACAGGCATGTATCAGTTTGCCTTACACTGCATAGTTGAGCTGCATTTGTCAGGACTCCATAGAGAGAAACACACACACACACACACACACACACACACACACACACACAAACTTCTAGTAGCGTGCTGCAGTTTCTTGCTGCTTCTGCAGACTCAGGCTGATTGGCAAAATGATGTCAGCTGAGAGAGACTCACATGGAAAGACCTACGGAGGACACATGATGTTTGGAGGGAGGACTCAACAGACTGAGAAGAAGGTGGCTTTCTAGTAAAGCTAGCTAGCTGAGCAACGATTGCTGGTCTCGCTTCTTGGCTGAGAGAGGCAAAGCTGAGAACTTCTGACATCCCCCCCCACCCCGTCCCTCCTGCTGACGTCCTCCCTGTCCCTCCTGCTGACGCCTCCCCCCCCCCCCCCCCCCCCCCGTCCCTCCTGCTGACTCGTGCCTTTTTGGCTGAGGCCTGGTTGTTCCTGCCAGGTTGTGGCACCGATGCTGCTACACCAACTCTACCGAGCTGGACTGCTGGTGCATTGGTGAAGTGTTTGGGACTGGAGTGAGCTGGGCTGCTGACCTGTGAACTGAACTGAGGATTTCCTAACAGCGCAAATGGGAGCTGCTCCAAAGAACCGTTTCTAAACAGGCCCACTCCCCTGTAACTTTTCTTTTCTACTACCTCTGGTGGGTGGTGGGCAAGAAGGGAGGTTAAAGCGTTTAAAAACCATCATTAAAAATAAATAGGTTTTGAAAAAATTAAAGTTACAACAAAGCCAACAGAGAAACACGGTGTTGTGCTAATGTCATTCCTCTGGAAATCAGTTAGACTTTTGTTTTTTTGTTTGTTGTTTTGTTTTTGTTTGGGGTTTGTTGTTTTGTTTTGTTTTGTTTTGTTTTGTTTGAGACAGGGTTTTTTTGTGTAGCCCTGGCTGTCCTGGAACTCACTCTGTAGACCAGGCTGGCCTCGAACGCATGGAGATCTCCCTGTCTCTGCCTCCCGAGTGCTGGGTTTAAAGAATGTACTGCCAGCCTGGGTACACATTTAAATTATCACTAAAACGCTATGTGTTTGGCCATAACTGATTTACGTGAAGCCTATCTTAGTTTCTTTTAGTCTGTGGGCCCCTGTTGGAGTTCTCCAGAATGCTTCTTTCTTCCTGACCCACAGCAACAATACCCCACAGAGCCCTGTCTTTCCTGCTTCGTCCCCAGAGCCCGTCTTGTCTACCAATGCCGATGCCGGAAGCCACTGCAGTTCAGCCTCTGATTGGCAGGCCCATCCTAAGATTCGATAAAGCCCTTTGCTGTCTCTCGTCTCCCACCCCCAGCCTGAAGCAAGACTCTCTGTTCTGGTATCACTAATTATTAATCTCTTACTGTAGCAAGAATGTCACCATTTCTGGCCTTTTTTTCTATTTTTGTAGTGGGAATTGAACCCAGGGCCTCAGACCTGCCAGGCTAGGCAAGCACTCTATGCTGAGCAATATCCTCAGCACTTTTTATTTTTTGGAAGAAGGGTTTGTTTTGGCTCAGAGGTTTCCATCCATCGTGGCTCGAAGGGCATGGTGAAACAGAACAGTTCATTGTCACGTGGCCAGGAAGCAGACAGAAAGAGACTGTCTGAGTTCATTACTTGCTTTTTGGTAGGGATGAAGGCAGGTGGAAGTGATAGAATGTTCTGGAGTGGAAGAAAGAGCTTCAGGTGTAACCAGGGCCAGCTGCTGGTGGCTAATGAGAAGTGACCATCTTGCATGATTGGTTTGGGTAGGGAGGCATATTCAGCTCACTCTGATTGGCCAGGGACAACAGGGAAGCGTCAGCTGTCAGTCAAGTCCTGGCCACTGGGATAGATGCTTACAGAAGTTACTGGTCAGTTCTTTGAATTCTCCCTAGAGATAGCAATCTGTCTCCCTGCAAGCATGACACTCACATCTAATTCTCTCTCTCTCTCTCTCTCTCTCTCTCTCTCTCTCTCTCTCTCTCTCACACACACACACACACACACACACGAACAAAACAATAAAAACCACAAACTTGGCTGGAGGGATAGCTCAGTGGGTAGGAGTGCTCATTCCACAAGCATAGGGACCTGAGTTCAAATTCCCAGTAACTATGTAAAAGCCAGGTGTGGCTATGCACATGATTGTAACCCCAGAGCTGGGGAGGAGGGTGGAGACAGGAGGACTGCAGAGGCTTGCTAGCTGCCAGCCTAACTCTGGGTTCAATGAGAGACCACAAAAGAACACGGTGGAAATAGACAAAGTAGAATACCAGGTGTCTTCCTCTGACCTCTGCATGTGCACACACACCACACATGTGCACACACCACACATGTGCGCATACAAGAAAACAGAAAACTGATTAAATGAAAACAAATTACAATTCATTACATTTACAATTCATTACAATTACATTCATTATTCTGCTCAAAAATCCACCCCCCCCCCCAAAAAAAAGGCCAGGCAAAGGAGTGCACATCCCCACATTAGGGAGGCAGAGTCAGATGAATCTGAGTTCGAGGCCAGCCTGGTCTACAGGGTGAGTGCCAGGATAGACAGGGCTATACAGAGAAACCCTATCTCAAACAGAAACCCATTGAGTAATGGCCAATGCTCTTGTGTCCAGGTCACCCCCAAACCTGCCCCCTTTAATCCCCCAGCACTAGAGATCAGCTTCTGGACCTCATTTCTCAGGATCCTGCTGTTGAGGGCTCTGCCCTCTGCCCAGGTTTAAGCTTCCTAAGTACAGTTGTCAACAGCAGCTCTGCTTTCCGTCCTTGGACTTAGGAGGAATTCGGAGTTTTGAGTGATTTCCCAGCAGAATGAACTTTTTTTTTTTTTTTTTTTTTGAGACAGGTTTCATTCAGCCCAGGCTGGCCTCATAGTACGCTACAAGGAGCTTGTTGGGTCTGAGAAAAGAAGAGAGTTCAGAGTGGCTACTTTGACCAAAAGAGAGGGGTGGTCCCCCTGAGGCTGGGAGGGAGGAAAACTGGAAGACCAGGGCAGCCCAGTTCCTCTCTTTGGGCGTGTGATCCCTGTGCTCAGCTCCGTTTGCACGAGGCATCATTCTAACACTGTGGCATTGCACGTTTGTCCTTCAGAGCTGTTTGAAATCTGACAGTAGAACACAGGCAATAGCTTTGCATAGGAAAGGTCACCTTTAACTATGCTAAATGAACCAATCCTCCTGGATTGTTTTCAGAATACTGGGAGTCAGATCAAGGAAACAAGACTTGAAAGTGAGTGTTCTTAACTGGCTCACGACGAAGCTTGCCATCCACAGGATCAACACAAAAGGTCCAGAGGCTTGTGCCCTGGCCTCCAGTGCTGCCTGCTTCTGGTGCGGAGGCTTCCTGTCAGACACTGACCACAGGTGCTATGTCCTCCAACCTTCCCAGTGAGCAATTCTGACGGTGACAGGCCCTGGAAGGAGTCAGCTGCCACCTGGGAAAGCCCCATCCTGGGTGGAAGAGAGAAAAGGAACGTCTGGGGTGGCGGGAATCATGGTCTGAGCCTTTCCTGCAATAGCCGCCCTAACAGGTGAGCATGCACCAGGAGGAGGCAAAGAACAAAGACTATGCTCTCACAGATGGAGGGCAGAGGATGTCAGGGTGGCAAGTCAAGGACAGCCTTCTTCCTTCTGCTTCTAGCTCAGATGGTTCTCCACAACTGCAGACTGAATGTATCTCCTTCAAAATTCTCTTATTCATGGACTGCTGGGATCAGTTAGTGGCCTAGTGACCAGAGTTTGATCCCTGGTGCTCAGCTGGTGGGAGGAGAGAAGCAACCCTTGAAAGTTGTCTTCTGACCCTCACAAACACACACACAGAGAGCGAGAGAGAGAGAGAGAGAGAGAGAGAGAGAGAGAGAGAGAGAGAGAAAAAACACATGTAAAAAATTTAAATGTATTTATTTATAGTGTGTGTGTGTGTGTGTGTGTGTGTGTGCATGTAGATGGCACCCAGGGCTTCTCACATGATAGGCAAGCACTCTACCATTGAGCTATGTCCCTAGCCCCCTGCAAAACTCATGTTAAAACTCTAGTCCCCCGCATGATGGTATAAGTATCAGGAACTTTGGGAGGACTGAATTCAGAAGAGGTCATGAGGAGGGAACACCAAGGATGAAGTCAGTGCCCTAACATGGAGAGAAATGGGAGACTCCCTCCTTCCCACCCTCCCAGTGCTCTCTTCCACTATGAAGGTCCAAGCTACTTAGGAGGCAGAGGCAGGCAACCTCTGAGTTAAGGCCAGCCCTGTCTAGCAAGTGAGTCCCAGGACAGTCAGGGCTACACAAAGAAACCCTGCTCAGAAAAACAAGCAACCACCCTAACCTTAGGTTCTCACCACACACAAATCTGCCAACACTTGATCTTCAACTTTCCTGAGACCATGAGAAATAACTACTTATTAGTCATCCTTATTGGTTAATGCCCCACCCTCGGTCTGCAGTTCTTCATTGCAGCAGCTGAGCAGAGCGGACACCCGTGGTCCTCGGCACTCCTTGGCTGGTGACAGCATCCCTGCTTTCATCTTTCAGAGGCCTCTGCCATCGTGTCTGTGTCAAATCTCCCTCATATGACATGAGTCAAGCTTAAGGACCACACTCCAATCCACTGTGACACTGTCTGAGCCTTACTACAGCTGCAGAGGTCCTATTTCTAAATCAGGTTACACTCGCTCAAGACAGGGCAAGGGATGCCCTATGCACGCTCTTGGGCAAACTATCTGAGCCCCAACCCGTACCTTCTCACCTACCCTTACCCCTTCACCCACCCCTACCCCTCATTCACCCCTATTCACCTCTACACCCTCACCTACCCCTCCTCCTTATTCACCCCTATCCCTCACCCACCCCTACCCCCTCACCCACCCGCAGCCTTTGAGCTTCCCTAGCAAACAAAGCTACTTGCTCAGAATGGCTTCTCTTAGCTGAGGCTCTGCACATAGGCGGCCCCTCCCCCAGCCTTTGATAGTACTAAATTATTTTTATCAATTCATCCTGCAGCCCCAGTTTCAGAGATGATCAAATGCAGTTACCACCCCGCAGCTATGCCTCTTCAGCCTACTTCTCACTGCAAAGTACTTATCGTAAGAAAATCTAGGGAGAATCTGCATTTATCTGGAGAGTAATTGGAACACTCTGCCAGAATCTCTCTACCCAGTGGTTCTGCTTGTCCCAGCGGGGCCTGCCTGACTTTCATCGCAACGCAATGAAAGGAGGCTTGGGGCAGAGGAAGGCCACTGGTTCTGTGTGCAGCCTGTGCTGCCTGAGGTTGGAGGCTGCCCCAATGGACACGCAGTGTGTAGCCTCTCATTCAGGCGCTCTCAGGTTCCCAGGAGGCACTGACTTCTTCCACACCTTTAATCCCAGGCAGAGGCAGACTGATCTCTGTGAGTTTTTGGCCAGGCCAGCCTCGTCTACATAGAGATTTCCAGGCTAACCAAGGCTATGTAGAGAGACTGTGTGTGTGTGTGTGTGTGTAAGAGAGACAGACAGACAGACAGAGACAGAGACAGAGCACACACACACTCTGGCTCTCTGTCTGGCTCTTTCTCGGAACCACACTGGGGGCACTCTCTGTTCCAGAAAGACAATGGAATACATTAGCAATGTCTTGTTTCCTTTTGCTCTGCCAACCAAAAGCATGGAAACCTCTGGGGAATTCACTTGACAAGCTAAGAACAGGAGGTCTGTGTCTGCACTGTTACAAGTGTGCTGTTCCCCGAGGCTCCTGTGCCTGGGGAAGCGTGGCCATGTGGAACTGTGCGTGGGGGGTTCTCAAGGGTGGGAGTAGGCTGTGTGGGAGTCAGCACAGTGGCTCCAGGCAGTGACTTCCTCCCCTCTCCGTACTGAGGGTGTGTCTGTTAGTCCCTTTGAAGCAGACACCCACAAGAAGATGGTGAGACTTCAAAGCTGGTGAGCCTGTCCCTTCTCCTAGCTGGCCTTGAGTCTCTCCTGCTTCCTTGTCACACAGCTCAGGCGTCTTCATTAGTGTGAGGGGCTAATGCGGCTTCCAGCACCATGTCCCTGAGGGAGTACCTGGTTCTCATGCTTTAAAGATTCCCCATGAAGGCCAACAAGATGGTTCAGCGGGTAAAGGGGCTTGACGCACAAACCTGACAATCTGAGTTCGAAATCCAGAACCCATGGTGGAAGGATGGAACTGGCTCCCAGAAGTTATCCTCTGATTTCCACATGTGTTCTCTCCCTCTCTCTCACTTACACATGCCCTTCTAAACAGTCTTTTTACATACTTTGTCTAATTCCTGCTTCAGTGATAAGAGACTGGCCTTTCCCCTCTTACAGGGGCTCAGCTCTCCTAAGTCTCCCTCTCTGTTGTCAATGGGCTGAGCTTAAATGTTTACTTTAGAAAAAAAAAAAAAAAAGGAAGGAGCCAGGCAGTGGTGGGGAATGCCTTTAATCTCAGCACAGGGGAGGCAGAGGCAGGTGAATTGCTTGTGAGTTGGAGGTCAGCCTGGTCTACATAGTGAGTTCCAGGACAGCCAGGGCTACATAGAGAAACCCTGTCTTGAAAAAACCGTAAAAAAAAAAAAAAAAAGAAAAGAAAAGAAAGAAAGGGGAAAAGAAAAAGGAAAAAAATAATAAAAGGGGGGCAGGCATGAGGGCACACACCTTTAGTCTCAGCACTGGGGGAGCAGAGGCTGGTGAATCTCTGTGAGTTCAAGGCCAGCCTGGTCTACACAGTGAGTTCCAGGACAGCCAGGACTACATAGAAAAATCATGCTTCAAGAAATCCAAAACAAACAAGTGATAAAAATATCTCCTTACAACTTTTTTAAAAGATTTATTTATTTAATGTATATGAGGGCTCTATCTGCATATATACCCGTATGCCAGAAGAGGGCATCAGACTCCATTACAGATGGTTGTGAGCCACCATGTGGTTGCTGGGAATTGAACTCAGAAGAGCAGTCAGTGCTCTTAACCACTGAGCCATCTCTCCAGCCCTTACAACTTACTTTTTGTTTGTTTGTTTTTGTTTTTCGAGATAGGGTTTCTCTGTGTATCCCTGGCTGTCCTGGAACTCACTCTGTAGACCAGGCTGGCCTCGAACTCAGAAATCCGCCTGCCTCTGTCTCCCAAGTGCTGGGATTAAAGGCGTGAGCCACCACTGCTGGCTGCTCTTGGCAGCAGCTCCTCTCCCAGTGCCAAAGACACCAAGAAGATACTAGACAGGGTGGGCATCAAGGCAGGTGATGAACAGCTCAGCAATCGAGCTGAATGGAAAACGATATTGAGGATGTCAGTGCCCAGGGCGTTGGCAAGGTCACCAGTGGGCTGGCAGGTGGGGCTGTGACTGTTTCTACTGCCCTTGTCTCGGCCTCCCACTGGCTCTGCCTGCTCTGTCCCCACCCTACAGGCCTCATCCCCAACCACTGCAGCAGAGGAGGTAAGAAGGGTGGGTGGGGGGAATAATGGCATGCCTTTAATCCCAGCACTTGGGAGGCAGAGGCAGGCAGATCTCTGAGTTTGAGTGTAGAGTGAAAAATTATAAAGGCCATTTTATGAAATATGTGTAGATTTTTCCGCCTTACAGAACTCGGAACTGAAAATAAGATTTCAGGCCTTCACATTCCAGGTGAAGGACACTTGCTGGATTACATTCCCCAAGCCTCGCCCAAGGCAGGAAGGCATTCCTGACTACAGATAAAGATGCTATCACCTAGGTGGGGCCATAGCCCTATAGCCGGAAAAAGTAAAGATAGTAATCTGAAATGGCAGAATAGGACACAATAGCATGGTGAAAACCACATTTTTGAGAAGAATGAGTGTGCAGAGTGATCTCACATGACTCTAGATCATTTGGGCTAGATTCTCTGAAATGTTCCACTGTTCTTGGTTACCCCTCCCTTGGTCTTCCCAGTGCTATGTTCAAAATTTGTAAAACAACCAATCATGTGTAAGCGCGCGAAAATGCCTTCCTCCCCCCACCCCATGCTATAAAAGACCCTTTATCCCACCACACGTGGCCAAAAACCCTGCTCTTGGAGCTAAAGAGCTTGTCGTTTTTGACCGCCGGCTCCTCCCCTAATAAACCTCTGCTGATTGCATCCAGGTATGGTTTCTTGTGATTTTTGGGTGGTCGCGATTCCGGAGGCTTGAGGAAGGGTCTCCCGAGTATGGGGGTCTTCAGAGGACAGCCTGGTCTACAGAGTGAGTTCCAGGACAGCCAGGGCTATACAGAGAAACTCTGTCTTGGAAAACAAAACAAAACAACAACAAAACAAAAAAGCTTTTGTTTTGTTTGTTTTTGTTTTTCCAGACTGGGTTTCTCTGTGTAGCCCTGACTGTCCTGGAACTCATTCTGTAAACTAGGTTGGCCTTTAACTCAGAGATCTGTCTGCCTCTGCTTCCTGAGTTCTGGGATTAAAGGTGTGAGCCAGCCGCCCCACCCCCACCCCACCCCACCCCCACCCCGGTCCAGCTAAATAAAGTTTTTTTATGCTTTTTTTTAAGAATCCAGTTCTTATGTGTTTTGCCACGTGTGGCTGTAGATGGAACCTGGGGCCTTGTGCCTGCTGGGCAGTGTTCTACCTCTGCACCCAGAGCCAGCCCCAGCTATTCTGGAAAAAAAATGTAGTATACAAGCTGTAATGAGCAGATGGCTCTTTCAGCTCTCTTGCTTCAGTTTCTTGCCCTTGAACCTATTCTTATCAGTATTTCACAAGTGTGAAGACAGAGGCAGACTTGTCCCCGACACCCAGGCTACAGAGAGACAAGAGCCCAAGAATCAAGAGGTGAGTGGCTCAGTTATTTTGCTGGGATAAAAAGACGGGGGTGGGGGGGTGGGGGGGTGGATGGGGGGGGAATGACTTAAAGGAGAGTTACTTTCACTCACTGCTCCAGAGGGATGCTGTTTACCAGGGCGGAGAAGCCTTGCAGCAGAGGGAAGGCAAGGTGACTGCAGCCCGAGACTGTATGCTTACATTGTATTTACTAAGAAAGTAGAGAGCTAAGAATGTATCCGCTGCCTTTCTCCAGTTACACAGTCCAACATCACAGTCAGGGACTATGTACCACCCATGCTGGGCAGAGCTTCCTACCTCAATTAAAGTAATCAAGATAATCTCTCACAGGCATGCCCAGAGGCCATCTCCCAAGGAGTTTCCTGTTCCGTCAAGTTGACAATTGGCACTCAACATACCCTGGGCAGCACGGAAGCTCTGCTGGGAGCAGGTGTGTCTGTGAGATAGATTCCACACAGGAAAAGCAAGTGGCATCAGGGCATCTTAGCGTCAATCTACTTTCTTGAAACAGGGTTTCACGATATAGCCTTGGTTAGCCTGGAGGTGACTATGTAGACCAGGCTGTAGACCAGGCTGGCCTCGAACTCAGACATCTGCCTGCCTCTGCCGCCCAAGTACTGGGATTAAAGGCATGTGCTACCACTACCAGACATACTTATTTTTTCTAAGACAGTGTCTAGTCCAAGCTGGAATAAGCACACACACACACACACAAATGAGTAAGATGCTGAAGGTAGTAATAACATGATATCGGTGCTTTGGGGGGACGGGTAGTTTTGGGGGTTTGCTTGTTTAAGATGTGGTTGACATGTCTGAGGTTTTCCCGTTGTGGTAATTGACTAGTTGCTGGGCTTTTCCTCCCAGGATAGACTTTACACCTTGTTTACCTCTCTTGCACAGCTCCATTCATTCTGTGGACTGTGTGTACTCTGCCAGCCAGAGCCCCTCTCCCCAGAGGCCTAAGAGAGGGGCTGTCACTCTGGGAGAGGCTGATATGACATTCATGCTACTCCTGCCACCTTTCCCAGCTGCATGGAGAGGAACTCCACTCTGGGGCAGAGAAGATAGAAATCACAGGAGGCCCTGGTCCCTTCTGTTGCCACCATGTGTCCACCCTTGGAAGCTCTGTCTTCACTAACACCAAATAGCATCAATTAGTATTTTATAAAGAATAGTTTATTTGTTTCCTGTTGTAGGAGCTGGGCCAGCGAGCTGGAGGGCAGCCCGTAGGGAAGCCCTTCTTGCTGAGTTACAGAGTAGGGCAGAGCAGAAGTGCCCAGAGTCCTTTGAACAATAGCCATTTTCTCTATAACCAGTCCAAACCACTCCCACAACACAAATCCAGTTGGGGGTGGTGGTGCGCACACCTTTGATCTCAGTGTTGAGAAAGTAGAGAGGTAGGTTGATCTCTTGACTTCAAGGCTAGCCTAGTCTACAAAGAGGGTTCCAGAGGTACATGGTGAGACTGTGTTTCAATCTCAGAAAAAAAAGAGAAAGAAAGAAAGAAAGAGAGAGAGAGAGAAAGGAAGGAAGGAAGGAAGGAAGGAAGAGAACGGAAGGCAGGCTGGAGAGATGGCTCTGTGATTTAAAACAAATACTGCTTTTCCAGGGCACCCAAATCAGTTCCTGGCACCCACTTGATTCAGTTCCTGGCACCCATGTGGCTGCTCAGAAACCAGTACCACAGGATCCAAAGCTTCTGGCCTCCACAGGCACCGAGACTCACATGCACATTGCCCTCCCGCCCCCCAGGATGCATAATTTAAAAAAAATTTTTAAAAACACTGATCAGTTCATAAAGGCCCTGCCTTAACCACCTGTCTGGCTTCAACAGTTTGATTCTACAGCCCACAGGTCCATACCAGATGCCGGAGCCAGGGCTTAAAAACAAAACCTGTTCCGTAGATTCTCAGACCCCCAACGCATCCGTAAACCATGCACATCTGGAAAACCTCACCCATAGGCTTTCCCAGCGTTATTCACTCAAGTAGAGAGAGCAAAGCCTCTCACAGCCTTTCTCTCCAAATGAAGGCAAAACCACTAGGCTGGAAGACACTGGGAAAGCAAATAGCAGCTAAAAGCAACTGGCCCTGAGGTCTCTCCAGCAGCAGTCTCAGACCGATAAACTCGAGGACACCATGAAGTGACCCGCAGATGCCCCAGCCTCTCACCACTTGTCAAGGCCAGCAGGGGACTGTGCTCACCCGGGAGCGACACACTCACCCCTGCTTCCTAAACGACAGCAGAGAGCCGAGGATGCAATATGTTTCTGGGGCACATCTGAGGACCTCTGAGCATCTGCTGCCTTCAGCCCGAGGCTTTTCCAGGCTCTACAGGAGAACTGGCTGTGCACTCTTTGGAAGCAGGAAGCCAGGTGACAGGTGGGAGCACTTGAGCAGCTGCTGTCTTAATGCCCCGCAGGGCTCCGCAGCAGTCCCTCCCAGAGGGCCCCACAGATAGGCAGGGGCCCTCACAACTCAGCCCCAGTACAGTGGAGTACCACGGAGCTGGGGGCAGCTGTGTCTAAGCTGAAGGTCCTTCCCTGGGCTGCCTTTCTTTAGTAAAGGTTCGTTTATCCAGGACCAACAAGGGCATCATTCCTGGTGAGGTCAGACCTCTGGTTTTTACTTCTTCATCCTCCTGGAGCAACTCTCCGCCTTAGGTCTGAGGTAGGTTCAGCTCTCAGAGAATCTGCATCTGTGAAATGGGCATGGGGAAACCTTTGGGGCTCCTTTGAGCCAGAGGAAGATGCAGGTCAAGGTGCACACAGCCCGTGTTCTCCATCTTCACAGACTGCGGGGAGCTTTGAAATTAGGGCTACCCTTCTGTGTGTCCCGAGCCAAGGGCAAGGGCTGGGCCTTTGTATCACTGTACCTGCTGGTCATTACTGAGAGCTGCCTTCCGGAGCAAGCAATGGGCAGTTCCCTGCAGAGGCTCCTAAGGGAAGGGGCCTTTCTACGGCTGAAGAAAGGGGCCGTCCTGTGGGCCCTGAGCCCAGCTTTTCTATGCTCTGCCCTCTGAATGCTCGACTTAGTTTCCCTTTGGCATGTAGCCTATAAAGGTAGATAATGGTCATACCACAGCTTCTTTTTAAAAAGGTGGAGTGGGTGACTTTTATTTTCTTCAGAAAGGTTAAGACTGGAATACAAAGCCTAACTCTTCCTGGGACAGAGACTTTGATCCAAGGGTCAGGTAGCCGACACTGGTGACTGGTGCGGTCCAGTGAGAGTCACAAAATATAAATGCGGCTCTTCGGGGCCCACTCTTGTGACTATGTGGGTGGGAAGGGTCAGTGTACACACGCACACACACACACACACACACACACACACACACACAGAGTTCTGTGAGTTAAGCACACACATCGAAGGTGTGTATTCCATAGGTAACAACATCCATAAAAACAGTTCAGCTTCCAGGCTGAAGAGATACCATATGCCCAGGCACAGGCGTGTGAAGGGGTCCAACGTGTTCAGAGAAGTCATACATTTATTCATTCAACAAATATTTACTGAGCACCTGCTACGTTCCAGGCGTGATCTCAGGCTGGTGGCACAACTGTGAAGAAAACACAGCCCTTGCCCTGGGAGAGCCGACATTCAAAAGACAGGCAACTAACAAACAGGAGGTAACCACGTGGCCATAACAAGCCCCTTAGCTACCCAGAAAGCCTTGGGAGGAGAGGAGCCTATGTGGCTGGTGAGGATCCGTGGTGCCAAACCCACAAGGTCAGGGAAATTGGTCCGAGGCAGGAGCATTTGAGCAATGGCCTGCAGGAAAGCGCTGGGCTGTGGAGGCCTGCTGAGGTGCCTGAGTTGGAGCCAGGAGGCTGAGGCCTGGCAGGATTCCACCCACAAGTTTTCAACAGCAGGACTTTTGCTTTCTGTGGGTGTGGATGGTAAACAATCCTGGAGGCCTCCTCCTCGGGGATGAGACACAGGTGCGGTGAGTCAGGACTAGAATCGCCTAAGGATCAGAATCGCCTCACCAGTCTTGCAGCACACTCCGAGGGAAGGATGAAACCATACCCATCGCTGGCACTGCAAAACGGAGCTATTTCCAAGAACAGTTAACAATGAGTGTGGGACCAGGGAGTGAACAACGCTACCAGCCATGCCAGGGTGAGCGCTCGAAGAAATACAGGGGCAGGGGCGTGGTCTGAATGGCACCTTTTCTAAACAAGATTGGAACAAAAAGAAAAACGCCCTCCTCCGTCAGATGGTGGAAATTGGAGACGCCGGTCAATGTTGCCTAACCGATCACACAAAATGCAAGCCTAGCTGGGTTAATTATGAACGCACAGAATGCAGGACACCCGCAGGACATACCTGGACATGTGATACACATTTGTCAGCACAATGATTTGTGTGAAGTTGGTGCTATTCTTTCTCTTTGGTGCAGGAACTAGGAGTAAAGAAAGTTACAGAATTGAGATGGTCTTATGGTTTTTAGGATTATTTTATGTGTTATGAGTGTTTGGATTACATGCACGTCTGTGCACCATGCATGCCTGCTGCTCTTGGAGGTTAGCAGAGGGTATTGGATCCTCTGGAACTGGAGTTACAGATGGTTGTGAGCCACCATGTGGGTGCTGGGAATTGAACCCGGGTCCTCTGGAAGAGCAGCCAGTGCTCTTAATTGTTGAGGCACTGATCTATCTCTCCAGTCTATTTTTTCAGGTGGGGGTGATAATGCCTCACTATTTTGTTCAGACTGGCCTCTATCTTTTCACCTCAAATAATCCTCCTGCCTCTGCTTCCTGAGTGGCTGGAACACTGTGCCTGAGTTCCCCTCTCCTTTTTAGTTTTTGTAACACTGCTGGGAATTGAACCCAGTGCCTTGCAGTGCTGGGCTGAAAGCTCCACCTCTCAGCTCCTAGGCTTTACTGGGCGTTTTGGGTTTGTTTGTTTGTTTGTTTGTTTCTGTTTTCTTGAGACAAGGTCTTACCTTGTAGGCCTGGCCTGAAACTCACTCTGTAGACTAGCCAGGTGTCAGACTCACAGAGATCCACCTCCCTATGATTGTCAAATTGCTTGGGTTGGGTTTAAGGCTTTTGCCAGCCACTACAGCACAAGGTTTTGTTTTTTTGAGATGGGATCTTGCAAGACCAATACAGGAACAATATACCTTGGAAGTTAATGAGAGACCAAAATAAGAACACTATAACTTGCAGGTTAAAGATTCTGTTTACAGTTAAGACAGTTAAGAATAAGTTCGTCTCTGTCCTGTGCAGGTTAAAGGTTTTGTTTGTAGTTAAAGAGTAACTTCAAGTCTTTGAGAGTTAAGTTTTCTATTTGTAATTGTTTCTGGGCCGGGTGGTGGTGGTGGTGGTGGTGGTGGTGGTGGTGGTGATAGTGGTGGTGATAGTGGTAGCACACACCTTTATACCAGCACTAGGGAGGCAAAGGCAGGATTCCAGGCCAGCCTGGTCTACATAGTGAGTTTCAAGACAGCCAAAGCTACACAGAGAAACCCTGTCTGGAAAAAACGATGTAAACTCAAAACACCCACATACATGATGTGTCTTCTTCTTGTTTCTTCTCTGTTGCACCTAACAATGTGTAACAGGCAACTCTCTCACCTCTGTGAATACCTTCTCTCTCCTATAAGACCTCTGGCCAGTCCCTGGTGTACTCCAAAATGCAGCTTGCTTTCATTGTACAACCGTTGATTTGATCTTGTCTCTTCCGGGTCCTCAGGTTTAACAGGCTCCTGTATCCCAGGCTAGCCCTAAACTTATGTAGCCTAGGAAGACCTTGAACTTCTGATGTTCTGGCCTGTACTTCCCAACTGCTGGGATTAGATGGCTGATGGCTGCTGTTGTGTGTGGTGCTGAGAACTAGACTCGAGAGCACTAGGCAAGGAATCTACTGATCTGCATCCCAGATTCAAATTCCCCCTGCCTTTTACAAAGTTTATCTGATTTTCTGTTTGTTTCTAAGTGTCGGGGTCCAGGAATCACTGTACAAACCACTCAGACTCCGATCTCAGTCGAACAGAGCTGGTTTTTTGTTTTTGTTTTTGTTTTTTTTTTTCTCCGAGCCAGGCCTCCCAAATGCTGGGACTAAAGGCATGTGCCACCATTGCCTGGCATCAGAGCTGGGTTCTTGAACACAGGCCCCAAGACTGATCTGCCAGGGATGCAGTCCAGACTCAGGAGCTGAACTTTAATGCCCAGCTAGAATCCTATAGAGCTTTTTAAGTCTGAAATCCACAAGCATCTGTGCCAAGTTATTCCACCAATCAGGATTTAGGGATAGGGGATTTCCTTAGGAACATGTCTTTGTTGTACATTTACCCTGTTCTCATTGGTTGGGGTATTCGACGGTGGCTGGGGACTTGCCTTGATTAACATTCATGTCTTAACTTGCCAACCAGGATGTCTCTTTCTGGCAAGTAGGATGTCAGTTATCAGGGAGGTCTTGGGAACATAAACCTTATTCGACTCCTACTCAAAACTGGAAGTTTTATTCCAAATGGCTTCTTATATTGGTGCAGGTGTCTCTCTTATGTTGGGGTCCATCCCTGGGACACCTTATAAAGGCAAATACCATAAAAGCTCGTACACAGGTGCAGGAAGTGCTGCTGGGTGTTTGGTTCAGGTCCAAGCTTATTGTGGCCAACTACACAAAGCAGTTCTAACTGACCTCTATTGTGATTGGTTTCCAGAAACACCAAAGCACAGAACATGCTACCAACAGAACGTGCTATCAACACTAGTATGAGAGCGTTTCCCAGCAACGGCAGTACAGCACATGAGACATTTTCCTTGTAGCATTAGTAATAGTACAAAATGACTGGCTGGACAGGCAACAGTCCCCTGGGCCTTAACCCTGAACGGAGGTTCATCCAGCACCAGGTAACACCTGTAACTATTTATCCAGAACAGCCAACCTCCTCTGACTTTCTTCCCGTGAGATCAGCTCTGTGAAGAGATGGGTCTGTCTGGTTTACTTTGTTGTTGTTGTTTTTTTTTTTAAACAATAAAGGACATGATAGAAAATCTTCCCAAAGAAATAGAAGCAAAGCAGAATTGTTTATTGTTCATGGGATTTTTCTTCTGTCCTTGAATGGTTACAGTAGCTATGACATAACAGGTAAATAAGGCAGGTGGCACCTGGGGATCACTCCTTGGCTATTTCAAAGAAAGTGCTACCCCCCAAAAATTTATCACCGGGATTCCAGATACGTTTTGCTTTGAGATGCACTCTTGCTATATATACTGTACTGGCTGGTTTTGTGTATCAACGTGACACAAGTTAGAGTCATCCGAGAGGAAAGAGCCTCAGGTGAAGAGATGCATCCATGAGATCCAGCTGTAAGGGGTTTTCTCAATTAGTGATCAGTTTGAGAGGGCACAGCCTAAGGTGGGTGGTGTCACCCCTGGCCTTGTGGCCCTGGGTTCTATAAGAAAGCAGGCTGAGCAAGCCATGAGAAACAAGCCAATAAGCAGCACCCCTCCATGGCCTCTGCATCACCTCCTGCCTCCAAGTTGCAGCCCTGATTGAGTTCCTGTCCTGACCTCCTCCAGTGACGGATATGATCTGAAAGTGTAAGCCAAATTCTTTTCTCCCCAACTTGCTTTTGGTCATGGTGTTTCATCACAGCAATAGAAACACTAACTAAGACAGATGCCTAGGCTGGCCTTGAACTCATCATCTTCTTCCTCACTTTCTTTATCCTGCCTCCTGAGTGCAGGGCCGGCCCCAGAGGCAAATCTAGAACTGAGGCCATATCTGAAACTTAGAATTCATTGAATGGGGCTGGTGAGATGGCTCAGCAGTTAAGAGCACTGACTGCTCTTCCGGAGGTCATGAGTTCAAATCCCAGCAATCACATGGTGGCTCACAACCATCAGTAATGAGATCTGATGCCCTCTTATAGGATATCTGAAGACAGCTACAGTGTACTTACATATAATAAATAAATAAAAACCTTTGGGCTGGAGTGAGCAGGAGCCGGAGCAAGAGGGAGAGAAGGGAAGGAGATGGGGGAGGGAGAATTCATTGAATGGATTTAATAATATCCTAAGAAGACAGAAGAGTCAATAAACTTGAAGACAAAGTCATAAAAAATGACCCTACCCAGGAGCCTTCAGTGCTACTCGGTGAACTGAGTGCCTAAGATCCTGCCTCCATCATCATCAACTTCAGTCAGGCAATCCTATCTGAAGGATGCAGAGAAAGATGGAGGAACATTGTCTTAGTTAAGGTTTTACTGCTGTGAACAGACACCATGACCAAGGCAACTCTTATAAGGACAACATCTAATTGGGGTTGGCTTACAGGTTCCAAGGTTCAGGCCATTTTTATTATCATGGTAGGAACATGGCAGTATCCAGGCAGGCATGGTGCAGGAGGAGCTGAGAGTTCTACATCTTCATCTGAAGGCTGCTAGCAGAACACTGGCTTCCAGGAAGCTAGGATGAGGGTCTTAAAGCCCACACCCATAGTGACACACCTACTCCAACAAGGCCACACCTCCTAACAGTGCCACTCCTTGGACTGAGCTTATACAAACCATCACAAACATGCATTTTGTCCCTGTTACTTTGGTTCTGTTTGTACATCTAAGAGTCTCGGGGACCAAACCACAACCTCCCCCACCCCCCACCCCCTGACCCTGAGATCCCACACTGGTCAATGGCCCATGGACTGTGTTTTGGTAAGACTTTGAAACTGGTGTTTTGAGTGAGAAATGCTCCTCCTGGGCTCAGGTGTTTGAACTCTTGGTGTCTTGATAGACTGGGGAAGTTAGAAAGCTTTAGGTCAGGTGGAGCCTTACTAGAGGTGACCCGACACTAGGGTGGGCTTTGCCCTACTTTCTCCTCTCCCCCCTCCCCTCTCCCTGCGTCTCTCCTGCCTCTCTGCCCTCTTTCTCCCCCATCTCTTTCTCTCTCTCCTTCTCTCTCAGCATCTTGATGTATAAATGAAAATGTGACCAGCCAGCTTCCTGTTGTTTTTCCCACAATGCATTTTCCCTAAGATAGACTCTGACCATCTGAAACCATAAGCCAAAAAAAAAAAAAACCTCACCTTCTTCCTTAAGCTACTTTGGTCAGGGTATTTTATGACAGCAACAGGACAGGAACTAGTACAGAGGGGACTGTTTGGCTCAGTGTTGGAGAGAAGCAGAGAGCACTGATTGCTGGTCTTCAGCCAGTTTTCTCCTCTCCCTTCCTCTGCAATAGACCTGTGCTGTCCATAGCTAAGGTGGGGCTCGATTAATTCAATCTAGAAAAAAAAAATCTCTCACGAACATGCTCAGATGTATATTCCCACCAAAACTCTAAATTCAGTCAAGTTGGTAGTAAAAATTAACCAGCCGAGAGCCCTGAGGTGATCAACCAGGTACAGAGAAACATACAGGTTTGAGTTTCTTCTCAACAAACAGTCCCCCGAAATATTACAAGCTGTTTCTGACTAAACCCTGTCTCGCTAAACAAACAAGAATAAATTTTTTTAAAGTTCACATTTGAATTTTTTCAGTTTTGTTTTTTGAGCTAGAGTCTTACTGTAACTCACAGAGATCCTCCTGCCTCTGCTGCTTGAGTGCTGAGATTACAAGCATGTGCCGGGCTAAATTTGAGGTGGGTTTTTTTTTTTTTTTTTTTTTTAAGATTTATTTATTGGGAGGCAGAGGCAGGCGGATTTCTGAGTTCGAGGCCAGCCTGGTCTACAGAGTGAGTTCCAGGACAGCCAGGGCTACACAGAGAAACCCTGTCTCGAAAAACCAAAAAAAAAAAAAAAAAAAAAAAAAAAAAAAAAAAAGATTTATTTATGTATTATATATATAAATACACTGTAGCTGTCTTCAAACACACCAGAAGAGGGCATCAGATCCCATTACAGATGGTTGTGAGCCACCATGTGGTTGCTGGGAATTGAACTCAGGACCTCTGGAAGAGCAGTCAGTGCTCTTAACCGCTGAGCCATCTCTCCAGCCCTTGAGGTTATTTTGAAACAGGTTTTTGCTCTGTACCCCAGGCTGGCTTTAAACGTGAGATCTCCCTAGCTGAGCACCTCAACCTCTGTGGTGGTTTGTATTTACTTGGACAGGGGAGTGCACTATAGGGAGGTATGGCCTTGTTCGAAGAAGTATCACTGAGGATGGGCTTTGAGACCCACCCTCCTCCTAACTGCCATTGAGACAAGTCTTCTCTTTGCCTTCAGAACAAGATGTAGATCTCTCAGCTCCTCTTGAGCCATGCCCTCCTGGACGCTGCCATGCTCTCACCTTGATGTTAATGGACTGAATCTCAGAGCCTGTAAGCCAGTCCCAATTAAATGTCGTCCTTATAAGAGTTGCCTTGGCCAGGCGGTGGTGGTGCATGCCTTTAATCCCAGCACTTGGGAGGCAGAGGCAGGCGGATTTCTGAGTTTGAGGCCAGCCTGGTCTACAGAATGAGTTCCAGGACAGCCAGGACTACACAGAGAAACCCTGTCTCGAAAAACCAAAAAAAAAAAAAAAGAGAGAGAGAGAGAGAGAGAGAGAGAGAGAGAGAGAGAGAGAGAGACAGAGAGAGAGAGAGAGAGAGAGAGAGAGAGAGAGTTGCCTTGGTCGGGGCTGGAGAGATGGCTCAGCGGGTTAAGAGCACTGACTGTTCTTCCAGAGGTCCTGAGTTCAATTCCCAGCAATCAACCACATAGTGGCTCACAACCATCCGTAATGGATCAGATGCCCTCTTCTGGTGTGTCTGAAGACAGCAACAGTGTAGTACAGTGTACTCACATACATAAAATAAATAAATAAATCCTTAAAAAAAAAAAAAAAGAATTGCCTTGGTCATGGTGTCTGTTCACAGCAATAGAAACAACCTCTGAGATTGTAGACTCCAGCCACCATATAAGGCTCTGGTCTGAATTTCTCTCTGCAAAAATAAACTTAAATTTTGGTATAATTTTAAATGTAGAAGGAAAACTGTGAAGAGACTCCAGAATTTCCTTTATGTGCTCCCCAGTCCTGCACTGTCAGCATCTTCCAAGCCGTGGGCAGCCAGAAATAAACACTGGTCCACTGCTGTTAGCTACACTCTAGGTTTATACAGACTCCACCAGCTCCTCCTCCAATGTTCTTTTTCTGTTCCAGAATCCAATCCAGGAGCCCATGCTGAGTTTAGTGTCATTTCACAGATTTAGCTAGGGGCTTCCTCTTGCTGATGAAGGGGACTGGCGGACGTGGGGGTGGGGGGAATGACTCCTGGGGACTCTTGTCTCTCTCTCTCAGTTGGGGATGTGCATGCTTACTAATCCCTTTCTCTAGATGCCTCTGCTACTCCAATCTGAGGAAGTGTAAGCACAGGGTAAGAACCAAGGACCTTAAACAGTCACATATCCTCCCAGCCCTCCTGTGACTATAGCTTGTGTGAGCCCCTAGAGAGAAAGCGAGCCTGGAGCAGCCTGCCCTTAGCAATTCTCAGCCGATCCAATAGGCAGTAATCGATTGAGTCCCTCCTGTGCACAAGGCCCTCTGGTAGATGTTGGGGGGAATTTTTTTTTTTTTTTTTTAAACAACCACCGTATCCTACTTTTTAAGAAGCCAACATGCATTCAGAGAGAGCCGGCTACAGCCACATGGGGGTGAGAGGCAGGTAGCAATGGTGTGAACAGGAGCAAGGAGATGCTTCCACCTAGGATGGCTGAGGGGGCTTCTAGAGAAGCTGACATCTGAAACCAAGCCTTGGAAAAGAGGGTAGAATTCCCAGGGTAGAGGTGGAAGGGAATGAAGTTCTGGATGGAAGGGAAAAAAGGCTCAGAGGTAGAGACAGCAAGAATTGGGTGTAGAGAACGGACAGCACAGGCTTCCCATGTAAAGGAGAAAATAAGGATGCCTAACACCACCTAAGAGTGTGGCAGGAGATCGGCCCCCACCCCAGCCGGTGGTAAGAGGCACCCAGATTTTCCCATGGGTAAAATAAGAGCTGGGGGAGGGGCTGGTGGCAGCAGAGGTAACAGGATAAGTGAGCAGAATGGAAATTATGTCAGGAAGTGATCTTGTCTTATGGGGTCATAAGCACCCAAACCAAGAGGGTCACAGGGATGGAAAGGGAAGAGGCAGGTGTAAAGAGATGGGACACTTATGGATGTAAACAGAGGGTAGAGGCTGGAGGGAGGGAGGGTGACTGCAGTCATGGACCAGCCGAGGCCATGGCTACTGAAGGGGCTAGTTGAACCAAGGGATTTTTGAGGTCCAAGGTACCTGAGATGCCCAAGGCGAGTGTCACTGGGGAAGAATGGGGAGGGTACCAGCCTGCGTGGCAGGTGTCTTGTTCACAATGCCTCTAAGTATTTTTACTCCAACAGAACTCAGTGAAGATCCATATCAATGGGGAGTCAAAGCATTTCCTCAGCTGATTGATACCATTGATTGTACCCAACAGAAATGTTCTCAAGGGGCTGGGGACGTAGCTCAATTGGTAGAATGTTTGCCTGGCACGCATGAATCCCCCGTGTTAGTGCATACACCAGGCATGCAACCCCAGTATTCTGGAGAAGGAGACAGATGTCTCAATTCAAAGTCATCCTCAGCTACATAGTGAGTTCTAATCCTGTCTTTAAAAACAAAACAAAAACAAACAAACAAAATCCAACAAAGAATGAGCAGAAAAGTGTCCTCAGCTCCTTCTAACCCAGCTTCACCTCTGAGTGAAACCACTCAGAAAAGTCCTGTCACAGCCGGGCAGTGGTGGCGAACACCTTTAATCCCAGCACTTGGGAGGCAGCGGCAGGTGGATTTCTGAGTTCCAGGACAGCCAGGGCTACACAGAGAAACCCTGTCTGGAAAAACAAAAACAAAAAGTCCTGTCACAACCTGGTGGCCCCATTTTCCAGCCCCTCATCTACCTTGGCCTATTTTCCAACCTCAATTTTTTCTACACAGTGGCTCTGTCCAGCCCCGCCCTTACTACAGCCCTCTGGCCATCTTTCCTCATAGTTTGCCCTGTCACTCCTTTGGGGAACTCACCATACTGATTTCCCTCAGCGCCCAGGTCTGTGGTTCACCAGTTAGGACAGTGAACCCCTCAGCGATGGGGACCACCTCCCGTTGTTCCAGAGAGCCCACCTGGTAATTTTGAGAGCTCAAGAGGTTCAGATTTCTGCTTTTATTTTAAAACATAGTGCTTGCATGTGTCCATTTTGGGAATGTTTGTGTTTGGGTTCTTGGAGTTTGCTTTAGGATGGGTTTTGGGCATTGGAGAGTCTTGCAGTGTATCCCAGGCTGGCCTTTAAAACCCATTGGCCTTTCCCAGCATCCTGAGTGCACTGTGCTCACAGCCTGACTCTGGGTTTTTGGTCTTCTCTGGACTGAAACTGTTTTGAATCCTTCCTTGCCTGGGGATGGTTTCTGCCAGAGCTCTCACTTTATATATTCATTTATTCATTCAGGCCGTGCAATCAATTATCAAAGCTGGATAGTGTCAGGCGCTGCTGAGGGGCCGCAGACACCGTGGGGACACTGATGACAAGAAACATTGTGAAACCTCTGTGGGGATCAGAGAGGACCCTCGAGGGAAGCTTTTCTCGCTGTGGGGCCACCGGGACCTTGTCTAGCTCGTGGTGTCATGCAGAGCTGCCCAGGTATTGAGCCTGCCAAAGGGCGTCCTCCAGAGACCTCTTGTCTAGCTCTGACACCACCCCCACCGTAGCAGCACAGCAGGAGACAGGAGCTGAGCAGCCCCGAGATCCCCAGTGAAAGTCCCTGGCGCTGGCCTGAGAACCTGGGAAGGCGGCTCGGTGGCGGGGCCTGGTTGTGGGCGGTGTCGCTTGTAGGGACGGACCTGGCACTAGGACACTGGCCTTGGAGCCTGTGGGGATGGGGAGGGCCTGGAAGGAAAGTCAGTGAGTGGGATGTGAGAGGCGGGGCGTGAGCTTCTGAGTCCTTCTGGTTCCTAGGACCTCCTCAGAGAGGAGTGACAGCCTCACCGACCAGAGCAATGGGTGAAAATATCCTTCAGGGGCCCTTAGATCGGAGTGGGAAAGGGGGAGGTCCGGCGACTGCTCCCACGTGCCCACTCGGACTGACGGAGCAGACAATCATCGCCCTCTTCGCTGGGTGTCCGGGCTCAGTGGGCAGCACTGGGATCTAGCGGAGCTGGACTCTGGGCTCCCGATGACCGCTGAGTCCTGAGAGCCCCTAGGTTAGAGGTGTATGTGCATGGCTATTTGGGATTGCACTTTGGGTCCAGCAGCAGCAGGTCAGCTCTGGAACACATCTGACTTGAAGAGCCCCAGCTGAAGCCCCGGAATCAAGCTTCTTTCTTTCTTTCCTTCCTTCCTTTCTTCCTCCCTCCCTCCCTCCCTCTCTCTCTCTTTTTTTCCTCTCTCCCCCCTTCTCCCCCCTCCCTCCCTGTACCTCAGTTTTGTGGTCTGTGCATTGAGAATAACAGTGGTCCAACTCTCCAGTGTATATACAGTGTATACACATATACAGTGTATATACAGTGTATAAAGTGTCCAGAACCCGCTCAGAAGGCTTAGAAAATGCTGGCCACTATAGTCTCCCAGTTTTAATTTTCTTTTTTTTTTTTTTTAAGACTGATTTATTTTTATTTATATGAGTACACTGTTGTTTTCTTCAGACACACCAGAAGAGGCCATTAGATCCCATTACAGATGTGAGCCACCATATGGTTACTGGGAATTGAACTCAGGACCTCTGGAAGAGCAGTCAGTGCTCTTAACTGCTGAGCCATCTCTCCAGCCCCAGTTTTGATTTTCAAGGTTACAGTTTCCCAATGTCCAAACATTTAGGGTATAGTCCAGTTTTGAGCTGCATGGTACTCTGAGTAGTGTCTTAAAAACCCCAGCCATCTTACTGTATATAACTTTAGCTAGCTTGGAACTCCCTAGACCAGCCTGTCCTGAACTGGCTGAAATTCTCCTGCCTCTGCTGCCTCCATACTAAGCCAGGCTTACAGGTGTGATTAGTACACTTGGTTCTCATAAAATATTTTAGAGGCAGAGACTGTTGCACAAATATTCATTGCGGTATATATTGTTTTGTTGATTTGAAGGCAAGGTCTTATATAAGCGGCTGGCCTCAACTTTTTTTTTTTTTTTTTTTTTCGAGACAGGGTTTCTCTGTGTAGCCCTGGCTGTCCTGGAACCCACTCTGTAGACCAGGCTGGCCTTGAACTCAGAAATCCACCTGCCTCTGCCTCCCAAGTGCTGGGATTAAAAGCGTGTGCCACCACCACCCAGCTGGCCTCAACTTCTGATCTAGCCGTGTCCACCTTTTGAGTACTGGGATGACAGGGATTACAGTATATTGTTATCAGCACTGTATTTTATTCTCGTTGCTTATCTCCTACTGTGCCTAATTTATAAGTTAAACTTTATCATGTAGAATATATTCATGCATGCATAGATAGCATTCATTGTATGGGGTTCGTTTTGGAGTTTCTGGTATCTACAGGGGCTCTTGGAATGGGCCCTGTACAGTTAAGAGGCATTGTACTCTGTTTATTCCTGTTTAACAGAAAGAAAAACTGAGGATGGAGAGGTTTTAGGCACCAGCCCAAGGTCATACAGCCCACAAGTGTCAGGATTCAAGCTAACAGCCTCCCAACCCACTCCTTCCAGTTCTGTCCTAAAACCAGTGAGCTACATCCTGAAAAACCTATTAAGATCTTTCTCACCCAAGGGACCCAGTTGTTGTTCCCTCAAGGTTTCTGGCAGTCTGTCCAAAGCTAGGACATAGGCCGTAGCACCGATGCCTGTGCGTGCTGGTGCACACCCGGGGGCTTAGGAAGTACTGGATTCATGAATGCAGGGGATGAAGAACCAACTGGATCTGCCTTGCAGATTTGCTCTCAGAGTTGAAGTTGGCTGTGCCCTGGGGCCACATTGCTGTCAAAGTCTGGGGCTCCCAGAAGAACCCTCCAGTTCTCTGCTTGCATGGCTGGCTGGACAATGCCAATTCCTTTGACAGGCTCATTCCTCTTCTTCCACAAGGTAGGGCTGTGGGCTGAAGGGCAGCGGAGGGGTGAAGGCAGCGGTGCCGACCCCTCTCTTCTTCTCTGCCATAGACTTCTGTTACGTGGCCATGGATTTCAGAGGTCATGGACTCTCATCTCATTACAACCCAGGTCTCCCGTACCGCCACCAAAATTTTGTGAGTGAGATCCTAAGGGTGGCAACAGGTGAGTCAGAGCCAAAGTGAGTGCCATGAAGGAGTTGGGGGTGGGGAGGGGGAGGACCTCTGTAACACCTCTTATCCTAAGAGTAGGATGCCATATCTAAGAGGCAGTACTGGCCTGGGAATGGATGCCTGGGGTTTCTGCTTCAGGTTTCCTGGCAACTGAAAAGAGCTTGCTTCTCCACTAGGAGCTTCCCCATAGTGGAGCTCCAGCCCCTTCAGGGGGTCTCCTGCTGGGGCTGGGGGGTGGGGGTGGGGCTGCTGCAGGTCTTTGGAGGAAGTCCTAAGCCAGGGCACTGGAAAAAGAACAGAGAAAGGCTGGGCCATGCGAACCTCCTTTCTGGCTTTGTGTTTTCAGCCTTTAAGTGGACTCAATTCTCCCTCATGGGTCACAGTTTTGGTGAGTGAGTTTAAGGCGGGACCTGAGTTCTGTAGGAAAGGGAGAAAACTTGACACTGTGGGACTTGATACCTTTCCCTGCCCCTCTGAGGAGAGGGTTAAGAGAATCTTCTCATGCTTACCTTAGGGACTGGACCCTTGAGCATCAGAGGGAGGGAGGGAGGTATGGCCTTGTGTATGCTTTCTGATGAAGGGAACTTGGTGGCCCAGGGAGAGGCCAGAGTTTAAGATGCAGAGTCTCAACCCCATGGTGGGAAAGGAACTGGGGGCAGGACACCCCCAGGAAAGAGCTAGAGGGAGGGTACTGGGAGCTGGGAGGGGCCACACAGAGTGTCACCACAGCTCTTTTGTCTGGCAGGTGGCACTGTGGGCGGCGTGGTAAGTAACTGGCTGTGCTGGGGTTGCCTGGGGACCTGGGGGGGGGGGGCAAGCAGAAGGTAAGATAGAAAGTGTCCCGCACCTCCTTAGCTAGAGTCAGTTTCCACACACAGTGTCCTAGTGAAGATCCTTTGTAGAGTCTCTGCTGTCCTGACTGTCATCCCCAAGACTCCCAAGACCAGGGTTACCAGGGTCTCCAGCCAGGTCTGAGGATCAGAACACTCCTGTTCCAGAGAAGCCTGTGCCTTCCCCACCCACTCACTTGTCCCTCTGTCTGTTGTCTCTAGTTCGCCTGCATGTTCCCCGAGATGGTGGACAAACTGATCTTACTGGACTCGGTGCTACTTCTCCTGGACTCTAATGTAGGAGAGGTTCTGGGAGGCTGTCATGGGGACTGACCCCAGATTTTAGGGGGTGCCTTCAGCTCTGTCTCCTGTGGTGGACATTAAGGAGTTAGCCGGTAATCTCCCCCAGAGAGGGCAGCATCTTAAAGCTTGTGACCCTAAGAATATGAGGGAGCAGGGTGTGGGAGCTGGGGGGAAACTCAGTGTGTGGCCTGGCTTCTGCAGAAAGCTGGTGGATCCCAGCATAGACTGTGGACCAGCAGAAGGTGGGTGAGGGGAGCAGCCATGGACGGAGGAAGCTCTGGGCCACAGAGATCCCTGCACTAACACTTAACCATCACTTTGTGCTGATCACATGGAGCATCAAACCTGAATGTGGTTTGATAGAAAACTACTGACTACCACTGTCTGTCACAGCAGCCAGTGCTATTCCTAGTCTGAGATGTTGCTCTGTCCTTTTCCTATTGTGTGAGCCTAAGAAGTTGGTTTCTTCCAGAGGACTCTGCTATGTCAATTTAAATCCTTCCATTTAGGCCAGGCAGTGGTAGTGCATGCCTTTAGTCCCAACACTTGGGAGGCAGAGGCAGGTGGATTTCTGAGTTTGAAGCCAGCCTGGTCTACAGAGTGAGTTCCAGGACAGCCAGGGCTACAGAGAAACCCTGTCTCGAAAAACAAAACAAAACAAATCCTTCCATTTATAAAATGGCCACACCTGCCCTGAGGACAAGAACTCTTCCTCATCTTCTTCCTCTTCCTCCTCCTTCTTGAGACAGAAACTCATTCTGTAATCAAAGCTGGCCATGAACTCATGACAATCCTTGTGCCCCAGCCTCCTAAGGGGTAGGAATTACAGGCGTGAGCCATCATACCTGGCTCTGTGGATTTGCTTTTCTCTCTCTGTCTCCCTGTCCCTGCACATTGTAAACACTCAGTAATTTTCCACTGCATGAACCAGTAACTCACGGGTTAATGTGGAATTCAATGTACAGACTATGGCAAACTTCACCCTTTGGTCTTTGTCATGTCCCACTGATGACACAAGTATGGAGCCTCAGAGCTTCCTCCTGGGTGGGGCTTGGTGGCAGTGAGCCCCAAAAGTCTGAACCTGATGGTCTTCTTCTAGTGGGGACACAGGGTATGGCAGATGGAACTTCAGATCTACCTCCTTGCCTAACCTGGCTCCACTCCCTGCCAGTAGCAATGACATTGATTGATATCGTGAAGTTGCCCACCCTCAGTGGCACCCTAGAGTCGCATCTCTTGGCAGTTAACTACCACCACCAAAAAAATCATCCAGTCCCTCTAGCTGTTCCAGACAAGCCTGTGCTGAATGAGGGAGGGCTGACTGGCGGGGGCTGATCCCTCCGAAGGGCACCTAGGACCAGTAGAGGGGCCAGGAGCCCTCATCTGGGCCTTCGCAACTCGCCAGCCATGGCTGAATCCTTAGGAAATGGAGAACATTCTGACCTACAGGCGGAGAAGCATAGAGCACGTGCTGCAGATGGAGGCCTCCCAGAAGTCCCTGAGAGTCTTCAGCCCAGAGGCGCTTCTGCAGTAGTGCGTGCTGGGAGCAGGGGAGGAGGGGGTGGCACTGAGACTGCTGTGCCCTCCAAGTCCGGGAGAGGATGCCTCCTCTTTCTCCTCCTGCTTTTCCCCTCCTCCCATTCCCCCTCCTCCTCACAAGGTCACCCCCTGTCCCCACCCCAGCTTGCTTCCCCCTGGGGTGGCACCCAGCACCAGGCCTCTTGGACACTTCTCAGAAGCTTCTTGTTGTCACCACCCCTCTTTAGTCCTGCTTGGGGGGGGGGGGAAGGGAAGGGCTCCTCCTTTCCCCTCAAGTTCATTTTACACCTCTTCCCTCTGTCTACCGGCCTTAGGCTCCTTAACAATTTACCCACAGTTCTCTCCCATTCTCCTTCGAGAGCTGTGTGATGGCTTCTGCCCCAGAGCCACTACACCACCTGGTTCCTTGTTGCCCTCTAAACTCTGCAAGCATGGCCACACTTGGGACTGCCCGCCCCATACACACACACATTTGTGCATACTGCATCTGGTGGTGCACACAGTAGGACAAGGCTTTTTTTGTTGTTGTTGTTCTCTAGGCCAATCAGCCTTCTATTGACAGGTGAATGCTTTTGTACAGAGCTCAATAACATTATGTCTACATAAATGGATATGGACACAAAGTAACAGGCAGGCTGTTAAGTAACCCCACTGACTCTGACCTCTCCATCCTTCATGGGTAGCATCCGTGGGTAGCTACCACGGATAGCTACCTCCTTCCTCTTTCCTGCTGTCCTCTCTGGAGACTGAACCTAGTCCTGGGCAAGTACGTTACCACTGAGCCACATCCCTTTCCCTTTTTGTTCTTTGTTTGTTTTAGAGAGATTTAGCTATTACTCAGGCTGGCCTTGAACCTAGTACGTAGTCATGACGGGCCTTGAATTTAAGGTCCTCCTGCCTCAGCCTCTCTAAGGGCTAGAATTAAACCATACCCCCAACTCAAGCTGCCTGTTTCCCTTCCTGTCTGACTCCTGAGCTTGATCAAGGTCCGGTTCCTTTAGTGCATTTCTGTCTCCCCCAGGCTCCTGAATAAAAACAGCCACTTGACTAAAGATTGCGGAGGACTCCTGCTGCACAGAGGAACCAAGAAGGTGGCCGCAGGTAAGGACTGTCTGTTGTTACTGAGGGACATCATGGGGCCTTGCCTGTGCCAGGCTGATGCTTGGCGTGTACAGTGTCTCACGGGCTCTTCCATTGCCTCATACAAGGCCCTGTGAGAGCCACGGAAACTGAGCCTGCCAATAGCCAAGTATCTGACGCTAGGTCACATAAGCGCTGGTGAAAGACATTCTCTGGGAAGGATGGCTAGGTATTTGGACTAAAAGTTGATGACTGTCATGGCTGTGCCTGCTGGGTCTATGGGAAAGAGGTTTTCAGAACACGTGGAGATGCTGTGGCTCCAGGAGCCCCTGGCAGGAGCATCTTCTGAATTACCTGTCCTGTATATTTGTCAAAAAAAACCTTGACTCAGGGTCAGAGAGGTGCAGTTTCCCATCAAGACTGTGAGTGTGCTGGTGAGCCACACTAGCTCAGGCAATGGGCCAGAATCTACAGGTGGTATCACTCCAAGAAATGACATTTCCTAGGCTTGAGTAAGGAGGAGGCCGAGCAGGAACTGTCCATCATGATGGGGAGGGTAAGGCGGTATGGTGGCAGGAGCAGGAAGCAGCTGGTCACCCGGCAACTGGTGCTTAGCTCACTCACTGCCTTCTTTTCAGTCTTGGACCCCCAGCGCATGGGACGGTGCTGCCCAGAGTCATAGTGGGCCTCCCCACCTCACTCTAATCTAGAAACTCCCTCAGAGACAGGTGCAAAGATTTGTTTCCATGGTGATTCTAAATCCTGTGAAGTTGACACTCCAGATTAACCATGGCAACAATGGTACCGATAAGCAATGAGTAAATTCCAGAGCTCTAGGGAGAACGGGCCCTGCTCTAGAGGGTGGTTGTAGGAGCTGCTCTCAGGTGAGATGAAAGCTTCTGTGAGGTGGTGTCATGAGACAGGAAGTGCCCCCAAATGGGACACAAAATCCAGGGTTTGGTGCCAGCTAGGCTGATCATGGGACTTAACTCTATTGTCAGGAAACAGGTAAGGTCATTGCCACTCCCGTAGGCTGATAGGCTTAGTTGAGGTTGTAAATGTGACTGAATTTCTGAAGAACCAAAAGCCACCCCTCCCAGTGCCTGTGTGTGTGTGTGTGGGGGGGGGGCAAGTTGTGGAGTCCTGGCCAAAGAGGGGACACTAGGGAGTGCTGGGAACTGGAGCCAACAGGCTTTGACAGAGACAGGTAGTCACCTGGGAACTCTTGTCCTGATTGACAAGAATTCCAATTGCTGAAGAGGAATAATCAATACACAATGAGGGTCACAGGGCGCAGGCCCGGAGTGTTTGGGTCCAGGCCATCATTCTGATCTGTTTGATTTTTTTGTTAGTCTTGAGCCTCTGTCTCCCCTCCTTAAAAACTCATAGGAAAGTTGAAGTCCCAGACTTCTGTGCCCCGACAAAGATGACCAAACCAGCCAGGGGTTCCCTGTACAGAAACGGGCTAATCCAGAAGGGGATGCTTCCAGCCAGTTCAGAGAACCCAGCTGGGCCCAGAGTTACCTGGGATTCGGGCACAGATGCTGAATAGACACTAAGGAGACAGTTGGGCATTGCTGTGCTGGGAGCACTGTGGCAGGAGCACTTCTCTATAGCAGAATTAGCTTAGGAGAAGGTAGATTCTGATCTTGCTGGCTTTCTAGATATGGACATCGTTAGGAAGCCATTGCTCTGCCCCTGCCTCCCACCCACCCCCACGGGCATGATTTCTGAGTAATTCGGGTGAGGAAGCAGTTGCAAGTTTCCTGACTCCCACTTTCAGCAAAAGGGAGTCCCCAACTAAGCCAGGACATGAGGTGTCAAAGCTAATTTAATCAGGCAGATGTACCAGGATAGGGAGAGAGTCACATGACACAGCCTTAGACACGTTCTTCTCAACACAAGTGTTCCAGCCCAGAGCTTGCTTCAAGCCAGGTATGGCGTGCCAGCCTGAATCCCTGGCATTCAGGATGTTGAGGCAGGAAGATAATGCTCTAGGCCAGCCTGGATTACATAAAAAGACCCTGACTCAAGCAAACAACAAAAGCAACACCTGCACCACACAGACTCCTGGTGGAAGTATTCTTCAAAGAGAGAGAAGCCTGCTCTGTTCAGGCCTCCTAAGGACAAAGAGAAAAGCCCCATCAGTCTCTGGCCAGGGAAACCCTACCCTTCCCTTCAGGATGCAGAAATGTCTACCATAAACCCAGCTGCAGTCTGTGGAAAGCACCGGTTTGGCTTGAGCAGATCCACAGAAACACTTGGCAGGGGATCTGGGACGGCTGCCCATATTTGAAAGGGAAAGGATTTGTTAGAAGAGCCGGGCTTTCTAGTAGCCCCGTGAGTGAGAAATGGAGAGGTCTAACAACACAGCCATCCCCAACAGGACGACAAGAGCCAGAGGCTCTGAGGACCATGTCTGTGGGCACAGTGCCTTCCCTGCCGGCCTCTGCTGGATCTGCCTGTGACCTTGGCAAGTTCCAACAGGGACAGGGAGCAGGAAGATCGCTGAGTTTACTGCTACTCCTCAGAGGGCCAGGCCTCCTAGGTGGGAAGGAGGCGCCCATACTTAGGTAGAGCAGCTGCTGGGGCTGCCTGTGAATGCTCAAGGGTCAGGATCTGTTTGGTTTTTGTTCTCAATTAATCTCTGGCTGTGTGCACATATAGAGGTCAGAGAACAACTTGTGAGGGTAAGTTCTCTTCATCCGCCTTGTGGGTGTCAGATTGAACTCAGGTCTTCAGGCTTAGTGACAAATGCCTTTGCTGACTGAGCCATCTTAATGGCCCCAGGGAACTCTTGTTTTTCTTTCTTTCTTTTTTCTTTTTTTAAACAAACTAAGTCCAGAAAGAATAGACCTATATGACCTGACTCTGTCCCAGGTGGATGTCACTTATCCTCTAAACAGTGGGCTCATCTGTCAGTCCTGAGGCCAGCCTCTCCCCTCCCAGCCTTTCCTACAAGTGGAGCTATGCAGCCTTGCTCTGGGACAGACGGATGGCTAAGGGACTATCCCTGGCACCCCAACTGAATAACCTGGATATTGGGAAGCAATCGGCAGAGAATATTGCTAAAGCAGAGACAGAGAAAGGTCAGCAGATACAGAGGCCACACGGTGGCAAGGACCTGCCAGGAAGCTGAGGGAAGAGGACAGTAAGATGCTTCTGAGCACAGGGCTGGAGGCGAGACCAAGCAGGGCCAAGTAAGTCTGCACTGTGGTGTCCATGGCTTCATAAGGGTTCAGCTCAGCTCAGTCCATCTCCCTGTCCAGGATACAGGCAAGATGACAGGGATCCAGCCTTACAGGTTGAAGATGTTTTAGGGGTCAGTGGGACTTAAGGCACACAGCCTCCTGCTGGGAATCCCTGGAAGCCACTTGTACTAGGAACGTTTATTCATCTGATGTAATTGTCATCTTGGAGGTTTACCACCTCTGCTGCTAACCTAGGCTTAGTCCTGGAAGCTTTTAGCCTCTGTACAATCTTATACAGGCCTAGAATGTTTTCAGCCTCTGAGACTTACTGTTGAATAATCTCATCCTTTCTAGCTCTTTCTGAACTCAGCTGTACTGGAAATCCTCTCCAAGCTGACTGATTCAATCTGGCTTCTCTCTCAGCCTCTGACTGAATTGCTCTGCTTGGCCTCAAACTAACTGTGGTGATCTGTTCTAATCTTCTGGCTCCTTCTCATTCTCTGGCTCATTCTGTCTTCAACTGTGTGTAGCTTGTTCTTTCTCTGCAACTTGTCTCTGTACCACTGTCCCAGTAAAACTGCTTCCTTCCTCTCTTCCTCTGTGCAGCTTCCTCTTAGGTTGGCTCTCTTTCCTGCCTCTTCTCGTGAAACTTGGGCAGATCCTATTCTGTCAAATCTTTCTCTGATTTGTCACTTTTTCTGCCAGTCAATTAGACATCACTTTCAAACATGGCGCTTCCTTCTACAAACTGTCTCTACCCTCATTGTTTGGGATTAAAGGTGTGTACTAAAGGCATGTCTGGATATTCCAGCCAGAGTGATTAAATGTGTGTGCTAAGGGCTGAGCCACACCACAACTAGAAACTGTTCTTTTCAATAAACAACACAATCTCAAGGTTCACAGTGTGATCAAATAACTGGCAACAGCTGCTGACCTCAGGGAACTCCTCAGTCCTATCTTGAGAAGGAATTCCCCCACTGATGAGAGAGGAGACCGTCTGGCCATGGCTTGCTGTGACCTTGAGGACATCTTCATCCCATGTCCAGGCTCTCCAGTTTCATAATGGGAGGAGTATCCAGCTCCTCGACAGAGAGAGGTCAGAAGTAATGTCCACTTGCAGCCACTTTTGTCTGTCCCCAGAACACAGGTGTCCTTGCCTAGGGAGGTGCACAGGGATGTGGGGTTCACAGGACAGGGGAGGGGTGACAGCGAGGGGGCAGTGGGCAGAGCTCTGGCACTGAGGTATAGGAGGAAAGAGTGACACATGGCATCTTAAGTTCTAGAATAGTCTGTGTCCTAGTCAGGGTTTGTATTCCTGCATAAAACATCATGACCAAGAAGCAAGTTGGGGAGGAAAGGGTTTATTCAGCTTACACTTCCACATTGCTGGTCCTCACCAAAGAAGGTCAGGAAGCAGGAGCTGATGCAGAGGCCATGGAGGGGTGCTGCTTACTTCCCCTGACTTGCTCAGCTAGCTTTTTAATAGAACCCAGGACTACCAGCCCAGGAATGGCATCATCCACAATGGGGTGGGACCTTTAGCTTTGATTACTAATTGAGAAAATGCCTTACAGCTGGATCTCATGGAGGCATTTCCTCAAGGGAGGCTCCTTCCTTTGTGTTAACTCAGCTTGTGTCAAGTTGACACACAAAACCAGCAGGTCTAGTCTGTGGTCTGGAAGCTGTGGGGAAGGCTTCAGGCAAGGTGGGGTTGGACTCAGGACCTGGATTAGGGACTGAAATGATTTGTACTAATTCCTGGCTGTGACCAAGAGTCAGACATCTGAAACTTTCTTGAGATCTTCACCAAAAGTGACTTTGATGCTGGTACCTCCTCAGGGATCCCATGGGGCTGGTGAAGTATTTTCACATTCTCCGAGCAGAGCCCCCAGACCTGGAGGAAGTCACAAGCTAGGACAGACCCCACCCTGCAAGAGCAGAGAGGGCCCTTCATCTAGCAGAGAGATTGGGTGACAGTTCAGGGTGGCACAGAGGCCTTGCCTTCAGATTTGTTAGGCTGAGGTGATCTGAGAGAGCAGCAACCAATCTCCTCCACATGGTCCTCCGGGCGTCGAGAGCTACAAGTGCTTGGCGAGAACTCTGTCAATAATCAGACAAGGCATTTGTCATCTATGAATCTCTAATTAGAGACGAAAACATAATAATTACAGAAAATAGAGTTTCTTAATGTTTTTATAATTGCTTTTTCTCTCAGAGTGTGGCAGAGAGTTGTTTTTTTTTTTTTTTTTTTTTTTTTCTTGTTGTTGGTTTTTTGAGATAGGATTTCTCTGTATAGTCCTAGAATTCTGTAGACCAGGCTGACTTCAAACTCAGAGATTTGCCTGCCTCTGCCTCCTGTGTGCTGGGATTAAAGGTGTATACCATCATGCCTTCTTTCTTCCTTTCTTTCTTTAAGTACTAAAATTCGTTTTATTTTCTATGTATGGCATTTTGCTTGTTTATGTGCATCAGACATCAAAGATCTGAGGAGTGCATCGAAGTCTGTAGAAGTGGAGTTACGGATGACTGAGAACTACCATGTGGATACTGGGAACTGAAACTGGCTCCTTTAAAACAGCCAATGAGTGATCTTAACCACTGAACCATCTCTCCCACCCCCTTTTAAACTTTGTCACCTTGTCTCAGTCTTCTCCCTGTCACTATTTAAAAAACCTGAGTCCAGGCATGGTGGTGCATACTTTGAATCCTCAAAGAGGCAGAAGTGGTTGGGGCCTCATCTATACAACAAATCCAGGCCAGAAAAGGCTACATTGTGAAACCAGTCTCAAAAATAAATACATAAACAAATCTTTAAAACACAAAAACATGCTGGGGAGTGATGCGCATACTGTTAATCTCAGCTCTCAGGAGCCAGAGGCAGGTTGATCTCTGAGTTCAAGACCAGCTTGCTCCAGGACAGCCAGGGGTGCCCAGAGAAACCTTGTCTCAAACACAGACAAACAGGCACAGACACAGACACACACAGACACACAGACACACACACACACAAACTAGGTAACTTATGAAGAATAAACATGTAAGGTTTGGTGTGGTAGATCTGTGGTAGAGTGCTTGCTGGCACGCAGGAGGTCCTGGGTTCCACCCCAGCACTGTAGAAAGGGAAAGAGTTAGTTGAGGGCTCTGGGCATTGGCAGCACACACATTTAAACCCAGCACTTAGAAGGCAGAGGTAGGCAGATCTTCGTGAGTTTGAAGCCAGCCCTGTCTACCAAACAAACAAGAACAAAAAACCAAAGAACCCCCATGTGACTTAGCACCGGAACCAGAAAAGGAACATTAAATTAAAGGGGGTGTGGCTGAAGAGATGGCTCAGCCGTGAAGAGCACTGACTGCCCTGTTTCTACCCAGTCCTTGGCTTTACCTCAATTTTAACAATGTTCCCATGTTGGGGACACAGAATTGTAAACTCCTGTCCTGCAGCTGTCGCTTCTGCCTTGACCTCTCCTGGACTGGTTTCTTTCTTCTTGAGTTCAGAATCGTGGTGTTGCAACTGGACATGTGTCCCTTTGATGGATTTTGGAATTTGAACCATTTGCTTCTTTGATTTTAACACCAGTGAAGGTTGATATTTGCATTTAAATGTTTATCAAGTTGGGCACTCCGCCCACTTGCAGAAGGTGCTCAGATCTGACTTCCCCTTCTCTTTGGTGGCTGTGCACATGGCCACTGATAGACTTTTGGAAGGCCTCTTTCTCATGCACTGACACCTGCAGCCCTCCCTGTTTCCTTAGAGGAGCAGGTCCCAGAGTTGACTTTCCCATCTCCTGCCAGCGCTTGAAAATGCCCGAGGCTTGTGTGTTCCTGCAGGACAGTAGAGGCTGCTCAGCCCCACCCCCAAAAACCCTGTACACAGGTCTCCAGAAATCATAGATGTGGCCCAGGAGGGCGTGGCTAAGCCTTCCTAGATGAGAGGAGTTGTCCGTCATCCATGGCAGGGACCATGTCAGACCGTTAAAAGGATAATATTCAGGCCTTTCTACTCCTCCGACAAGGAGTGCTATGGTTCTCAATTACTCCCTATTTCTTGGTGTTAACCGTCCAAACAGTTTCTTTCTCTGAGAGGAGAGGTGAAGCTCAGAGCAGTGGCATTTGTCTTTAATCCCAGCTTAGAGGCCACAAATGTCTGGCTGGTCAACATAGTGAGTTCCAGGCCATCAAGGGACACATAGTGAGATCCTATATAAGAAGCAGAAAGAGAAGGAAGGAAGGAAGGAAGGAAGGAAGGAAGGAAGGAAGGAAGGAAGGAAGAAGGAGCTTTATTGTCTCCACCATCATCCTGTGCTGTCCCTCAAGGTCTGGAGAGATGTGGGCAGACAGCCTTGGCCAAGCTCTGCTCTGGAAGAACCCCAGGATGGGAGTTCAGGGCTGCTGACATCAGGTGGCTCTCACCAGCCCAGATGAGCCCTGTGTGAAGACTGGGACTTCTCTGCGCAGCCAGATGAGTCCTTCCTGTGACATTGAGTCCACTGTCCTTTGTGCTTTTCTCCAGGTCTTGTGGTGAACAGGGACAAGAGGCTCTCTCTGGTAAGCGGTCACTGTCTTTCAGTTCCCAGTATGTGGTCTCTTTTTAAAAGTAGTTTTAAAATTGAATGTATAACAATAGGATAGACACAAAATATCATCTCTGGGCCTGGAGAGATGGCTCAGCGGTTAAGAGCACTGACTCCTTCCTCTTCTAGAGGTCTTGAGTTCAACTACTTGGTGACTCACAACCATCTGTAATGGGATCTGATGTGTCTGAAGAGAGCCATAGTGTATTCCTATACATAAAAAAAAAAAAAAAAAAAAAACCGCTGGGCGGTGGTGGCGCACGCCTTTAATCCCAGCACTTCGGAGGCAGAGGCAGGCGGATTTCTGAGTTCGAGGCCAGCCTGGTCTACAGAGTGAGTTCCAGGACAGCCAGGGCTACAGAGAAACCCTGTCTTGAAAAAAAACAAAAAAAAAAAAAAAAAAAAAAAAAAAAAAAAAATCCCCATTTAAGCTTCCTGGTGGGCATCAGTGTTTCATGTGTTTCATGTAATTAAGAACAACAGTGCTGTAACATGAGGTGCAGTGTCTGAGTCCTTGCTTCTGGTTCTTGGCTCTGCCAGAAGAGGATTGCTGCAGCCCATGACACCTGTGACTGACTGGTCCTTTGAGAGATTGATGAACTGTTGTTCACAAGGCTGAACTATTTCCACCAATGAGGCACAAGGTGCTGATTTCACCCCAGTCTGTCTCCCTGTCTGCCTGTCTGTCTCCCCTCCCTCCTTCCCCCCTCCCCCCCATGGAGGTTCTGGGAATTGAACCCAAGACCTTGTGCATGCTAGGCAAGTGTTATACCACTGAACTACATCTCCGGATTCCTTTCTCCCACTTATGTCTTTTCATATGCGTGTGTGTGTGTGTGTGTGTGTGTGTGTGTGTGTGTGTGTATGTATAGTGGACTTCCCCCCTCTCCAAATGTCTTTTCATACATGTGCATAAACATTGTCACAGACCCTTGTCTCGAGACTTCATGTTGCCACACACCCTTGCTAAAGGAAGTCTCTCACAGACATGAAGTTAAGGAAGCCAGGGGTAAAGCATAGCTGTGGGGCTAGAGAACATAGAAGTTCTCCCCTTGAGGAGGACCCCATGAATCTAGGGCAATAGCAGGGCACACTGACCAGGGCCCAGGTCCCACACCCTGTGTCCTATGCAAAAGGCCTCAGAGCTGGCAGTTCAGTTTGACCTTGCTGTCTGTTTTATCTTAGTACTTTTTTTTAAGTGGGCCAGGAAATGAAACTGGGAAGAAGCTAAGAGATGTTGAGGGAGAGAGGCAGCTGACAAAAGGGACAGGCAAGGTCCCCAGTATGGCCAGCCCACAAAGGCTTTCATGGAGGAATAAGCTGCCCCAGACTCCAAAGAGCCTCACGTCTGCAGGCACGAGTGGAGGTAATGACCCTTAATCTTTGCCTTGGGACCAACTTAAAATGAAGTTTGAGGCCTGATTGTACCCTTGAGCCAGATAACCCCAGTTCCTGAGGAAAACGAGGGAGGCTGAAGGACAAGGCCCAAGCGTCAACCTGCTCGGTGCTGCCACCTCCTGTTTGTTGTTGACTGTGGCCGGGCTTCAGAGTCTTCCCGCCTCTGCCGCACCCACTCCATGCCCCACACCAGTGAAGGCACTGTGTAGCTTGCGCTCCCTGGGAAGCAGCCCCCAAGCCCTTGTCACAGCTGAGATGTGGGGACCTTGTAGGCGATGTGGGACTCTCTGCTTTTGAGAAGGTACCCATGGTGATTTTAGTCTGAGCAGCAGGACAAGAAGTGACGTTGTATGTCTGTGTGAGTGCACATGTGTGATGTATTTGTGCATGTGGAGGTCAGAGGATGACCAGGATGACCTTCAGTGGTGTTTCTCAGCTACAATCCTCACCTCTCTCTCTCTGTGTGTGTGTCTCTCTCTCTGTCTCTCTGTCTCTCTCTCTCTCTTTGAGATCTGCAACTTTTCCAAATGGGCTAAGCCAGGGGACCAGCAAACGCCGAAGATCCACCTATCCCTGCCTTTTAACGGCTGAGATTATAGGAATGTCATACACATGCCCAGCTGTTTTTCTTCTTGTTGTTGGGGGTTTTTTTGTTTATTTTGTTTTTTAGTTTTTAAACGTGAAGTCTGAGGATTAGACTCAGGTTTTGTCACAATTACTCTACCGACTGAACCATCTCTCTAGCCCAGAAGTGAATTTTGTATGGCGTATATGAGCCTGGGTATCGGATACTCACTAGGACCCTGTGCTGTCTGCCACTGACCTGCATCCTCAACCTACCGTACTACATCTTACACTTTATTAACTACATAATTTCTCTGACAAACTCTCCTGATTCTAACATGCGTATCATATCTGCAATGCATGTGACCTACAGTACCTGTCAGTAGCTGCGTGGGACTGGAGGCCTCCATGTTGGGCACTGCAGCACACAGAGTAAACAGCCAGGACAGAGCAGGCAGGGCTAGGTGGAGACACAGGTCTGGTGGACTCACTGTTCTGTGGTCCAAAGCATCGTTTTATGTGGAAGCAGTCTCAAGCAGGGAATGGCCTCACAGCTAGACCATGCTCTGGGAAGAGTCTGCAGGGGATTCTCAGCCCTGAGAGGCCCAAAGTAACCTCCATTGCTTCTCTGCCTCTACCAACAGCCACACCAGCTGTAAGGAGTTCTGTGAGTGGATTCTGGCTAGGGAGCTATGATCCTGAGAGAGAAGAATGGATGGGGGGTGGGGAGATGGGGAGGGCAGGACCTTGGTGAATGAAAGCCAAGAGGCTTTGATGAGTAACAACTTAGTGGACATTGGCCTCCTGGGATGGTGGCCCAGCTGGCCTCACTGGAACCCAGGTGCTTTAATTACCCTGCCTTCAGGAGTGTGTGGGGCTTCATGGCAAGGGTCCACTCTGGTTTTGTCTCTGCAGCCAGAGAACACCTTTGACTTCATGAGCAAAGATCTGTTTGTGCACTCTACAAGGAGGCTGCAGGCCAGCGTGTTGATGATCAGGTGAATCTAGACCCAGTGCCCCTGACAGACCCAGAGACCAGGAACCTCTCGGAAGGAGCCTGGCACAGTGTCCAGTTCTCCCAGTATGACATCATACTGCCACTCGCTCAATCAGCTTTTCTCAGGAAACATCTTTATTAGCAAGCGCTGGGAGGGATAAGACAAAGGAGAGGTGACCTGGGAGCAGGGGACAAAGTAAGGATGGCCCCATGGCTCAACTGATCTCTGGGAGAGCCTGTCTTTTGTGGTAACTGAACCCATATCCTCATGCCAAGAAAACAGAATGTCACAGAGTTGTAGTAGCTGCACAGGCAATCTTGGGAGTTTGTTCATAAGGCCTACTTTGTGTGCAGCTTCAGGAGGGACGTCCTTGGAGCGATGAGGAAGGGGACATACCCCTAGCCAGATTGGTCAAATTAACTCCAATGATCAGTGGGGTCACAGTAGGATTGCCTGCACATCCAGGAATTCTGAACTAGGAACTTTTCCTGGGCTAGCAACACAGTTGGTCTAACTGGTCCTTCCCTTGACGCTCGGCAGCTGCGGCCACCACTGCAGGGAGATCTGAGCAAAGTCTGATGCTTGTTGTGCTAGGATGCTTAATTGATACTTTTGCCCAGCAGACAATGGCCCTTCCTTTCCATAGTACTGCCAGCTTGTGCTAGCCTGCTACCAGCTCTGAGAGAAGGCTGGTACCAGATGACTGAACCCCAGGGCAAACCTAGGCTCAAATCTAGGATACACTGAAGGAAAACTGGGGAGCAGCCTAGGCTTGGCCTCTTTGGGCCTGAAACCCAGGCAGGGCAGAAGGGCTATCAAGATGGAAAGCTAGGGGACACCCCAACTTTTCTGCCCAGAGCACTGCAGGGGTACTTCGATGTGAGGCAGAACAACAATAAGAACAAGCAGCCCCTGCCCCTTTGTGGAGGTGCTAAGATCCACCCTAAAGGAGGTAAGGTGTGTGGCCCAGGAGGCTGATGGGTTGGACGTATGTCAGCTCTGAACCCTACTCCAGATCCAAGGAGTGGCCAGTCCCCAGAAACCTGGAACATCTAGTCTTAAGAGTTCAGGAGAGACAGCTTTTGTTGGCAGGATTTTGTTTACTATCCTCCCCTCACTCCCAGCTGGGCTTAATTCTGAGGTGCACCTTCCATAAGCAGCCCTGCATTTGTCTCCGTTGTTCCTGGGAGCAGAACACTGACAGATGTTGCGGCTTCAGGGTAGGGGGAGGCCTGTGTGGGTCCTGCCCCTTTATGGTCTTCACTTACAATGGCCTAGGCCTGGATCTGTACACACTGCTTGATGCTATCACAAAGTGTGAGTGGGGGAGGGCTCTCCTACTGCGGGAGCTTGCCTTTCTTTGAGGATTTTATCTCTAACAGAGCTGGCAGTGACCCTGACTGTAGCTGCCCCCTCGTAATATATACACACAGCTCAGACATCATTCCTGTGACAGCTTCCAAGTCCCCAGGCTACTTCGAACAGACAAGTGCCAGCCAGAGGTTGCCTCTGACCCACTTGGAGACAGTTGGTGATGGGGGTCCCTGGGTGGGCAGTATCTCATCACCCACCCCCTTTTTCCAGCGGTTCCAGTTTGTGGAAGTCCCAGGCAATCACTACATCCATATGAACAAGCCCCAGACTGTGGCTGCAGTTATCAGCTCATTCCTCCAGGGCCGACCGAGGACAACCTCTTCCAGGCTATAGCTCTGCTCTGGGATCCTGTTCCTTCCTAGCTTACATCTAAGCACTCTCATCCCACAAAATAGGTGGGGTGGGCACGAGTCTCACTGGGCTTAGAGACCCAGAGAGGCAGCAATCCTTCAGCAGAGCTAGGGGCAGGGAATGTGACTTATGTGACTTTGAGAAGGGGACTGGGTGTCTGGTGATGCTAACGAAGCAGGGCTGGCCCTCCAGAGGCTTCTGGGACCTGTCCTTGCCACTGGGTGGAAATACAATCATCTCCCGTTTTTACTGCGTTCCAAGCGGCCATTACCATCAGGGGCTTCATGGAGGGCAAGCTCGTCAGTCGGTCGGCCAGGTTTCCCGGGAGTGTCTTTACAGGCAGGAGAGGGCAGAGGCAGCTCTGTGAAGGCCAAATCCTCCTACAAGGCAAGCCTCGCCCTTCCAGCCTGTGTGGGTGCAAAGATGAAACTGGGGAAACAGCTACTTCTTGGCCTGGTATCTGCTTGCCAGAACAGCTCAGTAGGGTCGGAATTTGCGCTGGGCACGCATCAGTTCAATCCTCTGCTTGTCCTCCTCAAACTTCTTTCGCAGCTGTGCTAAGTCTGGGGGTGAGGGGACACAAGGTGGGTCACACAGCATAAGTATGTAGGAACTGCTACTATCCCACTAAAGGGCCCCCCACTCCCTACGTCCCCTATTCCCGCTGCACCCTGGTCAAGGTCAGGATCTTGCATGGAAACAGAACTGAACATTTACAGCCACTCTAGATGGCGAGGCTGAGATGGGAGAGGAGAAGCCCAGGGAGCAGGCAGGCCTAAGGGCACATTTCCCTACATGTGGCTTTGGAGTAGGGGACTCTGTAATTCAGCAGATTAACCAAGTGACTTAAGTAGGAGAGGTGGCATCTAGAGCTCAAAGGAGGGAGGGTGGACATAGGCTGCTCAGGTGATATGCAGCTTCAGGTCTAGACAGGGCAGGAGTGAGGGGTTGTGTGGGAGACAGCGAGGCAGGTGTCAGTGACAACAACAGTATCAGTGGGTTCGAAGGCACGTGCTGGGTCCACCCCACGCTCGGCAGAGGATCAGACCAACAGAGGAAACGTCCTAGGAGCAGGGTGCTTATTGGCGACAGAGACTGCACTTCCCTGTGGCACACTCAAGCAACCCTCCACAAGTAGCCTCTCTCCTCAGGTCCCTCAGCACTCTGCAGTATGATGGCATCTGGCTGGGGGCTGACAGATTCCTGCCCTGGCACTCTGGGATCTGAAGGTGAAGTGTTTCTTATCCCAAGTGCTTCTGTCACTGGGCAAATGCCATCTCTGGGGAGCCTGTGACCCTGAGCCCGTGGAGGATGTGACTGAGGACACCCTTCTCCCTGCCCCCAGACATGTGGAGTGCCCCCGTGTCTTACGCTCCATCTTGGTCTCTCGGTGCTGCCAGGCATAGAAGTTGAGCAGCTCCTTGCGGGCTCGCTTCCGTTTCTCCTTCTCGAGAACACGCAGACTGGCCGCTTCTGTCCGAGGGAGCACAGGCCTGCGGCCCCGGCGGGTGACCTTTACCCAGCCCTCCTCATCAGGGACTCCCTCCTCCTCCTTGGCCTTAGTTTCCTCCTGCATGGAAGAGGCCATTGGTGGGCAGGGCTCTGCAGCAGGAAGATGTCCCTGAGTGGCTAGAGGCCTACTGCCTCCTCCTCTGGGCACACAGTGTCTGCTGGCCAGAACGGGCCCTACAGCAAGTGTTGGGGAACAGACCACTAGGAGTCCACACCACCCAGCCAGGTAGCTCAGGTTTTAGAAAGCAAAACCAGGAGCCTGCACTCCTTGTGGAAATGGCCAGGCTGCCGCCACCATCCCCACACAGGCCCCACACTACAACACAGAGCACTGTGCCATGGCTTCACAGGTAACATCCGGGAGCCCTGTGGAAGCCCCACCTCGGCTATCTTCTTGTCATAGGCCTCCATGAATGTGTCTACTTCGATCCTCAGGGCCTCGGGGTCCACCAGGGAATCTTCATAGTCACTGATCCACTCTGAGGGGGAGGGGACAGGGCATAATGTAGGCTACACTGGGTAAGTGTCATGAGCTGTTTAAGCCTGTGGACCCGACCGCCCAGCTGACATGAGCCCTTGTTGCAATTGCAAAGGACCCAGGTTTAAGTTCCAAGCTTCAACATGGTGGCTCACAACCATCTCCAGGGATCTGCCCTTTCTGATTTCCTTAGACACCAGACACACATGTGGCACTCATACAAGCATGCAGGCAAAACACTCACACAAAATAAACTCTAAAAAAAAAAAGCAAATTCAATTGTGAGAGCCACTCCCCCCGCCCCGCCCCCTTCAAACCCCTCCTGTGCCAAACCAGTCTGGCTTCCTGGCTCTGTACCAGGGAAGAGGGGAAAGCAGCAAGCAGGCTAACGGCTTCCAGCAGATGGCACTATTCTTTATGCCATGGTCTGACAGTCAGGAGCAGCTCACGCCTCCAAACAGCCTCCACCTTCCTCCCCAGCACCCTGTTGAGCGCCCTCCACTGATGCAGTGACCTTGGCCTGCTCAGCCAGGTGGCTCCAGCCACCTCTGCTGGGAGCGGGGAGTACCCACTTGATGATTTGCTGTCTGTCTGCTGCTTGCTGTCTGTCCTTTTCTTCACCTCTGCTGGCCAAATGCTTATCAAACACTCATTCCAAACCCACACGACAGCTATCACAGAACATTCCCCAGGAAGTGATGGCTAAGAGTAGACATTCAGGTCCCACCCAGACGTGGCTGGCAGGCTGGGATCCCCTGCAGAGGCCCCTAATGTCCAGGGATTTAGGGCCCAGGTTCATGTGCTAAGAAGATTCTAGTGGCAGCATGCTGGGCTAATACCTCCTTGCCTGGTGCTGATGGCTCAGGCTATTTCTATGAAATACTTCTCAGAAACAGCCCTGCTGGCCTAGGCCTTCAGGAAGAGGGGGACACAGCTTTGTAGCATTCATAGATGCTGTCCCCAGAAAGTGTCTCTCACCACCCCAAGGCCTGGGGAAGAAGCACTGGACAGAGCCAGCAGTACTGACTGTAAATTCCGTTCTTCACAGGGTGGCTCTCTGTAGAAACCAGCAATGGGCCCTTCAGGTTCAAAGCAGCTGCCACTCCACTTGGCTTCTGGAACACCACATAAGCTACCTGAAAGCTCTGGAGGAAGAGAGACCGTGTAGAGCCTTCCCGCCTGTGGCATGAGCTCCCCATACCCGCCCAGAATTGGGGGACGTGGTACTAGGCAGTGCATCAATCATACCAGAGTGCAAGGGAGGGACAGCCATGCTCCTAGCTAGTCAATTGCTGCTGGACACCTGTTCTTTCTAGCTCTTCCCCGGAGGAGGGACTCCTGAGCACTCAGTGAAAAGCAGGCTCACCCCAGGCTGGGGCAGGTCATAAACAGACAAGGCACAAACTCAGGGTCAGTCAAGAAGGTATGGGGCACTTGGGGAGAGGGGACAGGAACAGGGCTCCTAGAGCCAGGGCACTTGTCGTGAGGAGGACCCTGCTGAAGTGGGGAATGAGCACTGGGAGACTGTAGGGCAGACAGGGAGAGAGGAAGTCAGAGAATGTGGCACGGCCAAGAGCATCAGAAGCCATCGCTCTTACAACCTCCTAAATCACACATTTACAGAGACTGCTAGAGGGAGTGGTCTGTCTGAAAGCCTACTGCTGAGCCCACCCAGGCCCCAGCCCCTGCCCCTACTCCAGTGGAACCTGGTGTTACTGGGCAGCCTACCGGCACTGGCTTGGGATGAAAGAATGGTGACTTGGGCTCCTCTGGGCTCTCGGCAAGGTCAGGCTTCTTCTGTAGCGCTACTGTCCTGATGGCGCCGCAGGAGGAGAGGCACTGACGCAGGCTCTCCTACCGGGGTCAGAGGGAGGCAGAATGTGAACACTCACAGGCTCTTAGAACCTCTCAACACCCATAACAACCCAAAGGACTTGGAGCCCAAACCTATGATACCCATGGGGCCTAGATGCCATCAGAGTGACCAGCTCCCACGGGCAGTAGGAGGGCAAGTGTCCCGAAGGTAAGGGCTCTCATACGACAAGTAATTAAGCCTTATCACCCAAGTCTGCGTTAATCACTGCAGTGTCACTCAGGAAGAGCAGGAGGAGATTTCTCAGGTCTGTGCTGATCACACAGATGTGCTCAGCCTTGGACAGGCACCGAGTGGACGGCTCAGCCCTTCTCTCCAACCTGCTGCCCAGGCTGGACTGAACTCAGTCTGGACCCAAAATGGGCCCTGAACTTTTTTTTTTTTGGCACCAGGCAACATACCATCAATTTTTTAAAAGATTTATTTAATATATATGAGTGCTCTATCTGCGTGTACACCTGCATGCCAGAAAAGGGCATTGGATCCCATTACAGATGGTTGTGAGCCACCATGTGGGTGCTGGGAATTGAACTCAGGACCTCTGGAAGAGCAGCCAGTGCCCTTAACTGCAGAGTCATCTCTCCAGCCCCAGCCTTGAAATTCTGATCTTTCTGTCCCCAAATCTGATTTATGTGGACCTGGGGACTGAACTCAATGCTCTGCCACTGTACTACACCCCTAGCGTTATTTCTCAATAAAATAATAATAATAGTAATTATAATTATTATTTATCTCACCAGGCACGGAGTTCGAGGCCAGCCTAAACTACACAGTGACTTCTAGGATAGCCAGGGCTACTACATTAGGAGACCAAGAAATAAAGAAAAAAAGGGAGTGGGGAGAATCATCTCAAACCTAGCAAATCATTTCTTTTCTGTAATTTACATAATATTGAAAGTCTGAGAAAGCAGAGAGCTGACCTAGTATGGAAATGCCCTCGGCTCTATCTCCAATACAGCGAGTAAATAAAGCTTTTTAATTTTTTTCTGAGATTTTTTTGTAACCCTCACTGGTATGGAACTCAATCTGTAGATCACTAGGCTGCCTTCAAACTCAGAAATCCACTTGCCTCTGCTTCTGGGTGCTGGGATTACTGCCGTGTGGTAGCACACGATGTATTCCCAGGATTTGAGAGGTAAAACCAGAAAGGACTGAGGCCAGTCTCACCTACATAGTGAGCAGGAAGCAGCTCATGCTACGAGAGACCCTGTCTGAAACAAAACTACAAATATAATGCTTTCTGATAAAAAATAAGTATGTCTAGATAGAACAGTAATTTTTGTTTGCTTGTCTTTTCAAAAAAGAAAAACTAGCAAACGAACAAATAAGTGGTTGGAAGGACAATGTCCAAGCTAGGTGTGACCACTCATAATTGTGAGTCAAGACGGGGAGGATGTGGAAGTGCAGTAAGTTTGAGGCCAACCTAGGCGATCTAGTGAGTTCCTGACCAGCCTAGGGAGAGTGAGACCCTGTCTACACAGGGGGGAGAGGGGAACCTATATTTTTATTCTGAAAGCCCCAGTCTTTCAACATCCTTCACTGAGGGTTTGTTGACATTTCCATCTGACGGCCAGGATTCCATAGGGCCCGTGACAAGTCCCCATTCACAACCCAACTGGTCTCCTACCAGACTCTTACCTGTGTGCAGTATGGGGGTACATTGAGGATGAAAAGGGTCCGATTGGGGGGCCATGTGGACTGCGTGCCCTGGCGAACTCTGTGCTGTCTCATGTAGAGGTAATGAGGAGCCTGCTGCTTTTCTGAGAAGTTGACCGGAACAGCTAACAGGGGAAACGAGGGCAGGAGAGTTTGGGGTACTCTATGCCACCCAAGTTCCATCTTTGTCCCTTTCTAGCTCCATCTGCCCGCCTGTTTGTCCATCCATCCCACGGGAAGCTGGAGAGAAACGTACTCGGATAACCACGGCAGGAGGCCGTGAGCTAGAATCCAGGTTCGAGAGTTGTAATTCTCGGGGTATCCGCGGTCTAACACCACCAGCCCCCATAGCATGGGCTACTCTGCTTGGCACACCAACTCTCTTCCCTCCACTCATTCTTCATCTGGGGCTAACGTTTCCCCATCTCTCATGCAGACGTAGCCCCACCCTCCCAGTCAGTCTACACCAGTGGGATTCGAATCTCGGGACTGAGAGGGATACAGCTGCCACCTTCACTCAGGAAACGCTTGTTGAAGAACGAGACTCGAGCAGATGAGCGGGTAACTAGCTTCCGAGGACGACGAAGCTGCAAGCTGGGCGCTAGGGCGCCAGGCGCGCCTGGAGAAACCGCGCCCAAGCCCAAGGCCTCTCGGAGGAACGCCGCGGAATCAGCACCCAGAGCGGGAGCGGCGGGGTTCTCCGCCCCGACACCTGACGAGCTGCCGAGGCCTCTGCCACCCGCAAGCCACCTCCCCGCAAAGTGGTCGGTCCCTGACCCTCAGCTGCTCACCTGAATACCCCGGTGGGCTCGGTATATTCTCCTCGTGGTCGCCCGCCTCCTGCTTCCTCTTACGAGACACCATCTTGCCGACTGGGCGCGCAGAGACGGCTGGGAGTTGTAGTTCCGTCTTCCGGCGCGGCTGCGTTTCCACGACGACGGCGTCACGCCGGGCTCTGCCCTCTCAGCCCGCCTCCCGGATCTTGCCCTGCCCCAAGATTTAACCTTCCTTGTCCAATTGGGAAGTAGAGGGAGGGTGGAGCAATGCCTGGAAAGTTAAGAGCACTTCCAGACGATACGGGTTCGCTTCCACTCACAATTGTATGTAATCCCTAGTTCCAGGGAGATCTGACGCCCTCTTCCGGCCTGTGTGGGCACAGACACACTCATAACACATAAACAATTTTTTTGGGGGGAGGGGGGATTCGAGACAGGGTTTCTCTGTATAGCCCTGGCTGTCCTGGAACTCACTCTGTAGACCAGGCTGGCCTTGAACTCAGAAATCCACCTGCCTCTGCCTCCCAAGTGCTGGGATTAAAGGCATGCGCAACCACTACCCGGCAACAAATTTTTAAAAAAGATAAATAGTATTCCGTTTGAATCGTGGTGCAACTGTGGGATTTTGAGCAGAGAGACATGCCATGATCAAGGGTCTGACCAGCCAGGGGTCAGACTAAACAAAGAGCCATGCTGCCAAGCCTTTGGCCAACATAGAGAACTTGCTGCCAAGCCTGACATCCTGAATTACATCCATAGAAGAGAACTGTCTTCAGCAAGTTATCCTTTGACCTCCACATGCACTCCATGGCATATGCCTCACGGCACATGCTCTCTCCCGCAAGAAAAAGTACGCGCGCGCGCGCGTGCGTGTGTGTGTGTGTGTGTGTGTGTGTCTGTTCTTTGAGACAGGATTTCACAATGTAGCCTGGGCTGGCCTGAGGCTAGCTACGTAGACTAGGCTGGGCTAAATTTCCCACATCTGTCTGCCTTTGTCTCCTTTGTAACCATGGACACCACCACATATGGGTGCATGGTTGGCAGATTTTTCAATTTTTACAAATTGAAGTGAGACCAAATAAACGTTTTTCAGCTGGACATCTCCGGGCTGAAGCATGAGGATACTTGTGTGTTCATCAGGGTTACCACTGCTGTGATGCAACAGGACGACTAAAAGCAACTTGGGGAAGAAAGGCTTTATTTCCAGTTTAATGTAACAGTTCTCATCAGAAGCAGTGAGGGCAGGAACTTCAAGCAAGTCAGGAACCTGGAGGCAGGAGTTGATGGAGAAGCCATGGAGGGGTGCTGCTTACTGACTTGCTCCTTGTAGCTTGCTCAGCCAGAGTTCTTATAGAACCCAGGACCACCAGCCCAGGGAGGCCCTACCCACAATGGGCTGGGCCTTCCCCCAATTAATCACTTAAGAAGATGCCCTACAGCTGGAACTTAGAGATGGTTTCTCAGCTGAGGTTCCCTCCTTTCAGATAACTAGCTTGTGTCAAGTTGACATAAAAGTAGGTGTGAGGCCTGGTTTGTAGGTACAAGGGCTGGTGTCATGCTCTGGAGAACTTAAAACTCACAGTAATACTTTACAGTTTATAGGTGACCTATGGCATCAAAAATAGTTATTTGGGCCAGGCGGTGGTGGCGCACGCCTTTAATCCCAGCACTTGGGAGGCAGAGGCAGGCGGATTTCTGAGTTTGAGGCCAGCCTGGTCTACAGAGTGAGTTCCAGGACAGCCAAGACTACACAAAGAAACCCTGTCTCAAAAAAACAAAACAAAACAAAAAACCAAAAAAACCCCAAAACAAAACAAAAACCCAAAAACTAGTTATTTGTTGATGGGGATAGAATAGTACTTGGAGAGGAACAGCTTGAGAAGCCTTATGCTTCAGCCCAGTCACGTGCTGGAAGAGGCTGTTAACTGTGAGGTGTAGGTAGAGACACCTCCAGCTTTGCACCCGCAAGAACACTCCCAGCTAGGAAAGAGATTTCCTGCTCACAGAAAGCCACTGCCTAGAAGTTTACCAGCTTCCATACAGAAGCTTGCTACTATGTTGGGAGGGGCCAGAACCCCATCAAAGGGTCCAGACCTGGTGGCATCATTCATGTGGTATGTGACACAGCTGGATCGAGGCAAGGCTCACTCCACAGCGTAACTGTTATGGTGAAGCCTGGGCTGCATTTAGACACTCCAAGATGGTAGAGATGCCAGAGACATGGATATTTGACAGAAAACTACATGTGAGAAGTGGAACCAGCCGGCTACTTGTTGCAGAGAGCAAAGCTGGAGGGGCAGAGCTATCTAAACTCTTGGAAACTGAAGTCTCCATCATCCATACGGAGCCACAGGGTTTGGTGTTTGTACTGCAGGGTTTTGGTCTTACTTTTGGCCCAATCTTCCCCCATTCCTTTCCTCCCATCTGGAATGAGAATGTGCATTCTGTGACATTGTATATTGGAAGTATATAATTTTTGATCTTAAGAGGGTCAGTTAAGAATTTACTTGGAGGCTGGAGAGATAATTCAGTGGGTAAGATCATTCTTCCAAATGACCAGGGTTTGATTCCCAGCACCTACAAGGTAGCTCACAACTGTAATTCCAGTTCTCCAGGGGATCTGATGTTCTCTTTAGGCATTAAGTATGCCCACACACTTGTACACTTGTGCATACACACACGCGCGCGCGCACACACACACACACAGAGGGGTAGAGGTGTGTGTGGGAGAACAGCCCAGAGTCAACAAGATGGCTCAGTAGGTAAAGGTGCTTATTCTTAAGCCTGATAAACTGAGTTTCAATCACAGAACCCATGTGGTGGAAGGAGAGAATGAACTCCCTCAGGTTGGCCCTTGACCACCACACATGGATCATGAAATGCACACATACCCAATAAATATAATAAAAGCAATGAAAAAAGACATTATAGCTCAAAGTTAGGAATAACAAATGTTTATTGAGAAATGGAAAGTAACAAGCCCCTCCATCCCACAATGCCTTTCTCTCCTGAACAAGACACAAAGAATGCAAGGGAGTGGGGGACATAGGGGTTGGCCCATCTTCTTTTCTGTTTCCCAAGATGACATTCTGAAATGCAGGAGGAGCAAACACCCCACTCCCCAAAGTACCACATGGCCAGGAGGGTGAGGCTGACTCAGTTCAGGCCATCCTCAGCCATCCCTACTGCACACAAAGCAAAAGGCATGCCAACTGTTCCCAGTGGCAGAGAAGTTAGGCCCTAATGTCTAGGGGTGTTCTCTTGGGCCAGGAGGGGCAAACACAGAGGAATGTCTTCCAGTTTCTGAGAAGAATTAAGGTTGTACCCATTTAGAAGGGTTTAAGAGAAAGAGGCTTCTTTAGGAGTGGACACCCCAGATGTCATTCCTGGATTCCTTTGCTGGGCAACCTTAGAGCTGAAGGACTGATTTTGACTCAAAACAGACCATTCCAGCTGGGTATATCTAACTCAGGAAAGTAAGTTAGTTGAAGTTCTCTTTACTGGGCTAGCCTTGAATAGGTCACAGTGCCTCAGCTTCCTCTACTTCCTCCTCTTGTCCCTTTACAGCACACACTACTGATAATGTGTCCCCTTAGGATCCTGCTCCACCTATGACAGCTTAGCATCATCTATTCCACTGACAGGGGACTACTGACCAGCTCTGGAACACAGCGACCTGACACTCAGCACCTGCCTAAGTCCCACAGTTCCATAGTAACAGTGTGGGAGCAGACTGTATAAAGTAACAGTCTCTACCCAGACCACTCATCACTGGGGGTCACTTACACTAGAGACAATGCCCTGGTGGTGGCTGTACTTTGGGCAACACTGATTGCTGTTCTGTAGATAACCAAAGCCAAAAAAGCAGAGCCAGAGCCAGCCAATGTCTCTGATTCAATCAATCCCCCTACCCCCCAAGTCCTCTATGCTGCAGCCCGGGGTAGAACCTGGAAAAAGGCTCAACCAACTTGGAGCTGGCATCTGCACCCAAATCAGGCTTTGATGCTGCCCTATCAGGTGAGAACCAAGAGGGCTAACAGGTAAAGGTCCCTCCTCACTCCTATATAGAAGTGCAGAGAACTGAACCAGGGCCTTTGGCACAACACTAACAAGGGACCATGAACTCTGGGATGCCTTGCACACTGCCCAAAACAGCACAGGCAGCCAAGAGCTGGCAACACAGCTGCCCTCCCTGCCCGTCATAGAGCCCTGCCCATTAGCAGTCAGGCCTAAGATGATAGTGCTGAGAGCACAATAAGTGACCTGATGCAATCCCAGCTGACCTAGTGCCCATAGAATGAATGGCAGCAGGTCCCATTCATTCTGTTTTGTGTGAAAACTTCAACAGAACAAGAAAACTCTTGAAAACAAAACATTAAAAAAAGCAGTCTTTCCAACAACTCCTGTACCCTGTATCCCATGGGGCCCCAAGAAGACCACCCAGGGAAACAGTACACCATTTCTAGGGAAGCAGTCAGCTAGGGGCCTAGGGTAGGGAAGGAACACCGACAAACAAGCCTACCTCGATGGTGAATGGAGGAAAGAGGAGACATACTACAGAAATGGAACGCACAGAAGGGCAAGGTGTAGAGCAACACAGAAAGGTGGGTCCCGTCCAACGAGGAAGCTCTCCCTGGTACCTTGTCCCTTGTTCAGGGGGTTTCAGTCCAACGGCCTGTTGGTCTCAACTTTGCCTTGGGAAACAGAGCCACCCTCCTCTGCCCTGTTTCTGGCTGCCTCGCTCCCCTCCTCAAAGTTTGATTTTGAATTCTGTGGGTTGTGTGGTCACAGAGGCCCCTGAGGACTTGAAGAGTGCTCTGAGAATGGTGTCGGGGTCCACTTCGGCAGGAGGGTTGGAAGAGGCAGGATTGCCCCTCCGTGGCAGCTCACTCTCCTTCTTCACTGAGGGGCTGTCACTCAACCGCCTGTGAGAGCAGAGAACCCAATCCCTGTCAGTTTCTCCCTAGGTGGTGCTGCCCCCTCCCCCCGCATCTGTGGGAGCTGGGCATGGAGCACAACGCTCTCCACATCCTCTATCTGACTTCATCTTATTGGAAACTGTTACTTTTCTTATTTACTGTTAAAAAACAAAAGAAAGCAAAACCTAGCTACAGCCCGCTGAGTGCTTCAGTTTCACATCTGGAAAGTCTGCATGTTTTTCTGGGTGGTCAAACAAAGTCACGTATTACAGTCAATCCCAGGGAAGTGCAGTTACTTTTTACCATGAAGATGAAGGTCATACAAAGTGGATGTGAGAGCTTGCTCTCCACTTCCCTCAGAGGTGCTGGACACTGTCATATTAATCAATATGACACTAATAAAACCCTGGAGACAGTCTGAGACAAACCGCTCGGTTCTAATTCAAGCATCCTGGTCGACCACTGAGCATCAGAAAAGAGGTGACTGCAGAGTAAATCAGCAGGGACTCTGTCCCAGTCTGTGCCCCTAGTACTTACAGCAGGATGGGTTGGTCTGAGGTGATGACATTTCCATTCATGTGAAGGTTGCACTTCATAGGTTGCCCTGAAACCAAAAATGAAAAGGCTCCATCAAGAGACCTGTTCCTCACCAGTGGACAAGAATCACCAACTCCATGACCAAGGGTCAAATTCTACCACTGAAGCCAGGCATAGTGGCACAGCTCAGAAATCTAAATATTGAGACTCAGAAGGATTCCAAGTTTACTGGCAGCCTGGGATACCTAGTGCAAAACACACAGAAGCTATCTAACAGGTCTGGAGGCGCAGCCAATGGTTATTTTCTGAACACACATCCTATGGAGCTGTGAAGTCTGACTTTCACCTTAGATCACACGGAATCTTTCACCTATTAGACCCCTAAACTTTATCTGTGGGAAGGTGATTGAGGTGTCTCTTCCCCAGCTCCATGCTTAAACTGTTCATCCTTTGTGAAACATGTGATCACTAAGTATGGCATACTGTGTGATGAGAACAACAGGCTTGGTTAGGAAGTCCTCATCTATGCTAAACCCATGCTCATTTGTGCTGCCTCGGAAAACCCCCAAGAAGTTTCTTTTCTGTAAAAAGAATATAGCCTCAAGTACTTCATCAGAGCGACAGGAAGCACACTAACACATGGAGACACTAAGGAAACCCAAGAGTGTGAGAGATCCTCAGTAAGGAGGCCAGGAAGCAAAAAGGCCACAACTTTACTTTACTATGGAGACGGTGACTGTGCGGTGGGGAAGGAATTACAGTCAGGAGCCACTCAAACAAGTCTGTGAGGTACACAGTAGATGTGTAGGCTATGAACCTGTGTGAAAAGGCTTGTAATACAAGGCTTCCCTTTGCCATAGAGGATCTGGTGCTATGAGACTGCACTCCTGCTGTGTGATACAATGTGCAAAGGGAACAGAGCTACCCAGGAGAGCATTTCTGTGCCCAAGGAAAGTCAATATTAACCTGAAACAGTTTCTGAAACATAAATTATAATGTGCACTGCAAACCCTTGAGCAACCACAAAGAGAACAACTCAATACACACTGAACCCAATCAAGAACCCAACCCTGATCACTAGTAGTGCTCGTGCGCAGGTCACTGATTGCTGCAAGAGTACAGCTGGACTAAGTTCACCCTGCTGATGCAGGCACAGCCCACCATGCTGCACTCTGCACTACAGTGTCTTCAGGGTTTATCCCCCTTCCTCTCTTCAAACTGAAGGTTCTTAGCACCCCAAATCAAAGAGGTTAGCAGTGCTACTTTATGCAGGATCAGTGCTCATTCTAAGTCTCTGTCATGTTTTGGTGAATCTGCTCTGCCTGGAGCTGCCTCAGGGTTATGACATCTGTCATGTGATACAGTAAGAAGCATCAGAAAGAAGTGTGTGTTCTGGCTGCTCCACCAACCAGCTACCTGTCTCTCTCTGGCATGCCGATTGCCCTGAAACACAACACTAAAATCAGATCAACTAATAACCCTATAACGAGTTTGTTTAAGACAAGTTCTAATTTTATAGCCTAGGCTGTCCTGAAACTATGCACCTCAGGCTAGACTGTGTCAGGCAGTGCTCAAGTGTGAGCTCCATGATTAGCTATGATGAGAAAGAGCTGTCACATGCATTAAGAGTTTCATGCCTAGTCAATGCTGCTAGTTAAAGGCACAGAGCCCGAGCTGTAGCTCAGTGGGAGGGTGTTTGCCTCGAATGTGTGAGGCCCTTGGTTTGATCCCTGGCACCAAAAAAAAAAAAAGTACCACAAAATTAAGTTGCCCTAATGGTGCATGCTTGTAATCTCAGCCCTTGGGAGATAGAGACTGGAGTACTGCTTTGAGTCTGACACCAGGCTAAGCTGCAGAGGGAGACCCTGTTGTATACATATACAACCACCCCCATCAAAAGAAAAAGGGGGGGGGGGATGGCCCACAAAAGAGATCTATTTGCTACTGCACCAACAGCTATGGCATCAAGGCAGCATGTGGCCTTTCACACAGCACAGGGGCCTCACCTCGAGTGCTTATGCTTACACTTAACCCATGTGCTGTCTGTCTAGCCTTGTGAGTATATGAAGAACCTTTACAGCTCAAGATTAAAAAAAAAAAAAAAAAGAATCCAATTGGACAGTGGCATATGCCTTTAATCCTAGAAATTGGACGACAGAGGCCTGAGTTTGAGGCCAGTCTGGTCGACACAGAGAGAGCCAAGACTACACAGAGAAACCCTGTCTCAAAAATCAAAGACAAACAAAAAAGAATCCAATGATAGACTGAGCAAAGAATAGACATTTCTCTAGAAAATACAAACATAGCAGATAAGCACACGACAAAATGGTCAACACCATTAGCCAACAGGGAAATGCAAACCATCTTTGCTTTTCTCTCCCTCCTTGCTTCTAGTGCAGAGCCCTGGTCCTCATCAGGCCCTCGGCACATTCATAGTGAGCAAGAGGAAAAGGAGCATGGCCTAGAGCTCCCAACTGTGTAGCTTGAGATAGAAATAGGAAGCCCTGGTAGATCTCCCCCAGAAGCCAAGACTCCCGGCCTCTGTGAAGCCCAACCACATGCGAACGGAGAGGCTGTGGCACTCAGCTTTCCCAGCAAGACCCTTTAAGAGACTCATCCACAGAGATGCACTACTCAGAGAGTGCACATGGCTGTCTCTTCGTGTTACCCAGAAGCCCTAGGAGGGTGAGTTCCCCAAGATGTCTTTGTTCTAATCTCAGAGGATAGTTTACCCCAAAAGCTCACTGCTTTAAAACAAAGAGGGGAGCCCCCTCCCCCAACGTACCATCCAGACATCGGTTGTTGTATTTTTTATAAGCAGTGATGGCATCATCCTTCTTCACGAAGACAACTTCTGCTACCCCAGGATGGACCAGTCGAGCCCGCTTGAGAGCTCCACACACACAGAAAAGCTCCTGCAAAGGACAAGTGAGGTTGGGAGGGAAATACAGACTACTTGCCACTCATATTCTCTAAGAACTGCACTGCAGCAGCACATCCAGGATTTCAGGGTAGGTCCTTGTCTGCTGGGATTCTTCGCTTGCAGTACAAGTGACCTCCCACAAAGTGCCCTGTACCAAGTTCTCCCTGTGCAGTTCAACAGTGATAACAATTATGGAATTTCAGAGAGCTCAGAGTTAGAACTGGGCCCAGGCTTATCAAAGTGCTTTCACAGAGCTCTGGGACAGAAACACAAAACAAACGGGTAAAGGCAGTGGCAAACGCACCATGGGGAGGGAAACGGTTGCAACTATGGGTGCTGGCGTTCTACTCTGGGTGACTTGACAGTCAAGGTTGCCTAAGGAGGATGTTCCCAGGACATGGCATGGGACCTAGAGCACTAAAATCAGGAGGGTCCTAGCAAATTAGACACAGATGGCCGATGGGTGCTGCCTTCTACTCTCAGGCTGGGGCTCCTCCTAGCTAGCTTCCTGCCACAGCCTTTGGGATGCTGTGTGGCATTAACTACAAGTGTGAGCTACAAACCCAGTTTCATCTTTAAAGGAGTGCTTTGTACATGCTGTCTTCATATGTAATCACCATATTTCAGTGACGAGGGAGGCAGAGGCCACAGAGGGTGTACCATGTGAAGATATATGAGAGTGGCAAATCAGAACTGAAACCTGAGCCAGGAGTGGTGAGGCAGGTGGATCTCTGTGAGTTCAAGGTCAGCCAGATCTACAAAGTGAGTGCAGGACAGCCAGGGTTCTGTTATACAGAAAAACAATATCTAGAAAAACCAAAACCAAACCAAACTAAAACCCCTACCTTAAACATGACCATCCTTTGAACAACAGCAAATCATTAAACTGACATGGTCCTAGAAACTTATCCCACAGAAGCAGCCTGTGACTAAAAGGTCCAGGTGGCCCATTATGGTACTTACAACTATGTCTTCCTCTGTGACTCGAGGGTGTAGATTATTCACAGTCATCTTGGTACCTTCCAAGGGGCTAAGCACAGGCTGCCAGAGACAAGCATGAATAGTGTCAGAAAGTACCATGCACCCCCACAAAACTCACTCCAGACAACTTAACAGAAAGACATAGCAGAAACCCCATTCAGAGTTCATCCATCACACCAGGAATCCTGGACAGTAGAGACCAGGAGACCTCTGCTACTTCCTAGGAGATACAGGCCCTTCAACCCAAGCTTCTGCATGGAATGTTATCCATGCTTCTAGACCCAGTCAGAACAAATGGTGTAGGTTTAAATTCCTGAGAGGCCCAAGGTGCCATCTCCTCATGGTTCTCAGTACTCTCTTCTGGGACTGTCATGCCACATAGTGTGATTTCTCTACAAGGGTCCTCACTGGCCAGCAAGCTCACTGGAAACAGAGTCCAAGGTACCAGTTTATTCATTGCAGAAAGGGGCGGTAACATCCAAGTCACAGAGTGTTCTGAGGACCCTCTAGGGTACACATAGCACACTGACACCCAACACAAGCTGACACTTAGCTGTATCTTTCACCTACCTCAGCAGGTGGCAGCTCTTTGGGAGGCTCCTCCTTGTTCACCAGTGTCCGGGACATGTTGGTCAAGGCTTTGGTTCGAACAGAGGCTGGGAGAACAGGAGCAGTGTAGGCATCATTCTGGACCACTTTTGTGAGAGGGAGGGCCTTGGACACGGACAGCTTGGAACTGCTCAGTCCAGTCTACACAAACAGGCAGAAAACAGTCTGAGAAACCAGAGAGAGAGGCCACTGTCGGAAGAGCTGAAAACAAAGCTAATGCAAGATCCCCAAAGCTTCAGTCCACGCACAAAGGGAAGGACAGCTGGTACCAGCACTGCATACTGCACAGGAGGAGCAAAAGCAAGAGCAAAGCACAGATCATGCAGTGACAGAACCCTTGCTGGGAAACATAGAAGCCACTTCCCATAGTAAGAGAACTTCATACTGAAAGATAGAAAAATCATAAGTTGATCCCCTGAACCCTACTTTTAAAAGCAAAGACATAAAAACCTGTAAGTCAAACACTGTGTTGCCTCAGTCCCAGGAAATTAGCTGACCATTTGAACAGATGGCCCTAACTAAACAAATCTTAAGATTCATGGTGTCAGGATGCTATGGGCCCGAGATTAGCTTGGCCGGGCTTTGAACTAACAGCCCTGAGACAGTTGGTGCCAGGATGCTAAAAGTTTGAGATAAGCCTGACCCCCTTGAACTGGAGCTCATGATATATAGTGTGAAACTACTTCGAAATAGCCAATTATAAAGTGACACACCATGCATCTTAGGAATTTGAGATCAAATGTATCGATGACCTAGTGACCTGTTCCCCCTCCTTCCCCCTTCCCTAACTCCACTCTCAGCCTTCCCCCTTCCCTAACTCCACCCCCACCTGGTTTGTAGATTCACCCTTAAAAGCTGTAAACTTCTTTTGTCTTTTGTTCTTTTGCTGAATTCCGCTGCCCCTGCTTGGGCTTGAAGGAAAGACAGCCCTGGCTAGCCAGTAAACCTCTTGCGATTTGCATCAAGTTGTGTTTCTCGTGAGTGATTTGGGGTGCGTCTGCAGTTCTCCACGGATCGGTGAGGTCCTTTTCATTTGGGTTTTACAATACAGACCAAGAAACTTACTCAAGAGCCATGAAGTGACACAAGGTAATTCTACCCTTCCCTCCCCCATTCACCCCCTGCCCCCTGCCTTACTTAGCTAGTAAACAACTTGTCCCAGACCCCACCCACCCTTCCCAGGTAAACCTGGAGTTAACCAGGACCAATCAGTTCCTTGCTGACACAGATACAACCAATCACCATAAAGGACAAGTTGTTCCTACTGCCCTTTTTCCTGCCTTTTTTTTTTTTTTTTTTTTTTTTTGCTTTAAAAGGCCTATGTGCTACCTGCAGCCAGGGCTCTAATTCGATTAGCCTGTGGTAAATAAACCTGCTTGACTTGTACCATATGGTCATCATCATGGACAGGACCTGAGCCTCAAGAGCCACAGGCTCATTTATTGCTGGTCAGAAGGCCAGAAGCCTGAGGTCAAACTCATTCTTCCAAAAGCTTCCACTTCGATGAAAGGATTATCAGCTGGAAGATAGCTGAACACACAACTCTCTTTCCATTTCCTTTTTTTAATGATTAATTTTTCTTTTCTGTGCACTGGTGTTTTGTTTGCAGCTATATCTGTCAGATCCCCTGGAACTGGGGTTACAGATGGATGTGAGCTACCACATGGCTCCTGGGAATTGAACCCAGGACCTCTTGAAGAGCAGCCAGTGCTTTGTTTTTGGGGGTGGGTTTCGAGACAGGGTTTCCCTGTATAGCCTTGGCTGTCCTGGAATTCACTCTGTAGACCAGGCTGGCCTCGAACTCAGAAATCCGCCTACCTCTGCCTCCCAAGTGCTGGGATTAAAGGCGCGCGCCACCACCCGGCGCAGCCAGTGCTCTTAACCACTGAGCCATCTCTCCAGCCCCTAGGGACTCTTAGGAAGCCATAGACCATAGCTTTTGGTCTCTGACCTGGCAATGTAGAGGCACCATGCACAGTCATAGCCTCTGTAGCTCCCAGACTGTAAGGACAGGCTGCAGAAACTTAGCATACACAGACCATCAGAATTGTCTAGAAAGTTGAACGAACTAAAGCAGCAGGTGGTTTTGCTGACTTAAGGTTTGGTGTCAACTGAACAGGAATAAAGGAGGGATGCCACAGCCAGAGAAGTAGAGAGTATGTATGCAGCAGGGTCAATTCACTAGACTTCTGCTAGTCTGGCTGGAGCATCTTCCCATGGCAGACTGACTGTGTCTCAAGAGCCAGGACAATGCCCTGGGAACCATTCTGATCTAGCTCAACAACTCCATGTCTTACTTATAAACTGGATAATGCTGAACAGGTTCATCTACCCTCTATGTGCTGCTTCCTTATCGTAAAAGCAAACCTATGTCACTGAGAAGGAGCGGAAATCTTAAGTGAATTGCTATAAGCACTGTTTTTCCAACTGGAGTTAGCAATGGACTCAGCCAGCAGACAGGCAGGCAGACAGGCTCAAACAGTCTAATTACTGGAAAGGCCTCTTCCCTTTGAATGAACTGGAATCGTTCAACCTCACAACCACTGTAAGACCTTAATTAGTAACCAGGAGACTGCATCACAGTTGGGATCCTGGCCAGAGCTGAGTCTCTGAAGCAGGACCTTCCTCAGGCTCCCAGACACTGGTTTCTCACTTCTCTGCGTGATGTCTGACCAGTACCCTTACTATGCAGCCCAACTTTCTTGACTTCCTGGTAAACTTACACTGCTTACAGTTTACCCAGCTGTTGTACTGTTATAGTAGCCGAAAATGGACTAGGACACAATTCCCTTCAAGCGACTCAAACCAGCTCCTGGGACTGCAGCTCTTCATGTCACTGCATAGGACCTTGGCACCCCAGTCTTAGCAATGTTAAAACCAAGGAGCTGGCTAGTTACAGCTCTAAAAAGCTTATAGTCCAAATCAATGAGAGGCCTGATTGTCTACAACCTCATCCATCCACTTGATCTGATGTGCAGAGCGCAGCAAAGGAAAGGAAAAATCGCCATACCATGTGGTGAACAAGGCTGCCTGTGGCTGCAAACTTCATCTGTTTAGTGGGAACAGGTGCCGAAATGTCGTCATCTTCATCTAGGTCATACAGGTTCTGAGAAGAAACAAACAGTAGTTGGGCTAGGAATGTCACTCAGTGATCCCTAGCACCCTGAAATAAATCAATCACTTGGATAAATGCTAAGACAGCATGCAGGCTCTCAACACACATCTGAACCAAGAGTAGAACAATGGCTTCTGAAATGAACAAGGACTTAGGAAGGAGTGTGACACATGAGTACAGGGGTCGAGAAACATGACCCAGGTCTTCACAGGGGACTCCTACCACAGAACCCAATAACAACTGCTAAGAACTACTTAATATAGGAGCTCAGAATTCCTTTTCGGTAAAACATCCATGCAGGCCAACTGGCCTGAAACTCAATCCTCCTGTCCCCAGCCTCCCAAGTACTAACACATGGTCAGAAATAAGTTTTATAGGTAGCAAATGTATATTCAGAATCTCTATAACATTTTATATTCAGTTAATGATACAGTCTGAGGATGGAGTTCCCTGTGAGACAACAAAGTATACTTACACTACTTACAACAACCTAGATGGTAAGATGGTAGGGCCTACTACACAGTCTGGTATATGCCTCTTTGGCAGTTTATCACTGAGCACAATGGCACTGTGAAGTACAAGACTATGTATCAATTGGCTTGGAAAGTCATCTCAAAGTCTGGTCTGCTGAAGTAAACCTAAACCCTACAAAGAATTTCATTCCAAAGATGTTCACAGCTTAGTATTTCTGGCAGAAAAATGTCAAATCAGCAGATTATCCGGTTTTTAAAGATGTTACTATAAATTTGAAACAAATTCTGAAGAAAAAAAAAGAACATTGAAAATTGGGTGAGAACATAATCTCAATTTCAATCCTACCCAGGTATTAAACAAAAAGTAGCAAATGAAAAACCAGGAAAACTGGAGGAGGGGTCAGTGGTCCAGTACTTGTCCAGCACCGTAAGGCCCTGTCCATACCCAGCACATCAAAACAACAAGGGGCTGCAGAGAGGCTCAGCATTAAGAGCACTTGCTGCTCTCTCAGTTCCCAGCACCCACATGAAAGGCGGAACTCCAGTTCTAGGGACCTTCTTCTGACTTCCGCAGCAACAGGTATACATGCGGCACACATACATGCATGTGGCACACATACATACATGCAAACAAACACTGATACATTTTTACAAACAAACAAACAAACCTCGACAGGAAGCTCAGCAGGGTCTCTAGTGTTTGCTTGCTGAGCGGGCACACGGGGTGTTTTTCTTTATTAGACACATACAATGTTTATAGTCACTATTTGATTTTCCTGTCTTCTACTGACCTGTATGCCTTTCCTCTCTCAGTAGCAAGCCTCCTCGGAGGCTTGAGTGTAGCTGCTTAGACAGTAAACCACAAAAGCTCTGGCTTCATCGGCACAACATACCAGGAAGGTAGGAGGCAGGAGTATCAGATGATGTTCATAATGAACTAGAAACCAGCCTGACTACATGAGACCTTGTCTCAAAAAAAAAAAAAGTTTCAGGGCTGGAGAGATGGCTCAGAGGTTAAAAGTACTGACTGCTCTTCCAGAGGTCCTGAGTTCAAGTCCCACCAACCACATGGTGGCTCACAGCCATCTATAATGGGATCTGACTGACAGTGTACTCACATGTATAAAGTAAATAAATTTTTTTTTAAAGTTTCCTTTTGAAGACAGTCTTCCTATGAAGCTGAGGCTGTCCTAGACATTATGACCCTCCTGGCTCTGCCTCCCTGGTTACACATACACCATGCCTGGATTAAGAAGTTTCTTTCTTTTTCTAAAACAAGGTCTCATTCTGTAGCCCAGGCTGTCCTGAATGCACTATATGGCCCAGGTAGGCCTCAAATTAATGAGCTCTGAGCCAACCTCCAAGTACTGAGCTTACAGGTAAGAACCAGCATGTCTTCTAAGGGGCTTCTGCTTCTTTTTCTGCAATAGCATCTCACTATGTGGATCAGGCTAGCCTCAAACTCACAGAGATTCACCTGCCTCTGCTCCCTGAGCTCTAGGATTAAATGTGTGTGCCATCACACCTAGCACAAATTTCTTCCTAAAACTCACAAACTCCAAATTGAAAACCTTCTGGTACTTCGAAATAGGAGCCCCAGGCCAGTCCTCAATCGATCTACCCGAACAGACTTCATCAAAGCAAAATGCATGCATACATACTCACATGTGGGTACCACACACACTCATTCTACCTGTTTGGCCTGGTGGTTATTGACAACATTGATCCTCATTCCAGCAGGATGGGCATGAAGTGGCACCATGGCCTTTTGCTGTGGAACCTAAAAATATCCAGTAGTCATAATCCATCCCAGAGGGTTCATGTGTATCCTAAGTAGGTCAATGAATTTAAAATAGGCTGGTGTATACAGGTATCAGCAAAGGTCATGCAATAATGGACCTGAAGAGATCAATGAACTTGGCTCAGTCAACAACTGGTACTGCCCTTCCCTGATAACAAAGCTAATATAGTTAGTTTTGCAGTTTCCTCTCCTCCTGGAGTGGAGCTTGTCTGGGGTAGCCAGGGCACTGGACAAAAACAGTCAGATTTCCTGGGCTCCTACCCTGGTCCTCCCACTGACTGGCTGATTAAGTAATGTCAGATGCAGATGCACTCCTGCACTCCTTTTCACTTTTTTGTTTGTTTGTTTGTTTGTTTTGGTTTTTCAAGACAGGGTTTCTCTGTATAGCCCGGGCTGTCCTGAACTCACTCTGTAGACCAGGCTGGCCTCGAACTCAGAAATCCGCCTGCCTCTGCCTCCCAAGTGCTGGGATTAAAGGTGTGCGCCACCACCGCCCGGCTTCCTTTTCACTTCTTACATATTCTTTTACAATGAAAAAGTAATTCTAAAGTTTGAGTGAGGACTAAGACAGGACTTGTCTACAACATGCTTTGCGCACTCCCAGTTTTTTTCTCTACTTAGGTCTCACTTTGGAAAGTCAGTTCATTCTTGTGGACCTGTCCTTTGAAAGACAATACCCTGTGCTCCACAAAACTGTCTGTAATGTCCTCTATGCCTTTCTGAAGTCTGAACGTGCTGACCAACACCTGGAACAACTGTATTTTTGCCATTCCCCAATTTTCCCTGCATACTTCTAGCTTTCTTCCCAGGTTTCTGAAAATGCTGGAGGGGAGCCACAACCTACCTGGATAGTTTTGGTGAGTTTCAGAGCAGGGGTCACAGTCCCAATGGGTGGGCTTGTGAAGGTAGCAGGGGATCTCCTCTTCAAGCTGATCTTCTCCCGGGCATCAGCCACCTGGCGGGGCTTCTGGGGCACAGTGTTCTGCTGCTTTCGTGAGTTCAGCATCTCTCTGGCATCCTGTACTTTTCCTTTGATCCGAAACCGGGCATCTTTCTGCAAAAGCTTTTCCCGGGCATCTTTGACACCCAGCTTGAGCCGAGCATCTGAGAGGCCAATCTTCTGCCGGGCATCAAATCTCTGCTGGAAAGTGGCCATGCGAGCTGGCTGGCTAAGAAGACTATGCTGGAGCCCAACTCGAGATCGGACGCCTCCAATTCCTGGTCTGACACTGAGCCTGCAAACACATATTCAAACAGTAAATGGATCTGGGGCTTACTAGCAGCCCATGGAGGAAAGGTGGGAGACACTGAGCAGAAAGCTCATTTCCAATTTCCAGAACCCTGCTGGCATCCATATACACAAAACATAAATACTTCTTTCTTGCCTCAGGTTTTAAACTTTGCATCATAAACAAAATTATGGAGAGCCCATCACCAGTTAAAACTGTTTGCTCCCTTGGTCATTCTCTTAGTCAACCCTCTATCTGTCTTAGGGTATCTATTATTATGCCTGCTTTCTGTGTGGAAGAGAAGGCAGACCTAGTGAAGCTGCCTCTTAAAACAAATGGTGCTTTTATACAGGCAGGCACCTCTTAGCAGGGCTAAGGAAGGCAACCTGTAGGTCTCAGCACTCAAAAGACTAACAGAATAAAGATAAAGGATGTAACAGCCATGCATGGCAATGCTTGTAATCAGAGCATTTGGGAGATTGAGGCAAGAAGACTGTTGAGTTCAAGGCTGGTCTGAGCTAGACTGCAAGACACAGATGAAAGAAAGAAAGAAAGAAAGAAAGAAAGAAAGAAAGAAAGAAAGAAAGAAAGAAAGAAAGAAAGAAAGAGAAAGAAAGAAAGAAAGAGAGAGAGAGAGAGAGAACAAGAGAGAGAAAGAGAGAAGGAGGTAGGGAGGAGAGAGAGAGAGAGAGAGAGAGAGAGAGAGAGAGAGAGAGAGATCAAAAGCGGAGTTCAGCTCAGTGGTTAAGACTGTTACTCTAGCAGTGAATATAAGTTCAGCTCCCAGGATTGGCACAGTGGCTGTGTGGTAGTTTGAAAATGTTTGGTTCAGCGAGTGGCACTATTAGGAGGTGTGGCCTTGTTGGAGGAACTGTGTCCCTTTCTTTGGAGGTGGGGTTTGAGATCCTTCTCCTAGCTGCCTGGAAGACAGACAGACAGACAGACTTCTAGTTGCACTCTGATCAAGATGTAGAGCTCTCGGCTCCTTCAGTACTGTGCCTGCCTAGATGTTACCATGTTTCCCACCTTGATGATAATGGACTGAACCTCTGAACCAGTAAGCCAGCCCCAATTAAATGTTGTCCTTTATAAGAATTGCCATAGTCACGGCGTCTCTTCACAGAAATGGAAACTATGATTAATACAGTGGTCTACAACCATCAGTAACTTCAATTCCAAGGGATCCAATGCCCTATTCTGACCTCCAAAGGGCACACATTTGGTGCACATACATACATGACATACACTCATACAAAAGTACTCATATACATGAAACAAGTTAATCTTATAAAAAAAAAGCTATTCAGCAACAACAACAACAAAAAAAATGTACAATTTCAGAATCTCCTAAAATTGGAAAGGCTGGAGAAATGGTGTAGTGGTTAAAAACACTTGCTATTCTTCCTGATCCAAGTTTGGTCCCAGTACCCACATAAGGTGGCCCACAACCAACTTCCTGCAAATTCAGCCAAAGAAAGTATGATGTACGATGCCTCTTTCTAGCTTCTTCAGGCACCACATGCAAAGGCACACACACACACACACACACACACACACTCACATGTATACACATAAATAAGAAATGAAACCAAAAATATTATTTTTAAAAATTAGAAAGAAATGAGCTGGGTGGTGGTGGTGCATGTCTTTAATCCCACACTTGGGAGGCAGAGGCAGGCAATTAGAAGCCTACACAATGAGGTCCAGAACAGGGCTACACAGAGAAATCCTGTCTCAAACAAAGGAATTAAACTCCATTAATCAGGCCCCATTCCTGTCGCATACAGACGTTGGAGAGTCCACATCTGGCCCTGCTGGGTGAAGCACAGGAGTCTGCAGGTTTCTCTTGCCTGGCCTACCTATGTATTCAACCAGCAGGCCTCTTTCCATTCCAGCCAATACAAGCAACCACTACTAAGACGGTGTCCTTTCTCAATGTCTATGGCAGCATCTCCTTTCTCAGAAACCCTCCTTGATTCCCTAAGATAACTTTCCTTTGTGCCTGTTACACCTGCTAATTCCCTTGTTTTCTCTCCCCAACCCTGAGCTGAAAGAGGGTCCTGGTCTTTTCCAGGATCCAGTACTTTAAAAGTAGTACTGTGAGCTGGTTAAGTCTCAGAAACTATTGTGGTACATCTTGAATACAGAGCTGTCAGATCCCACCCCAGTTGTTGAAGCCAAACTCTGGGCACACCCAGGCTGCATTTTTAACTTGCACAGCTAAACCTGGAAAAGCTACTATGCTGCATGAACAAGGTTGCCCTGTTTCCTATTCACTGGCTGAGCCTGTCAGGAGGCATCTCACACTGGGCAAGTCACCAATCACAAGGACCCTCCTCCTACCTGACTCCCCCCTTAAGTTGCTGGAGCAGAACTGCCCACCTGTTCCTCTGCTAAGGACCATGCCCCAGTAATCCCGACACTCAACAAGGGGCCAAGGTGGGAGGATTATAAATTTGATAGCCAGGGCTAGAGAAAAACCAATCTCACAAAACCCCACAAACCACTTGGTGGTAGGAGGAAGAGTTACACTTCCTTAGTTCAAACAAGAACTGGATAGGCGAGTTACTTACAAAATCAAGCAGAGTAACTTTAAATTGGAAGGTGGTACTTGTCTGGTGTGGCTTGATTTTCTTACCCAAAGATTCAAGGAGATCAGGCTGAGACAGAGTTCAGTGGTAGAGGGCTTGTCTAGCATGCATTATACTCTGGCTGAGTTCCACAGTAGTGAAGGGAAAAAAAAAAAAGGATTCAAGGAAATGGAGCCATTAGAGAAGCCAGTCAAAAGGAATGAGGTTTAAGGTGTGGAGGGGGGCAGCACCCATGATTAGGGAGAATAAAACAGCTACAAAGCAGACGACATATATCCCATTCGACTGGGCTAACCCTGACTTAGGGGTCCACAGCTTGGAAGTCACAGGCAATAGTAGGGTTACTTAAGAGAACCTAAAATCATACTGAAGGAGCCTTGCTGAGAATTGAGACTCTACCCTTATACAGGGTGCCCTTCTTTTTCATAGTCTTCCACATCTGTTGGTGATGTCCATTAAAAATAAAAACTGGCTATGGGTTCAGACAGAGTTGCTACTCAAGTCCTACTAATAAACTGAAGAAAATATTTTTTAAAGAATTGTTTTATTTATTTACTTATTTAGGTTTTTCGAGACAGGGTTTCTCTGTATAGCCCGGGCTGTACCTGGAACTCACTCTGTAGACCAGGCTGGCCTCGAACTCAGAAATCCGCCTGCCTCTGCCTCCCAAGTGTTGGGATTAAAGGCGTGCGCCACCACTGCCCAGTAAAAAAAAAAAAAAAAAAAAAAAAAAAAGAATTATTTATTTTATTTTATGTATAGGAGCACATTGTAGTTGCCTTCAGAAGAGGGCATTGGATCCCATTACAGATGGTTGTGACCCACTATGTGGTTGCTGGGAATTGAACTCAGGACCTCTGGAAGATCAGTCACTGCTCTTAACCGCTGAGCCATCTCTCTAGCCCCCTGAAGAAAATATCTTAATCAACAATGACCAGCTAAATCTAAATGAAAGCAAAGCTAACAGAGAGCACGGAGATTAAAATACCCACTTACTGACCTCCTCCAAAGACACAGGCAAATCAGATTACCAAAAGAAGCAGGAAAGGGTAAGCCTCCAGGTGCTTCAAACTGAAGAATGGCCTGCAGCCAATCAAACAATCTACACAGTCCTGGAAAGGAAGGCTCAGGCATAGCCTGTGGGGTCATCACAAACAAGCGGAAGCTTAGTCATGATCCAGGCAGTCTGGGAAAAGCAGCAGTCAAAGGGCATCTAGACAAGCAGTGTGTAACAAAGCTAACTGTAGCTCTTGGCTTGCAAGTTCTCTGCTCATGCAGTTGAAGAGGCATCTTGCTTCCCCGTTTCCCAAACTCAAAAACATTCTTTCACTCCTGTATCCCTCCCCTCCACTAAAGTCTCTCTGAATCCTGGTTCCCAGATGGAGGAACCATCTTCCAAAGCACCCACAGCACTTACCACAATAACCTGTTTATAAGCCTGTGTCCCTCCCACAGCCTGGACTTTCTCAGGAGCATACCCTGTACCTCCTTATCTGTGACAACCCTGTATCACAGGAAGGAAGGAAAGGCTCAAAGAACTTTCCAGAGGGAGATCACTGCCATTCACACGCCCAAACTGAGGACACAGGAACTATCTCTGTGGGTCTGAGTCTGACTTGGAAGCACCCCGACCAGGCCCCAGAAGCACTGGGAGCTTTCACTCCTGGATCACAATGTCCTGGAGACTGCAGCGACTTCCCACGGTTTTGACTCCCCTAGGTCTCAGAAGCACTGATGCCTCCTCCTAACTTGAAGGCTTACATCTTTCCCTCATCTGGGGGGGTGACTCAGGCAGTGGATAACACTCTCCCAGACCTGCATGCCATTTCCTTCTTTTTTGTCTGCTCTGTGTTTGTTTTTTGTTCTATTGTTCCTTGCTTTTTGAGACTTACAACCTAGCCCAGACAGATAAAATCTATACTGTATTCTGTTGTTTCCACTGGGCCCCGAACTTTCCCTAACTGGTCTTGGAACTTCTTTATCTTTGATCTGCATTTGTTTTCTGCCCTACCAAGCTTGGATAGTCTTGCATTAATTTCCACTTTTCAGTTACCTGTTAGGCTTTTCAAGTTGTTTTGTCCCATCTATAGACAAACAAACTGGTTATGGAAATATAGGACACTGGGTATAACCTTGAAGAGACTCAATGTCTTTTGAATATGGATAATACTGAAAAGTTGTCACAGGCTGTTTTAACGCACTTGAAAAGCTGGCTCTGGAGATGGCATTTGGTCTGCCTGCTTCAGACACAGGCCTATTTATCTCAACATTTCCTTCAAAGCCCGTGTCATAGTCAGGCTAGTCCCAACTCTACGACAGGGAGAACAAAACAGGTCAAGAAAAACAACATAACGTACTTACAAACAGCCAAGAGATAAGCTATTTCCAACAGCGGCTACCATTGATTACTTCACAGTATAAAAGTGTCTATAATAAAACCAGCTAACGGAGGGCTGGAGAGATGGCTCAGTGGTTAAGAGTACTGACTGCTCTTCCAAAGGTCCTGAGTTCAATTCCCAGCCAACCACATGGTGGCTCACAACCATCTGTAATGGGATCTGATGCCCTCTTCTGGTGTGTCTGACGACAGCTACAATGTACTCATGTAAATAAAATAAATAAACTAAAAAAAAAAAAAAAAAAAAAAAAAAACAGCTAACATGATGCCCATACATGGAAAGGATAAGAGACCCTCTGTCCACAATCTCTCAATAACTCCAGCATCGACGTTTCAATGGGGCTCCCTCAACTAAATTCTTTCAGATGATTTAAACATAAATTTAATGATGATTACAATAAAAAAAAAAAAACCTACATGCTACGTAAGTCATAAAGGCCGCCTTATGTTCTATAAGATTTTACGTGAACACTTACGAGGCCTAATGGTTTAACAAATGTACATGTGTGATACTGATTTATTGCATCACTCTGTGTAACTTGAATTCAACCTTCTCTTGTTAAGGTGATGTTGCACAATACCTTCTAAGCTAAACAACGGCCATCTTCAGAACTCCAACTGTACCTGCTTAAAACAGCTGGACTTGTTAAATGTTAATAGTCCTTCAAAAGAAAGACAAACAAGGTCACTGGACTATCACCTGTATCCAATCACTCCTCCTAGCTAGTTATGGGCAACTAGGTCTTAATTATATGAGATTTCAAGGTTTTCTGGGTATACAGGCAAAAAACTAGAAATGGGACAAGGTCCACCTATGCACCAATGAAAAAAACCTGAAAAAAGGCCCCAATTATTGCCAACACCTCTTCTAGAAAATTTTCTATGAGTGATGAGTGTGACTGTTACAGTTCATGATGAATCTTTTTAAAGACTCAGTTGTTTTATGTATGTGAGCACACTGTCTCTATCTTCAGAACACCAGAAGAGGGCATCAGATCCCATTACAGATGGTTGTGAGCCATCATGTGGTTGCTGGGAACTGAACTCAGGACCTCTCTCTGGAGAAACAGTACTCTTAACTGCTGAGCCAACTGTTCAGACTGATATATTTTTTTTAAATCAGGACAGATGGATATATAAAAGTTAAAATGACTAAATCAGGGTTTTCTAACTCTCTGAATATTCCCCCCATGCTAGGTAACTTAAAACCTACAACAAAAGTTAGTAGTTAAAACATTCGCCGGGCAGTGGTGGCGCACGCCTTTAATCCCAGCGCTTGGGAGGCAGAGGCAGGCGGATTTCTGAGTTCGAGGCCAGCCTGGTCTACTGAGTGAGTTCCAGGACAGCCAGGGCTACACAGAGAAACCCTGTCTCGAAAAACAAACAAAAACAAAAACAAAACAAAACAAAAAACCATTCATGCACGTATAAACCCCTAAGGTTATAATGGTCTATTCATGTTAACAAAATCTGACTTAAAGATTATGTGTCTACATCTTTTGTTAACTTTTAGTCTCCCCAAGGACTGTATCTATAGTTTAAAGCTTATTTTGATATTAAAAGAGCTTGAATTCAAAATTGTAATTTTTAAGATAAACTTAACAGATAAAAATTATAAAATCCTTGTTTGGTTTTGGGTTTTTTTTTTTTTTTTTGAAACAGGGTTTCTCTGTGTAGTCCCGGCTGTCCTGAATCTGCTCTGTGGAAAAGACTGGCCTCAAACTCTACCTGCTTCTTCCTCCCAAGTACTGGGATTAAAGGCATGTGCCACCATGCTTACCTTAAAATCCTAACTTAGAAGTTACTTATTGTAAGACATGTAAGTTAAGGGTTAGTAACCTGATAAATTACCAAATTCTTTAAGGCATAAAAGACTATGTTTGTAGTCACACTAAGTACAAATGTAATTCAGTTAGAGACAAGTTTGGAGGGAGAGACTAATTTATTTCTCTCATATATAGTCTTCTGTATGTGTTGTCAAAGTTAAGCCTGAATCAAATAACTTAAAAACAAGTTTAAAGTTCTAACTTATTTAATGTAAAATAATATTTTTTTAATGAAAAAGTTGGTTATGAGCCTTGCCTGGGTCCCTGGCCCTGCAGTAGTGGGGTTCTGTGTTGATATCCATGGCCCACATTACCACCAATGGTTACACCCCTGTTCTGGGTTGCCACCTAGGACCATTTTGATCTCACAAGGCTGTACAGAGCTGGCTCCGTCCCTCAATGGCTTCGGCACTCTGGAGAGCTTGCCCCTGCCCCTCACCTGGGCAACACACTAGAGCTGGCCCTGATGATGTAGGTACAATGAGCCCCAAGGGCATGAGACAGCACAGTTCTGGAGAACTGATCCTGGTGGCATGATCAAAGAACTAGCAGGCTGATCAAGTCAGCTACCATCCAGGCCCTGATCCAGGGTTTTGAGTTGGCCCACCCTAGCATCCACCCCATATATCATCTGCTGGAGTATGTGAAGGGACTGGTCCTGCAGATCCAAAGCTGTAGGATCTCCATGACGCAGGGCACCAACAGGCTGAGAGGAGTCCTGGTGAGGATCCAGTATTGATAGTGTAGCAGAGGCCAGAGGCCTCGGAGCAGATCAATGATTCACTGCAATGAACATATGCAAGTAAAAGGCGTTTGGAAAAAACGGCATACTGTGTGACACATCACAGCTTTCACAGGAAAATTTTTTATTCTTTTTCTTTAAATTTATTCTATTTTTGGTTTTCTTTGGAGGGGGGAGATTACAACAACAGGATAGATATGGAGGAATGGGGAGTTGAGTAGGATTGGGGTGCATGATGTGATGAAATTCTCTCTCTCTCTCTCACATACACACACACACCAATAAAAAGTTTAAAACAATGGCTAAAAAAATGAGTAAAATGGGCTACATTTATAATATACTTGCATGTAGCATGTCAGCAGTCTCAAATAGTTCCCTTGGATGGAACACAACCCCACCAGAGTAAGATGCATGCTAGACTCATTACAGAATAAGGATGCATGGGAAAACAAGGCCTGCCAAAGTCTGCTGCTCTTGTCTCCAACTCTGTAGGCCAAACAAGAAAAAAACCCTCCTTACCTGTAGTGAAGATGAATTACTCCTCACATCTCATGTGACAGGAGAATGAATTCTCTGCCTGGAGGATTTCAGAGTCTACAGCCACATTCTAAATGCCTCAAACAACAGAGGCAAATTGCTCTCAGTCTCCAGAACTGACATCTGAGGAGGCTGTGAACAGGGGAAACCTGTATGTAAGCCTACCTCCTACTGGTATAGGCCCTATATGCCATTTCAACTGTCCATGTTCTTTATTCTGGCTTTCAATTCTTCCTTTTAACAAAAGCTGATTCCACGGTCCATACCCTAACCACCCAAGTTCCAAGATTAAAGGACATTGCCAGATACTCTGCCATCAAACTTAGTTTTGGATATTTATTCTAACCAAGTGGTATCTTTGAAAACTTTGATAGACAATCCTATAAAAACGACAATAGAGTTCTATTTCTCTTCTAAATTGTCAACTAAATGCTGAATTTGGCATTAAATTAAACTTCTTTTTCAAAGTTTCCAGGTGCTTTTCCTTATGCAGGAGTCTGATGTAATAAATTGCTAATTAAAGTTACCTTATTTTAATCCCAGCACTTGGGAGGCAGAGGCAGGCGGATTTCTGACTTCAAGGCCAGCCTAGTCTACAGAATGAGTTCCAGGACAGCCAGGGCTACAGGGAGAAACCCTGTCTCGAAAAACCAAAAATAAACAAACAAACAAAAAAGTTACCTTATCCTTCAACAAAACTCTGGTCTATAATCTGGCCAGTTGTACCAGATTTAACCTTACTAAACAAAATTTATGTTAATTTTGCCTCTTAATGTTCCCACAAGGTTGTATGGTTATTCCCTCTTGATTTTCCGGATCTTAGCCATCTGTTGAGTTTTACTAGTCCCTTGGATGGAGCCTCCTCTGAGGCACTCTAACTGCTTCCCTTTCTTTTTTTCTTTTTTCTTTTTAAAATTGACTTATTTATTTTATATATATAAGTACACCATTGCTCTCTTCAGACACACCAGAAGAGGGCATCAGACCCCATTACAGATGGTTGTGAGCCACCATGTGGTTGCTGGGACTTGAACTCAGGACCTCTGGAAGAGCAGTCAGTGCTCTTAATCACTGAGCCATCTCTCCAGCCCCACTGCTTCCCTTTCTATACTGTCCCCTTTGTCAGAGAAATTTGCATTGTAACCCCCTAAAAACAGTTTGGGTGATCTCTGAAGAGAGATCCACCATCCAATCCATCCCCCTTTTTGCCTACACAGAACTACAACAGATGGATTGAAGTCTTTCTACATCAATCAACTTCTGTCTTAGCAGCTCTCAAATACTTAAATATGGGCTTTCAGTTCCTCCCACCCTGCATCCTCCCTATCCCTTCTTTCATCCTTCTCATCCTCACAGTGACATTTTTTTTACCCTGTCTTTGAAGTGTTTACCCTTCCATGTAAGCCCTGGTCTCCCAATGGCTCTCACCCTACAAGTGATGGGCCTCCAACAGTTACAACACAGCCAGCTGACCAACAAGATGAGCCTGGTACAGCAAAGCATCATCACTCTACAAAATCTAAGATTCCCTGGCTGCAGTGGTCTTCCAAAAACCACAGAGGACTTAAGGACTGCCAAAAGGGAGGCATAGTCTGTGCCTTCCTAAGAGAAAAATGTTTTTATACGAACCAATCTGGCCCAATGGAGAAAACACTAAACAACTGTTAGAAAGAACCAAACATAGAGAAGACAGGAAGGACACCTGACTGCTTGGGGACCATGGATTAGCCCCCCTTGGCAGCCCAGCCACTGTGACTGTGCTGACTTTACTCTTTGGTCCCTGCTCTTGCAGCTGTCTCACCAAACTTCTACAACAAACACTACAAGCCACTATCCCACCTAGAAGGAACCTCAACATCCCCCACCCCCACTGAGACTGTCACACAGGCCCCAGCTGGAAGAAGCCTCCATAAAACTATAACCACTACCCCCTCTTTACTCTTCCAGAGTTTTCAGAATAGCCTCAGGTCATAAAGTAAGTCAGGTTGTAAGGAGCTCTAACCCCTAGCCATAAAGAACGTTCAGCCCGGTCTCACTAGTCTGCTCCACGGGCAGAGGCCACATGCCCAGTATAAAACCCAACTTTCTGATACCTACCCACATATGTGTGCATGTCCCCACCCTCTTTAAATGTGTTGTTCAGCTTTCACCCCTCAGGAAGGTTGTGTCCCTTCACTGCTCCAAGAAAGTAGCCTTAGCCTGTGGAGATCATCTGTCTGCTTCTCTGCCTCATGCCTCAAACAAACAAAGGGAATCTGGTGATATTCGAGACACTATAATATCAATATTGCTCTCCAAAGTTATGTTATCCATTTCATTTCATCAATCATTTAAGCAATAAAAGATTACTGTCAAGAAAGGGGGAAGGGCTAGAGAGAGACTGGCTAAGAGCACTTGCCGCTCTTGCGAGAACATGAGTTTAGTTCCCAGCACCCACTTCTGGCAGCTGACAAGTATCTATAATCCAAGCTCCAGGGGGTCTGATGGGCCCTTCTGCACCAGGAGCGCATGTATATGCAGGTAAATAACCAAAAACATAAAGTAAAAAAAAATTTTTTTTGAGACAGTCTCTTGGTGTAGCTCTGCCTATCCTGGAACTCACTATGTAGATCAGGCTGGCCTCACAGAGATTAATCTGCCCCTGCCTCCTAGTGCTGCAAAAAGGTGGCTAGGCAAATCTTTAAAATCAAACAAATCACTAAACCATACACCACAAGCTTGTAAATAGGGTTGCTGTAATTTTCAGGGAGATTATCCTAATCCCAGGCACTACTGGTGAAGTATAGATCTGAATGTCCCTCTATTTAAAACACCAACAAACAGCCACTATTAACGTTTCAAAGTAAAGATGACTACTGTCCCTAGGTGGAGCAACATCTTAGGGTTCTAGTCTTACTCAGGGACAGAGCACATTCTCTTGATCAGGATGAGAATATATATGAAGAACACTGGACTAAAGTGCTCACTGGTCACATAGAAGTCACCAAGACAACCTGGACTGACATTTTAATCTATAGTAATGCCTTGCTTGGTGACAGGGATATACTGAGAAATACAGGACAGTAATGAAAACAGCTCAGCCCGGCCATGTCAACATAACCCTAGAGGCCACCTCCATGCATGCTACTTGAAAAATGTACACCTAGGGTGTGTCTGTGGAGAGGAGGATCTGGCAGTTAGAGACGTAGGTGCTGCTCCTGCTGGGAGTAGTGACTTTGCAATTTGAGGCATTCATTCCCTAGTTACAGGCATTCTTTCAACTCCTTTCACAGCTTTGGGAGCTTCTGTGCCCCAGCTTTTTATAATCACATCTCCTCTTTCTGCATGAAAAGACAGCTATTCATCCCAGCAGGCAGCAGCACTGGTTACAAGACAGGCATTAGTCATCAGGAATTCTTCAAATAAACACTCCAGCTAAGGGGCAGGCTTTCTCAAACAGTCAATTATGTTACCCGCCCCAGAACTGCAGAAGACTAACAAAGCCTTCCCCTGGAAAGGGGGCGGGGGAGGGGGTCCTAGTCTCACCCCATCTCTAAGCTTGCAGCCTCACATCCCATTTTAGGGACTACTGAGTTTCCTAAATACATTCTGCATGTTTGTCTTTGGGAAGGTAAGGGAGGGTGCCTTTGAGCAGGACTCTTTTTTTCTTTTGTATACAGCGTTCTGCCTATATGTATGTTTGCAGGCCAGAAGAGGGCACCAGATCACATTATAGATGATTATGAGCCACCAAAAGGTTGCCTGGAATTGAACTCAGGACCTCTGGAAGAGCAATGCTCTTAACGGATAAGCCATCTCTCTCTAGCCCTGAGCAGGACTCTTAGCTGCCCCACCTTGGAAAAGATCCGCAGTGCAACTCTGCAGTAGCTTTCCAGCGGCCCAACTACTCCTTGAGATCCTGGGAAGGGACACTGTAGACCAAATGAAAGGCAGCTGTCCAATGGACCCTTCCTACTCCTCCAACTAGAAGCTGGCAAACACCGAGGATGTGTAAGGAATAGAATGCCTTGCCTTTCTGGTTCTGTGGAAGACAGAGCCAAGGCCAGCTCCAGATGCTGGATACAAAAGAGGCTCAAGAAAGTAGCCCTGAGTTATATTTAAACACACAATGGGGAATATGATAATGTGTGTGTTGACATCATTAAAAAAAAAAACATTTATTTGTATATGTGTGTGGCCATGTATGCACCACAGGACAACTGTAGAGCTCAAAGGACAACTTTCAGGAGTTCAGGATGGAACTCAGGTTGTCAGGCTTGGTGACAAAGGCTCTTTAACCTGCTGATCTATCTTACTGGTCCTGAGGCCATTTGGGGGCAGGGGTTGTTACTGTTTTTGAAGATTTTATTTATCTTTTATTTTATGGGTTTGTCTGAATGTATGTCTTGGTACCAAGTGCAAACAGTGCCCAGAGAAGCCAGAAGAGGATGCCAGACCCCTAGAGACTAGAGGTACACAGTTATACACTACTATGTGGGTGCTGAGAATCGAACCCAGGCCCACTGGAAGAGCTACAGCCAGTGCTCTTAACCACTGACACTGAGATAATTTTTATACAAAGAAAACAGATATGGCCGGGCAGTAGTGGCGCACACCTTTAATCCCAGCACTTGGGAGGCAGAGGTAGGTGGATTTCTGAGTTTAAGGCCAGCCTGGTCTACAGAGTGAGTTCCAGGACAGCCAGGGCTACACAGAGAAACCCTGTCTCGAAACAAACAAACAAACAAACAAAACAAAAACAAATACAGTTTAACCCAATTAGTAATAAAGACAAGACATTCCTTTACTGAAAAGTTTTCTCCCCCCTTGCTTTTTGTGTTTAAAGCCACATTTCCTTCAGCTTATTTCAACAAGGAGTAATCCTGGGGCCAGGTCTAGAAGGTAGATCTGAACCAAAATCCACTTTCCTCCACCCATTTCAGCTCCAAAGACTCCTCAAATGAGTCATGAAGCTCAGCTGGTCAACTCTGGCACCCCTAACTAGACCAGCAATGCTCCCAAAAACTAGACCAATCAAATTAGAGAGAAGGACTGCCTCAGCTAATTTAATCAGAGACTCTCACATCTAAGGCGGAAATCAACAGGGGCACAGCCTGTACCTGCACTAAAGCTGATGCCCAGTATAGGTCCTTCAAACCTAAAATCACAAGAGACAGTGTAGGTAGGACATCAGGGTCTCAACAAGAGACAAACCAAGTGTCACTCTTCCCATTCTACAAATACCCATTCATCAAAGTGTCTTTCATGATTAACAGGGGGCCCAGGTAATACTGACTTTCTGCTCTGGAAGACACTGGCTCCACAAATGCAGTCTGTGCTGGGCTCTTCAACCTGGCTAAACTACACAGGCTTTTGCTCCCAGATTGGTGCTGCCCTTGGATTGTAACTCCGATCCCCAGGTTCTGACTATACATGGTGTGCCTTGGGGTGTACAGAGTCTTGTGGTAAACAGTAAGGAGGGCTTAATAAGCAGGTAGCCTAAGAAGACTATTTTCCCTAGTAGGGACTCTGGCTTTTGCCATACCTACCAGGAGGAGAATGGCTGCCCCAGAAGCCACACACTCTAAATCACTAACACAAACCCAAATTGCCAGAACAGTGAGTGATTCCTTCTAGAAAGCACTAAAGAAAGCATTTACTGTGGGAACTGACATTTCCTTACTGAAACTGCTCAGACTCTTCACAGATTTGACATGGAGCCCCAATCTAGTATTTGTTGACTGCAAGTGAAATGGAATTTCAGGAAGTTTTAACCCTTGCACTGCCTTCAAGTCTTCCAGAATATTCCAATCCCAATCCAATCTTCACATAAAAGCAAAATTTTCACACTGAAAAATCACATCATTTTTCTTTAAGCCTTCAACAGTGACAGCAAAGAAAGCCACTGCCTAGCAAGCCCTTGTCCTGGTGAAACAGGCGGTGTTCTATAACGTGTGGAAAGGAAGGAACAGAACTAAACCCTTAGCCACCTGACTACAGAGCCTTCCTTCTTACCTAGTCTTTCCCCATGCAGTTTCTGACTTCTCTTTCTATAAGGAGAGCTCCATGACACCCCCATCACTTTCTCTCAACACTTACTACAAGGTACATTTTTTGTTTTCTGAGACAGGGTCTATGGAGCTCATGCTGGGCCACAGGCCTCCTATCTCTACCTCCCTGGTGCTGAGATCACAGGCATGCTCTCCCACCATCAGTTCTAACATGGTACAAACTTTAAAAAAAAAAAGTTATGGTTTGGAACTAGAATGAAGTATTGATTTCTAGATGGTGGTTCTATTTTGGGTTGGAATTGGGGTAGATTGGGTTGTTATGTAGCTCTAGCTGTTCTGGAACTGTCTATGTAGACTAAGCAGGCCTTGAACTCAGAGATATCCAACTGCTTCTGCCTCCAAGTGCTCAGATTTAAGGTGTGTGCCACCATGCCTGACTTGATGGTGCTGTTAAGAAGTGACTGAATCATGAAGGATTAACCCTACCAACAGATTACTCCACTGATGAGTTCATGGCTAAATGGGCTATCATTTAGCTACAAGGCCTACAAGCAGGAAGTAGGGCACTTCCTTTGTAAGGGTGCATTCTTGTCCTTTTACTTCTCCACTCAGTCACCTCAAACCATGAGCCCTTTGGTTGACTAGCTCAAGTACTGTCAGAGCAACGTCACAGCTAGCAAACATGGCCTCTCATACACAAGCAGTACTCTGAACAACATGCTAACACCATTACAAGAACACTATGTGACAAGGGGAACATGTGTGTGTGGCTGGTTCCCCTGAAGCTGTCCCACTGCTTCATATAAGACTGCACATCCCAAGACAAACCAAGCATCAGGAACTGAGGGGAAACATCTAACAACAGAACCTGGGAACAGTTAGCAACCTGTAAGGCCTGGACAGGTTCAGGTATGTTGAACAAACCAGAACCAACTCCACACCATTTACCTGAATGAAGATCTATGAGAGTTGTATTCACGGACAACAGTTGACAAAACAGTGGAGCAGAGCGGTGTTAATAAAATGAATGGGTTCCATATTTTGTGTTCACCTAGACTAGCAATTCTCAACCTTTGGGTAGAAAGAGATCGCTTTAGGGTTGATCGACACTTTCACAGGGGTCAACTAAGACCACTGGAAAACAGATTCATTATGACTCACGACACTATGGAAATTAGTTATGAAGTAGCAAAGAAAATAATTTTATGGATAGGGTCACTACAGCATGAGGTCACAGCATTAGGAAGGCTGAGAACCACTGGCCTAAACAGTTCTCAGCCTTCCACGATCAACAGCACATCCGCCTTGGAATCGATTCTGGGAATGTCCATGACCCTCCCTTGGTGCAAAAGTATGAACCAATGTAACTGATGTCTATGCAGGCTTGACATGAAATTAACCATGAAGAAGTGTACATAAAATAACATCATGTAGTCTCTGGAACACACTGCTGACCTCTGCATGAAAACATGTTACTAGGCCACCCCAAACTCTTCACTAATGTGACCTCCCCAGCACTGATGTAATTGGTTTTGTCTTTAAAAACAATGTACCCCTTAGCAGGGTCACCAACTACTTACTCTTGGCCTGGCCATTAATAAAAAGTCTCAAAACTTTTAAATGGCTTAATCATTGTGGCTGTCAATCTCTTAAGGATTATCTCCTTAGGACACAGAAGACAGGTGACAATACAGGCTGCGAGCCGGGTGGAGACGAGCTGGGTGGAGACGGGAGTGGGACTGAGACTGGAGGGGAGTTCGTTTCGTTTCAGTCTGGGAGACAGCAGTGTTTACAAGACACAGGCATATGGAAGGACAGGCAGAGCTGAGCAGATCAGTGTCTAGGAAACCTAACAGCTACAGCAGCGCAGAGCGAGTTCGAGGCCTGACCACTGGCTAAGTTATCACTTTTTCACACTGCAAATTTATAAAAGCTAGAAATGGCTACGGATGTTTAAGAGTCTGTTGAGTCTGAATGTCTCACTTAAGACTCCAGGGCATATACAACAGTGAATGGCAATGCACCCTCTTGAAACTGTTTTTCTGTCTTTGCCTGAGGCCAACTCAGCCAACAGGGGCACTCTGTGGCTTTGGGAAAAGTCTTTCTCTCTGGCTGTAGCGTTCCCATTTGTGAAATGGGTATAAGATAATTAAACAATACCGGAGCGCCAGGAGCGCCAGCTACTCAAGAGACTGAGGCAGGAGGATCGATTGAGATCGGGAGTTTGAAACCAGCCTGGAAAACATGGAGGAAGCCAGCTTCTGGAACAGAAACAAACTCGCCTGTCACCTCAGCACTTGAGAAATGGAAGAGGATCCTGGCGTTTAAGGCCAGCTTCAGAGACAGAGCGAGTTCGAGGCCTGCTCCGGCTATGTGAGACCCCCGTCTCAAGAAAACAAACCATCGAAAAACCATCACAGACACAGTGAAAGGAACAAGGCACTTCGCATATGAAAAAGCTCTCGGGTTAATCACAGTGGCATGATAGAAGCAACAGGATCGGCCACATACAGCTCTGGGCTGGGGTCTCCTTCGCTCAACGTCCGCCCTATTAACGCCAAGGGCCTAAAGGCCGAGCAGAGACTGCGCCACCGTGATCCCCCAGCCCCAGCCCCAGCCCCCCGGGAGCAAGGCCCGGGCCTGCCCGGCCCTCGGCTCGCCTGCGACGGGGACTCCCGGGCCCAGCAGCCAGTGGACTGGCTAGCGGCTTGGCCCGCGCGGCCCGGCCAATAAGGAGCGCGGTGGATGCAGGGGGCGGGCGCAAGCGGCGCCGCACTCCAGGCTGTTCCCTCCTCCGCCCCTAAACCCCAAGAAGCAGCGAGCCCCACGAGCCTCGAATAAAGGAAAAAGCCGCTCACCGTCCCTTGGTCGCCGTTCCGCGCTTTCGGATGAGCTCGTCCAGAGAGATATCGGCCATCTTGCGCCGCCAATCTAGCGGAGAGCGGATGAAAGACCGTCTGCAGCGAACCCGCCCCTCAGCCGGAGTTATGAACAGCTTCCGACACCTGGACGACCAACTCTCGCGACAGCTCAAACGAAGCTAGAAACGGAAGGGGTGGAGCCTCTCCCCGTGAGCCTTTGCGGTGCTTACTTCTAATTTGCATATAGAAGTCTGGAGCTTTATGTACTCTTTTCTACCCCCTCCTTCTTTTGCAAATGAGGAGTTAAAGTGATACAAATCACAAACCACTAAAAAAACTATCAAGAAGATAAGTCTCTTAGTCAAACAGACGAGCGGACACTCACCATACTTAAAATAAGAATATAATTTCTTACCCTTGAGGAACGTAGGCAAGCTCCTCATGCCTTAAACTTATGAGTAAGGAAAATAACGATTCGGGGTGACGCCCGAGTCCTCACTGCTTATGTGAGACGAATTTTTGAACGGGTAAAGGTTGCCATCTAAGGCGACCCGCCTACTTTGCGGGATGCCTGGGTGACGCGATCTGCCCGACCCCTTCTATGATGCAAGAATAGAAAGCTTAGTCGGTACTCTGAGCGGTTTCTCTGAATTGCTTTAGCTCCATAAACTGTAGTTGCGGTTAGGTTTGGCTGTTTTTGGCTGGTTTGTTAAGTGTTTGACCCATGGGATAGTTTTTTCATCGATAGAACTTAGAGACTGGCCTGATGTACGATGTGTTTGACCACAAAATCACAAAAGCTTCTTTTAAAAAAATAAATAAATAAATCTGGCCGGGCGGTGGTGGCGCACGCCTTTAATCCCAGCAACGCCTTTAATCCCAGCACTTGGGAGGCAGAGGCAGATTTCTGAGTTCGAGGCCAGCCTGGTCTACAGAGTGAGTTCCAGGACAGCCAGGACTACACATCTGATGTAGGAGCTGGACAGATTGCTGAGCGGCTAAGGGAACTTGCTGATCTAGCAAAGGACCTGGGTTTGGTTCCCAGCACCCTCATGGAAGTTCACACGTAACTCCAGTGCCAGCAGATTCAATGTCTTCTTGACCTCCCAGGGTATTGCTTGCACATACATACATATATACATATATATGTATACAGGCAAAACACTCATACACATAAAAATAGATTTTTTTTTTTTTTTTAGAAATAAAAGCATGATGCTCTTGGGTCAGTCAGTTTTTCATGTTCCCTTGAAAATGTACACGTTATGAAAGGAAGGCCTTACTAAGAGACAAGAACTAGTTTCCCATAATATTTACAAGCTGGGCTCAGGAATCCCAGGCTGCTAGTTTGAAATGCCCTATGTCTGAAGCCTTGGCAAAGCTTGAGCTTTGCTCAACCTGGACTGTCCCCATTCTCAGGACATAGACTCTACAACTGGAACCCCTTTCCCTGCTACCAGGGGTTGGACTACAGGTCCACTGCCCAGTCGGCCATTAAAAATAAAAAAAAAATAAAAAAAAAAAAAAAAGGCATCGGGGTTCAACGGAAAGCTAGGCAGGATCCAGGAAAGCCCTAGGGTTCAGCACTGCATCTGATACTGGAGAAGCATCCTGGTCCTGGTAGTAGAACTAGGAGTGGGTCTAGAATTGCCCTTTTTCTCAACTTTATTTTATTTATTTATTTATTTTTTTTTTGGTTTTTCGAGACAGGGTTTCTCTGTGTAGCCCTGGCTGTCCTGGAACTCACTCTGTAGACCAGGCTGGCCTTGAACTCAGAAATCCGCCTGCCTCTGCCTCCCAAGTGCTGGGATTAAAGGTGTGCGCCACCACTGCCCTGTAGAATTGCCCTTTTTAAGTAGAGACCACCAGCATGCAACACACACAACCTGCATACAGCACACACACACTGCCCCCTACCTCTAGGTGCACAAGAGGAAGACAGTCCCAGGGTGGGCAAAGGGTTTAAAGCTGCAGGTTTAGCCTCAGTCCTGGGGCCAGTTGAGTTATGCAGAGTACAGGAACAGGCCAGAGGGGTCTTGCCTGTAAGGCCTTGACTCCTCCTGACAGTGAAGCTGTTAAAATATGTTTTCCTCCAGTACATGGGACTATAAGGAAAGCATCTGTAATGCCTAGTCCTGGTTGTCAACTTGACTATATTTGGAATGAAGTACAATCCAGAATTGGAAGGCTCACCTGTGATCCTGATCTTGAGGCTGGGAGATACACGTTTCTGACCTGGATCTTGGCATGGAGAGCTTGAGGCATAGTGGCTATGAATCCCAGGAGACTAAGGCAAGGAGATCTGTGAGTTCAAAATCAGCCTGGGACAAAGCAAGTCCCAGATCCAGGTGTGGTGTCACACACCTTCAATCTGGGCCACACCTTCTGCTGGAAGCCTACATAAGGACATTGGAAGAAGGAAGACTCGCTCTTCTTCACCCGCTTGCATTTACTTGCCAGCACAACTCTTGGAATCTACTTCTATAGAAGGCCAGCTGAAACAACCAGCCTTGTGGGACTGAGCAACTACTAGATCCTTGGGCTTCCATTCCCAGATGACCATTGTTGGGGAGCTGGACTACAGACTGTAATCATCATAACAAATTCCCTTACTATATAGAGACTCCATAAGTTCTGTGACTCTAGAGAACCCTGACTAATACATTATCTAATTCTGGAGTTGGGACTAGGGTGAGGCTTGGGGGGGGGCAGTTCCACTGACCTCCATGACAATGGGGTTCTGTGCTTAGGCTATCCATGTTTATGCAGCGAACACTGCCTAGTTAGCTTCTCCAGCCACTGGCTTTCCCCAGTTTTTAGAAGCAGCTTGTTCCAACCATAGAGCTCTCAAACTCAAACTCACATTCACCACCTGAACTTCTGCCCTAGTAGGACCAGGTCTTCACATCCCAACCATCTCATCAGAGGTAGCATGCTGGCTGGTCATGTGTCAACTTGACACAAGCTGAGAGTCATCAGAGAGGCAGACGTCTCAGTTGAGGAAATGCCTCCATGAGATCCAGCTGTAAGGCATCTTCTCAATTAGTGATCAATTGGGTAGGGCCCAGTCCATTGTGGGTGGAGCCATCCCTGGGCTGCTGGTCCTGGATTCTGTAAGAAAGCAGGCTGAGCAAGCCATGGAAGCAAGCCAGTAAGCAGCATCCCTCCATGGCCTCTGCATCAGCTCCTGCCTCTGGGATTGAGTTCCTGTCCTGACTCCCTTCAATAATGAACAGTGAGCGTTATGGAAAGTGTAAGCTGAATAAATCCCCTTTTGGGGGGGGGGGTCATGGTGTTTCGTAGAAGCAATAGAAACCCTAAGACCGGTGGCCTTCCTGCTGCCCGAACTTCCCATCCATCTTTAAGTGACTGTCTTACAAATGTAACACTTTAGCATCTTTCCCAGCAAAATCCAGAGCCAAGGGTCAGGGACAGGAGAGGAGTCGCAGAGGCATCCCAGGGACGCACGAGCATGTGACCTGGGAAGAGTACAAACCAGCCTCCCACCTTCTCCACAGGGCTGTCAGGACAGACAGGCAGGACGAGGCTGGGCTGTCTGCGTTCTCTACTACCCAAACTCTGAATGGGCAATATCTGAAACAAAATACATGTCTGTCCTACACAGCCCTCCTCCCCTCCTTGGTGATCCCCAGAGAGACGCCAGAAAGTCAGGATTTGCAAAGTTTTACTTTAACTCTTTTTGCCCATAAACGACTAAAAAAGCCAGTGTGCAGGAAGCTACCTGCTGCCTGCTGCCTGCTGCCGGCAGTGTCAGGCACCGGGTCTGTCTCCAAGACAAGAGGCACTGCTCAGGACCTCCCCGAGGCTGGGGACCAGACAGGAGGGAGGTTTGGGATGGAGAAACAAGCCAGGGACCCCAAGGTCTACCAAACTCTGTTGGACTGACAACTTAGGGCACTCAAGGCTGCATGGAGGGAGGGCAGTGTAGGGGGTTTGGAAGGGTCCACGTGCTGCCCCAAGGGACCCCTGGCCAGCAAGTGGGTGTTGCCCTGTCACTGCCAGACACCCTCCTAAGAGAACCTTTGGGTGTCACTGTTTAATGTAGTGTTTAGGGGCACAGGCTAGGCCACGGCCTAAGGCAGGTAGGTGGTTAGGTGGCAGCCATGGTTCCTAGGACTGTAGGTTACTGTTTGCCTTTCATTTCGTTTCCTTTCCATAGATTGTGGTCCGTGGCAACGGGTAGACATGGGACTGACAGCTCGCTCTCACACGCACTCATGCTTCTTCTCTCTCTCTCTCCCCCTTTCTCTCTCTTTCTCTCCCTCCTCCTCCTCCTCCTCTTCCTCCTCCTCCTCCTCCTCCTCTTCCTCCTTCTTCCTCTCTCTCTCTCTCTCTCTCTCTCTCTCTCTCTCTCTGTGTGTGTGTGTAAGGGGGTGGTCATGGGATATCTCTGGTAATGGCCAGTTAGTACCAGACAGAAGCCTATTGAGAGAGTGGTCAACAGAAGCCACCTGATATACAGGCCTGCTCCCAAAGGGGCCCCTCAGGGGCCAGAACAGCTGGATGACCAGGGCTGGGCAGGCCAGGCTGAACCCAGGCCCCAGCATGGATGTTGGTGTATGTCAGGGTGAGGGACAGTGGTGGGGAAGGAAGGGTGGACAGGTGGTTGTGGTGAGTGCGTGAGCAGCAGGCATGGGAGTGGCCAGCGCCCAGCCATCAGAAGGTGAAGCATCGCTCCTTGGGGTGGCCCACACGCTCCAGGTTTGGCAAACAGGCAAACTGAATCATCGGTGGGGGTCCACACATCAGTATCAGTGGCTCCTCCCCGGGAGGTGGAAGGTGGTCCCTGATCATCTCCTCATTCACGAAGCCCTGGCTATAGTCCCAGGCTGTAGAACAAGAGAGCAGGTGAATCGAAGTGAGATCTGGTCCCATCTGACCCGCTGCCCATCTGATACACCACCCACCTGACCCACAGCCCACCTGGCCCACAGCCCACCTGGCCCACAGCCCACCTGACCCACAGCCCACCTGACCCACTGGCCATCTGACCCACAGCCCACCTGACCCCCTGCCCATCTGACCCACAATTCTCCTGTCTGTCCTGTCCTCTCCCAGATGCTCTACTTCCCTTTCAGTAAACCTATCCTGCTGTGGTCCCTAACCCCACTACCTCCTACAGCCTACAACTGCAACACAGGCCTTCATGGCTCCCCTCCCTCACCTTACAGCTTGAAAGCCTGCCCCATAGGCCCCCCTACAACTACCATAGGATTATCCAGTATTGTAATGTTGGAAATGGAACTCAGCCCATGCATGCTAAATAAGTGTCTCCCCCCCTCCCCCACCTCGTCCATGGTGTGGTATATGGATTTCACTTTACAGAAACCAAGGCCCAGAGGACCCAGAATTGTTCAAGGTCATACCAGCTGGTCTCCCTAAGGAGGTTCCAGCCCAGGCTGGTCAGAATGGCATTTGCTACACCTTGAACTGCAGCTACAGCTTAGCTCACTGCCGGATTCTTCTGCTACCACAGAGTCAGCCCATAGGTCTTGTTCACAGCTGCATCCTGGTCCCTGGTGTGAAACTCTCACTCACAAGTGAAACTGTTACTCTGTAAACAATGAGCAAGCCAGGCAAGATTACAGGCTCATGAGTGTAATCCCAGCACTTGAGAGAGACAAGGGAGGTGAATTCAAGGACAGTTTTAGGTCCCCTGGAAATAGCAGCATGCAAGGACAGTCCAGAATCTGACACCAGTGAGGCTGGGACAGACTCAAACTCTAGGCGTGGACCATAGGGCAGCATCTGCCCCACCCAGGTCCAGCTACCCTCTCTCTCCTGCTTGGGTCTGTGAGCACACCATTTCCTGTTCTCATAACAGGCACTGTAGCATGGAAAAGGCAGCCCACAGATGCTAGGGAGGGCTCTGGTAGACTTTTAAGGACTGGCTGGCTGGTTCTGGCTACTCAGAGAAACAATCCTGACACCTCTGAGTCCAACTGAGGGTACCTGGGCCAGCCCTGCCCCCAAGCTGTGCCCAGTGGGCCCATCCTCTAGTTTGGGTTCAGAGATCGACAGGAAGAGGCAGTAACAGAGAGAGGAACACTGGGCCACTGACACCTGCCACTGAGGCTGCTTCCTAGACCCCTTCAGGATTATCTCTGCCTTGTCTCTGCCCTTTGCAACCCAGAGAATGTTCTTGAGGCTCTAAACACCAACAGAAACAACACAGAAGCTCAAGGTTAAAAAGGCACAAGGGCCAAGGAGATGGCTCCGTGGTTAAAGGCACTTGCTGCCAAGTCTGCCAACCCAAATTCAACTCCATCAACTTGTCCTCTAACCCCCACACATGAGCTGTGGAATGCAGTCCCCAACATGCACACAATAATAACGTTAGTGATTTCTTTAAAAGGTGTTGGCCAACAGGGAGGCACTGCCTATGTGGTGTCTCCTCCATGGGTTCCCAGGTACAGGAGGAACTAATACAGTCCCAGGAGGCCCTAGGACTGGGAAGAATCCACTGTGTTTGATCAGTAATGTCCTCCAGTGCACAGATGCCATGAGCTAAGTAATGGAACACATTTCTCTTTGCACCCTGGCTGCCAGGAATGTCAGAGTGACACACAAGGCCCACGTGTATCAGACTGGCATCACAACCATGTTTTTGTGTGAACCTGATTCTATTTCGGGCCAGCCCTTGTTTTTCTTCCATTCCTAACTTCCACTTGCCCCTATGACTCAGCTCACAATCACTGCAGCTTCCTAGGATTCCTTTGGAACAAGGTGTGTTGCAGATAGCTGCCTTAAGCATGCACATTCTGACAGCGCACACACGTGCACAGGCCAGGCTCACTGGGCCTTTTTGGATGGTGTTTTGCTACTCAGGTCCCAAAGGTGACCCTGGGAAACCTTGTGTTCGCCATATATGTGGGCCTTGTGTCTGGGTCTTAAAGGCCTGTTGCTGCTTCCGTGTGGGCCAAGGTGGGACTAAATAAAGGGACGGGCCAGGCATATCCAAACCTTGCCCTAGCCCTGGGAAACCAGGCCTAGGAGGCAGTCTGCATTTCCACAGACCACCACAAAGGGGCAGCACTGGTCCTGCCCCTGCAGGAGGGCAGTCATTCTCCAGATAGCTGCTCCCTGGCAAGCCCACCTCCCACCCCTTTCTTTACTAGATGAAAAGCAGCCCTTCAGACACCACACCCAGTGCCCCGCTGACTCATACTCGGAGGGCTTGGCCATGTTGAATAGCTTTTCCCTCCCACTGAAACTCCTCCCTGCCAAGGGGGAAAGGGAGGAGGCCAAGGCCCAAAAACCTCCAGAAATTTGGGACTCACCAGGGCCTCCCTGGGGTTACAAAGACAGTGAAGTGTGTGGGAAGAGCAGACTCGCCAGTGGAGCTGCCTGCATGCTGCACGGCAGGATCCTGGGATGCCACCATCCTGAGTGGGCCCATGCTGGGATGGGCTTCTTGCTGATGCCGCTACTTTTGAGCTGCCGGGTTCCAGTAAGAGACCCCCTCAGCCATGCTCCTCCGAAACCCCAATAAACTCCGTGGGCACCAAGGTGGACTTGGAAGGAATCATTCCTTTGTTCTATCTTTGTCCTCTCTACCCAAGATAAATACAATCGATCTATCTTTGGCCTTTCTATGTGGGGTGACTAGAAACAGCCTATCTATGCCCTCTCTACCTGGGGTGACTAGAAACAATCCATATCTTTGCCCTCTTTACCCGGAGTGACTAGAAACAGTCTCCAAGTATGCAGGGAAGGGGTGGGGACTATTTTCTTTACAACAAAGAGGACACAGTGTTGGGTTTTGTTGTTGTTTTAAGAGGACAGGGTCTCATGTAGTCAAGGCTGGCCTTGAGCTTGCTATGTGGTTGAGAATGACCTTGAACTTCTGATCCTCCTGCTCCCACTTTTCCTGAATACTGAGATTGTAAGCATATGCCACCATGTCCAGTTTGGTTACGCTGTAGGTCAGCCTGGGGCTTCACACAAGCGGAGTGAGCATTCTAGAAACTGAGCCGCCCCCAGCCCTCAGCTGATCTCTCAGTACCCTGATTTTATATAAAGCAGGAAAAGGACGGATGGCTCAGTTCCCAGAGAGCACTCTCACAGGAGTTCCGGGCCTCGTCCCTCCTCCATCACGGTCCCTCCACAGCACTGTGAGCTTAGCCTGACGCTTAGGCAGATGTATGGCAGAGTCAGGGCAACCAGAACAACCCAGCCCCTTCCCCAGAGTGACCAGAAAAAACACATACAAAACAGTTACCCCAACCCTCAGCACTGCCCCAAGGCCTGCCCCAAAGTAAGCCAGGCCCAAGGAGATATGAGGACTTCTCTGCCAGCCAAGGCAGTGTGGGAGACTGGGAAGCAAGGCCTGGGGTCCCCACCCTGGCTCTGCTGCTTCCTAGCTGTGGGACGTGAGCCTTCCCTCTCTGAGGTTTGACTCCTCTACAACCATGAGCAGGCCATGAGTACTGAATTGGCCTGGTGAGGGCTAAGGGCTAAGGGCTAAGGGCTGCCTCCTGCTCCACCAGGGGTTCCCCATGCTCACCATCAGGGGCTTTGTCCACTGTATACCAGAGCTTGAAGCGAGCAGAATGTTCATTCCTCAGTTCCTCCAGCTCAGGCCGCAGCAAGATGTCCTTCTCGGACTGCAGGAGACAGGCCACCCAGTCACAACAGTTAACTCGGGGACAGACCCAAGGGTGAGTCAACACGCCCCTGTGGGCCACGATCAGCAGCTCAGAGGCAGATGCTGAAGCTCACTGGAGTCCTAGTGACACGGTGGCTCTCTCCAGCCACCTTGCCTACAGAGCTCCTCAAAGCGGCTGGCCAGCAGACTCCTTATAAATAGAGTCTGTGGCCGGGCATGAGCATGTGCCTATAATCCCAGCATTCAGAGGCTGAGGCAGGAAGGTCTTGAGCTCAGGACTAGCCTCCACTACAGTAAGTTTACCGCCAGCTTAATCTCTCTCTCTCTCTTTCTCTCTCTCTCTCTCTCTCTCTCCCCTTCTCCCCTCCCTCCCTCCCTCCCTCTCTTTCTCTGTCTCTCTTTCTTTCCCCTAGGCCTAGCCAAGGCTCCTGTGTGGACATCACGGTGTTTCCTACGGCTATGCAGGGACCAAGCCCTTTCCCTGGGCTATTGTGCCTCCTCACACATAGGCAGTGTAGAGCTGGACCACACAGACCCTGAGACAAGATGACCTGAATCATATCTGAGAAGCACAAAGTGCCAGGGTCTGGCCTCTACACTGCTTGGACATGTAGGACCTGGCTTGGTCTCCCCAGAGACATCTCATTACTGCATATTCAGACTCAACGCATAGGACCAGAGAAGGCTCTCGAGACAGTCTTGCTACACTGGCCTGTTCTCCCTGTGAGAAATGCAGAGCAGAAGGGGCAGGCCACTCATCCTTAGGCCTCACAGCAGCTCACAAAAGCCAGGCTTCAGCTGTGCTCAGGACACTGCCAGGGCTTGTGTCCTAGACACCTCACTTCTGTCTCTGCCCAGGCCAGTGTACCAGAGTCCTCAGTCTGCCGGAGGTGAAGGCTGCACCAAGTGTGGAACACCAAGTGTGGAAGGAGTGGAACAGGAAGAGGACCCGTGCTCCCTCTGCAGCAGCCACCCACACCTGCTGCTGCCAGAATGTTTGCGATGCCCCTCATTCCAGACATCCTTGGCATCTCTGCAGAGCCGTTCAGACTCTTGCCCAGGTCCTGGCCAAGTCCCAAGCCTGCACGTTCTGGGGACAGTTCACCAACCTGGTTGGCAAAGAGCAGATAGCACACAGTGTGGTCATCTGGGTCCTTCATGACAGCTCTGATCACCTGCAGCATTGGGGTGATGCCTGTAAAACAGGACCCATGTACACTGAGTAGGTGCCTGCCGGAGCGCACCAGACACCCAAGCAAGAAGACGTGTGGGACACCCAGGCCTGGCCTCAGACCTCCCTCCTACCATATGCCTCCTCCCACCCCTACATCCTGACCCACCACGGCTCAGCTTGGGTTCCAACCCTTACCTGTCCCTCCTGCAATCATGCCTACAGACTTGACCGTCCTGACAACAGGGTTGGACTTCTTGTCTGCCCGGATGGCGAACTTCCCTGGGAAGAGGAGGAGGGAGCAGCTGAACCCTGTGGGGTCCAGGGCGGGAAAAACACCACCTAGCCCTAACCAGCTGGAGTGAAGACAGGCATCTGCTCACATAAGCCCTCTAATGGAAAAGAGTTAACACAGGTGGACACAGCGGAGGATGCCTACTCAGGCGTTGGCTGACTTGTTTGGGGACACTGAGTAAACAAAGCAAGGTGGCCTGCAAATGACCCTGGCCCCTTAGCACAGCCAGGGACAGCCCCTGTGCTGGCCACTTATCCTCTAAACAGTCAACAACCAAGGTAGGAGACAGCACCACCTGTCCCCCTCCAGCCCAACCCTGGACACAGTACCCACAGCTTTCCAGTTCCCAGAGTCCTGTCAAGTCCCCAGGGTTGCCTGCTCCAGTTACCTTTGCCCTGGTAGACAAGTAGCCCGTTGGGGCCCCGGAATTCAATGGTGTCTCCAATATTCATGTTCTCCAGGTACTGAGACATTTTCCCTCCAGCTGGAAACTTGGGATGGGTGTCCTTGAAGTAAACCTGCCAGCCAGGTGGGTGTGTCTCAGTTGCCAGCCAGCCTTGGAGCACCAAGCCTCATGGGAAGCCAGCACCTCCCCCAAGATCCCATTCACCCTAACCTAAGCCTCCCATCTCACACCTCACAAAAGTAAGGCTTCCTTCCACCTGCCATACAGGGCTACTAGTCCGAGGGTTGAGGCAGTGCCTCCGAGATTCATGTCCACATCTGCCTGCACTGGGCCCTCAGCTCAGCCCTGCCCCCCACCCCACCCCCACCCACGCATGCCTCAGCAGTCAACAAACATCCCTCTTCCTTCCAGGCCCCTGTGGGATTACTGTCTTGGGATAGGGGAGGCCTATGGGGACATGGCCTAAGAATATAGGGACAGAGGAGCGGCAGTGTCCCTGCCAGGGCTGGGCCATTTCCCTAGGCTAGACCTTGGAGACAAGCAGGAGTCTGAGGGATGGGGAAGGGAAGAGGTGGGCAGAACACTGGCACAGAGACACCAGTGCAGGTCTTTATCTCGTTAGCCAGGGTCAACAGCTAATGGAGACTCCAGTCAGAGAGCCTATCATCTATGGCTCCTGTCTCTCTCAATCTGTCTCTGTCTCTGTCTCTGTTTCTCTCTCTCTCTCTCTCTCTCTGTCCCTCCCGCTCCTTCCCCTCCCCCACACCCCTCACACTCCTGCTGGACTCCCTACCTCTCAGTATACTCTTCTTTTTCTGACCAATAATTCCAAATGAAACAGATGCTTGGTCCATGACCACGTCCTTTGTTTCTAGACAATGCCCCAGGCTGACTGGGACAGACAAGGCCCGATCTGTCTGGCCCGTGGTGGATGTCTCCGCCCCATCCCCATCCCACCCCCACCCTGCTCCACACTTCCGACCCTCAGTTTCCATCCCTCCCTGAGGGTTTCTCTCCTCCCTCAGCACCTGATCCACACCCACTCTGTTCCAGGTCTCCCTTTCTCGGTCACCTTAGTAGGAAGCAGGTTCTCACATACATCCCCCACCCTTGCAGCCATGCCATGGAGACCCCACCTTGACCACCAAGTCCACAAAGCCCTTGTCATCATCGCTAGACACAGGGGTGTAGGGCCGAATGACCAAGTTGCCATCGATCCTAGTCGAGAGGTAGATGTGCTGGCCTGCAAGACAGAGGACGGTCACTTGAGGGCAGGCACTGTGCCCCCAGGAGCTTATCTTCCCAGGGCCCTGTCTCACCTCCAAACTCTAGCCTGGCCTTGGCTCCCACTGTTCCCTCTCACATCATGAGGGACTCTCAGTGCCCCGCCTCGGGGGTCTCTACACCCGTGCTGGTGCCACTGTTGAGGACACAGGCCCATTCTGCAAGGCCAGGGACTGCCCTTCCCCCCACTCTTGACTCTAGGGAGGAGAGGGACTAAGCAGACTCACCGACAGGAAGGCCCAGGATGTGCTGGGGCGAAGGGAGGGCGAATCGGAAGCGCCGAGTGTCATGGCTGATGATCTGCAGAGAGGCAGAGCTGCTGGACCACAGAGCCCCCAGCCTCACAGTGACACTGATGTCACCAGCACACACACATGGGGTGGGGGAGGGGGGTCAGGTGCATGTTCAGTGGGCCTCTGCTCTTACTGGCCCAGAGAGGGCCACATAACAGGGTGGTCAAAGTGTACACATGGTCCCAAAGGGAGAACACCAGACAACCCAGAAAATCCATATCAACTCTCTGCTGGAACTGGGGCCTAGGGTGACAGGAGCAACTTATGATTGGGCTAGAAAAGGAGCAGAGCCGAGACATCCACAAGTACCAAGCCTGGCAGTAGAAAATTCTAGAAGTCACTGAAGCCAAAAACCCACAACAAGTGAATGGCTGTGACTGTGTAGGGCGAGGGACCATAGCAACTTCCACTGCCTGGGAGGTCCTGGGGTTGGCCATAGTCAAGAGCCCAAAGCCAGGTCACCATTCTCCATAGGCTGTGGTGGCTACTTCCCCTTCAAGGATGGTCAGAGGCTGCTTAGGAGCCTGAGAAACAGCCCTGAGGCCACCATAGGAGAGTCAAAAAATCTGCTGGTGGGTTATGTCAGAGCTGACTCTGGACCTTACTCCTGGCACCCAACCGGCTGTGGGAAGAGCCAGCAGCTGCAGGACCATACTCACACGAGCTAGTGTCCACAGACAGACCCAGCTCTGACACCCGGGGATATGATGCATGCTTCCCTAACTTAGCTCAGTCTGAGGAAGAAGGCCTTGCACCTCAGGAGGAAGTTAGCACAAGGAGGCCGTCTGGTAGGAGAAACATCCATCCCTGCACATTTGAGCAGGGGAAGCATTTGCAGAAGCCCAAGAGGGTACCATACGAAGCAAATTGTGGCCACACTGCCTCCCAGAACCTTTGGACTGGGCCAAATGTGGCCTCATCCTGACTTGGGCAGAGTCCAGCGCTATTGACTGGGCCAAAGAGCCAAGAACAGACACCACCCTTTAGGTTTTTTTTGTTTTGTTTTGTTTTGTTTTTGTTTTTTTGTTTTTTTGTTTTTTTTTTGTTTTTTTGAGGAAGTAGTGATAACTAACTACTAAGACAACCTCTGCAGAGCAGCTTGGCAGGGCCACAAAGCAGGTCCCACTACTGACTGCTGTAGAAGGGGAGGAGAAAAAATTGAACTCCAGAAATGCCATGGGTTCATGGGCTCATTCAATGGGGATAGGAGAGTTCCCAGTGTGTGGTCTCATGTCCTTTTAAAAGACACTAAACAGTCACGAAAACAAGCAAAAAAAAAAAAAAAAAGAAAAAGAAAAAAAAAATCAAGGCTGCTTTGGGTTCATGAAAATCCATCTGCATTGTATGAATAAACTGAAACCAGGCTTCAGGTTTCCAAAATAACTCGCTGCAGGGCTGGGCCAGCCTCGGGCAGGGAGGAGAGGCCCCACTGCACAAGCAGAACTTGACAGTGACACACAAGTCATGCCACTTTAAGAATTAAATGACAGTATAGAGAAGGGAAAAAAATAGAAAAATTAAAAACAAAACCAGGTTACGTGGCTGAGGATGAGGGGCGGAGCCCTGGGCCCCATCCTCCACAACACACAACAAGCCAGAAACCTGACAAACAATAAGGTTTGCATGATGCTGGTGGCTCAAGGAGCCTCTAATCCCAGCACTGAGGATCTCTGAGTTCAGGGCCTAGCCTAGTCTACAGAGTGAGTTCTAGGACAGCCTGGGCTACCAAAAAAATGAGAGAGAGAGAGAGAGAGAGAGAGAGAGAGAGAGAGAGAGAGAGAGAGACAGACAGAGAGAGAGACAACAACCACAAAACCCACGAGAACTCCATTTTGGTAAGGAAAAAACCACACATATGTCTACATATATAAGGCTTACTGAGAAGCTACATTGGGAGAGGGCTTATTTTTTTATTTTGAACTTTCCCCTTCTGTCTCCTCTACAGCTCTGAGAATATCACAGACGTATATACATGAGTCCCTTCAGCTCCCTATGAGAAGGTTAATCCCATGGTCACACATATACACAGAGTGGAGACCTGGACCCTGGGGCCTGAAGCCAAGTCTCTACTACTCTGGGCTCTGACTCTGCTCCCTGACTCCCTTTTCCTGCCACACCCCTCTGGAAGCAACTAGGGGAAGCCAGGAATAGAGCAGGGAGGGGCTGAGGAAAGGGAGGGAGAGCAGCTGAGCCAGAGGGAAGTCTAGCCCTGGTCCTGGCAGGAACTGGCCTGGGGTAGACTTATTTCACAGAGTCGAGCAGAGGAAGACATCCAGGCTGACAAAGGCATGACTGTATCTACCACAGCGGGCAGGGGATGGGATGAGCTCTTATCTCCAAATGGCAGTGTGCTCAACCTCTTACACTGAGACCCAGGCTAAGTGGGGGATGTATACCCCAAAGTCCCAAAGGGCCTCTCCAATTCTGATACTCCATGGGACAGTGAACACGGTGGGAGACTGTCATGGGGTGTTATGCTACCCTCCAGTATAACAGTTATCATTTTCATCAAGCAGGTGTGACTACTTGCAAGACACGCTCCATCCTCCAGACAGGGCCTGTAGCTGCTTTCCCTCATAGAAGGACGGTCTGGGGAGGGTCATTGGACTCTCACCTGATGTTCCAGCCACTATCTCCTGCACCTTCTAGACAGCTATGTGATTCTGCCCTAACTGACCTGGCCTTGGGGTCCCTGAAGGTACTATAGTGTACAGACAAGAGAGGGTTAACTCAGGGGGCATGTGGGGAAATTCATCATCCATGTCAGGGTGAGGCTTTTTGCTGGCATGGTTGCTTTGAGGTCACCCACAGTCATCCATGCTTTGTAAGTAAGCTCAATAAAACCACTGGGTCCCCAGTGTGGCTTTTGGAGGAATGGTAGTTTGGCCTGTCATTGCACAGTATCTGAGAGAGCAGGTGTTTGTTTCTATCTATCTCCCGAGGGAGAATTTACACCACAGAGATGCCTCTGTCACTTCTCTATGGCCTTGCTCTCTCCACCTGCAGGTTGCAACATGGGGGGAGAGGGTCGTGGAGGGGCAGCATAGGTACCTGGGAGCCATGGGGATGCTGGGGATGGAGCAGGGCACTCACCTCCTTGTCGATGAGCCGCAGAGGGTACTTGATGTCAGGGTTCTCGAGGGTGATGGCTGGTAAGGAGCGCTGAAACAGCTTCATGAAGAGACTATAGACGAACCAGACAGGTGAGAGTACCACGCGGCTCAACTGCAAGGACAGAGCAGGGCCCAAGGTCAGCACAGGGTCCTGCCCCTTCCTTACACCTTCCCCAGCATCCCTGGGCCATTCCTCCGGTGACCATCTCCCACCAGCCTTGTCGAGGAGAAACTACCAAAACCAGACTCACAACATTTGCTACTCCACTCAGTCCTCTGAGCCCAGCACCCTGGGGAAAGTTTTGAAAAACCTTGAACTTCTGATCCTCCGGCTCCCAAGTGTAGACATGACAGGCATGTGCGCCATGCATGCTGAGCAAGTACCTTATGGATGGAGTCAAATCCCAGGCCCAAGTTCCAGGTCTCAGCCAGGCTCAGGAGCGACCTAAAGAGCCCTCCACTGACCACAGGGCTCCAAGAGTCTATGATCCAGTTTCCTAAGGGCCACTGCCCTGAGCACAGGGCTCCAAGCGTGTCTGCACCAGCTTCCTAGGGCTTCCATACTTTTTCCTCCTTGCTTCTACCCAGAGCCATGGAAACAAGCAGTGAGGTTGGGTAAGTTGAGTCACTCCCATAAATAATGACCCTCTCTCCCTGGGTGCTGGGCTGCCTTCAGCACTGGCTGGGCACTGCTCCCCACTGGCTGAGTAGCCCTGGGCTACTGTTTTGGGAAGCTGGCTTAGCTGAAAGAAGCGAGTGGCTGGATCTGGCTCCTGCCCGTTCTCTGCTCCCTGGTTAGCAGGAATGTGAACAGCCTTAGCCAACAGGCTTCTACTTTCACTGCCATGCCTGCCTCTGCCATGACAGACTGACATCACGCCATGACAGAGCGAGATCACAGGCAAACATCTTTCCTTTCTGGTTATTTCTGTCAGAAGCCAAGGGAGTGAGGAAGTGCTCCCCCACTGTCCCCCTCTCTCAAAGCCCTGCCAGGACTCCCCACCTCCCAGTAGTTTCTGAGGGCACTCTGTCTGAGCAAAAGCAATGTGAGGCTCATCGTGAGGAACTCTCCCAGGGAGCAGTAAGCTAAGCTGGGAGCCCCCCCCCCCCAATCCCCAGAGGGGTGTGCAACCTGAGAAGTGGAGGGACCATCAAGCAGCCACACACACTCCTCACCCCCAAACCGGCCCTGCAGGTTCAAGCAGCCCCAGCAGCCAAGGGCCCTTTGTTGGGCCCAGAATGAACTGCCTCTCTCCCAGCCAAGGCCTCGCCACACAGGCCCCTGGTGTGTTACCCCTGAGTTCACAAAGAGCCAGTTGCCGGGTCCATAACACTTATATCAGGACCACACCCATTTAATGCGCGACACTGTGTCCAGCACCATGCCAGCGCAGTTGCAAGGCTCACCAAAAGATCAAGTTAACACCATGGAGTTTAAGCTCAAAGAAACCCAGGTTTGAGGCCCAGCTCAGAATTCAGAAAGGGTTCCCTAGGGCTCTGGAGACAGAAGTGATGGGGCTTCCAAAGGCCATGCAGAGAGCAAACGCCAGCCATAAACCTTGAGCTGGTACCACTCCAAGGACAAGGCCTTGTGTTCCTGGGACCTTGGCTACTCCAAGCCACAGAAGAGCAGGCTAGAGGGAATTGCCCTGCCCCAAGCCACACCAAAGTCCCAGGACCTCATTCTTATCACCAGATTCTCATGTGCTTTCTCAGGGTAAACAAGTGACTGGCCAAGGTGACAAAACCAAACATGAATGTGACTGCGATTTGAATTCAGGACATTTCAGTCCCATCTTGCAGTTTCTGAGCCACCTCTGGGGACAGGTCCTAATGTGTCCCATCAGAGTCAGTAGCCAGATACTATTCCCCTTGGAAGGAGGAAGCATATTTCCAAGCCCTGCTTCCCAAACCAACAAGCTGCTCCACTACCTCCATCCAATGCGAGTGAGGATCCCACCCACCAGCCTTCAACACACCCGATCTGTGACTTCAACACGGACCCCTCTCCCTGCTCCCTCCACAACAACTTACCTTGCTTTGGCCTCTGCACACTTTTCTTTCTGCCCCATGCCCTGCCTCTAGATGCATCCAACCAGCAGATGACTGTGAATCCTTCAGAACCCAACCCAAATGTTAAATCTTCCCTGAGGAGCCATGGGTAGCTAACCAGGGCCTTGGTGACTTTTTACAGCCTTGGCTTCTCTGTAAGCTTTCTGGGCCTGAGGGCCGTTCTGGTGTTTTTTTTTCTGCTACAGAAAATTCCATGGCAGGGAACAAAACCACATCCAGAAACCACCACTGTTGGGAGCCCTAGGAATGGGCACCCATGACTCTGACCAGCTGGGTCCATGCTCAGTGTACCCTGTTGTATCTCGCCCAGCAGGACTGTTTGACTACACAGGCTCACTAGCTGGAGTCCCCTGAGCCTGCAGCTGGCTTCCCAGGACCTGTCACATACCTGGATTAGTTCCTGACCCTCCACAGTGGGTTCCTGTTTTTGAATGAGGAACATACCCCATAGCTTGTAGATTTGAACATTTGGTCCCCAGTACATGGTGTTTAGTGAGGTCCTAGAATCTTTAGAAGTCCAGCCTTACTGGAGGAAGTACCTCACTGGAGACAAACTATCTCTGCTTCCTATATGTAGCTGAGATGTGATCCCTCAGCTTCCTGCTTCCTCTGCCAAGCCTTCCCTGCCATGATAGACTCTAGTCGTCTGGAAGTGTAGACTAAAACAAACTCTTCCCCAAGTTGCCTTTGGTCATAACTAATACAGAAGTCAACATAGCTGTCCCTACATCCCCATTTAACAAAGGAGGCTTGGAGAGGCCCAACATGTAGGTGGCCAAGTGTGGACCAGCCTGCAACCCTTACTCACCCTAAATCCACCAGTGCCAGGCCTTTGGGTGGGTCCCTGATCATAGGCTGGGGTCCCCATGCCAGCATACCAGGCCTGGGCTCAGAATAGGCCCCCTCTCCTGTCTCTGGGTAACTTACGGTTGCCTAGTCACCACTATGCCAGCTCTCGGCGCAGGAAGTACTCTGTAAATATCTGTGGACATACCACAAGGACAACACCCCTCTCTCCTGATCCCTCATGACTCTCTGACTTCTTATGTTATGTGTAAGTTTCCAAAAACAGGGCAAACGCCAAGACTGCTCCCTGATGAGGGAAGGGCTCATCCTAGCCTATTCTTCTTACGAACCTTAGGCACAGCACAGGCTGCGGAGGGAGTCATGCCACCTGTCCCTGGCATTGGGACATGTTCAGAAGGCACAGGCTTAACGAGCCAAGAACTGGCTCCTGGCTGCTCCCAATAAGCACTGCCCTCTTACCTCAACCCTCAGGCTGCATCTGGGAGGTGCTGCTGTCACTCCCAATTCAGGTAAGAGGCTTTGGTGACAAGCCTGAGCCCAGGGACATGTCAGGACACTGAGAGGGGAGAAGTGAACCTTTTCTATATTGAAAATTCCTATCTAGAAAGGCAGCTGTGACAAGCCATCCTAGCTGTCATTCATTCAGTCAACAACCTTAGCAGGTGTTCTGTGTGTGTGTGTGTGTGTGTGTGTGTGTGTGTGTGTGTGTGTGTGTGTGTGTGGCCAAAGCCTAAACCCTGTGTCCAAGGTGCTCAAACTAGAGGGGAGACAGACCCAGTCTCAGGGGAGCTGCACCAAGGCAGGAGCAGCAGAGCATAGGTCTGGTCTCCCAATGTTAGAGGCCCACTAGACTCACTCACCAGGGAACTGACTGTATTGTCCTCACTGGCATGGGGTAAAAAGGCTGTCCTCCATCCCTCCACGACACCACCCTAGTCCCAGCAGCAGGAGCCGAGTAAACAGGAGGTAGATGGCCGAGGCCAAGTCCCTGCCCAGCTCCTCCTCAGCTGTGCACACACACCCCCACATTCCCGACACACACGTACCCTTACCCCAACCAGTTTTAAGTCCTTGAGGGCAGCTGCTTCCCAGACCTTGACCCTGCAGGCCACATTCCACTGTACCAAGGAAACTACCTCCTCCTTTCCTTGCTCTGACAGCAAAGAGGGGGAAAAAAATTGAGTTCCAGGAGGGAGCCCCGAGCTCACTCTCTATAGCCAAGGGATCACAGCCTGTTCTTCACCCATGGGATACCCTGCCTGGGCTTCTCATTCTGGCATTTCCCCTCTAAAACCCTGGAATCCACTCTGCCCAGGCTGGATAGGAAAGGTAGGGAGAGATCAACCCCCGCCTCCCTCCAGGTGCCAGTTCCCTGACCTGGGGCTTAGACAAGCCAGTCATAGGCTCGCTTACCTGCCCACCACCCACTATCCTGCTGTCCTGCCAGGATCAAGTGACCACAGCCCTCCCGGGATCTTGTTCTAAGAGGGAGGAAATGGGAGTATATGGAGGAAGTCCTGAAACAGGGGGGCTCTGGGCTGGGCTCCAGACAATGGGGGAAGGGAGCTCTGGAGGAGAAACAGGTGGATAACTGAGCCACTCTCTGAGGATTCTAAGACACCAACCAGGCCCAGAGTTACCAGAAGCTATTGGGAAGGCCTTATACACTCTGCAAGAGGAATGGTTTCTGTCAAGGGCTTTCTGGAACTCACAAACAGGCAGAGAGGCAGTCCAGAGCAGCGGGCCAAGCCTGCAACGTTTTCCAGGTGGACAGCAGACTCAAGTGCCATCCTCAGGGTTGGGGCCCCCAATATATGCAGAAGGCCTCCCACAGGGCCTGCATGGCCCAGATAAGACATCTGGTACACCCGATGCCTAACAGTCACACACAGAGCACACGGGCTTCCAGGTCTGATATGTACTGTGGGCACAGAGGACTGTAAGACCCCAGTCAGTCCCATAAGTCAAAGACAATACAAAGCAACCCTTGGACAGGTGAGGCCATGGTGGGGCCTCCTGATAATTATACAGAGTTCTGCTGCCTGCAAGGAACTACTGTTGACTTATTATGAACTGATGGAAAAGCCAGGTGCTGGGGTACCACCAACATGGTCCAGCAGGTGAGGAGAGCCTGGAAAGTAGGGGAAGGCAGGGGACCATGAGCAGTCTCTGGGAAAACTGCTCAGAATGTCATTATGGGGTTCTGCCACTCTGGGATTTGCCTTGGGCCTGGCTGCTCCTTAGATGGTCCATCTCTCTCAAGAGCAAATGCCATGCCAAGAAGCCAGCTGACTGTCTTCACGAGGAGCCCTGGATCTTGCAGAGAAGAGGGCACCCTCCAAGACAGGTGCTGGCCTAATCCTGTGATACCCAAAGAGCTGGGCACATACCCTCAAGGGTATGTTTGTGTAACTGGAACTGGGCACAGTTCACATGGATGCTCTTAAGAAATCAGGGAGAAGCCGGGCAGTGGTGGCCCACACCTTTAATCCAGCACTGGAGAGGCAGAGGCAGGTGGATCTCTGTGAGTTTGGGGGCAGCCTGGTCTACAGAGTGCATTCCAGAGCTACATTGAGAAACAAAACAAAACAACAACAGAAAGGAAATCGGGAGAGTGGGCTCCAGGATTGTAGAAGGGGCCTTGGTCGATCCAGAGTAACAGTGAGAGAGCAGATTTATAGATGTTAGAAGGTCCCAGCATCCTCAGTGCCCTGGGCTGCTGGCCAAGTCTAAGTGACACTTCAGGGACAGCGCAGCTCTGTGAGTAACAGGAATGGTCAGGGCTTTCTGGGTGACAGCTGGAAAGATCTTGGCCAACTACTGCCATGTTTATGGCAAGATGATGCAGCCAACCCCTGTAGGGACATCCCACACACTTCTCCCATACACACACACACCCCAAAGAACTCTTCCTGCCAGCTCACACGTGTCCACTATTCACGCCGGCGTGCCTTCACAACCACACCCTCATTCTCACACACACCACTATCGGGTCCTCCACGCACACACCTCTGCACCTACAGTCACGCTTCACGTTCACATTTACAAAACCCGCACACGTTTCACATTCCCACGGGCTCAGGCACTTCAACTTTCTCACAGTCACAAGTCACGCCCACTCACGCGGGCCCACACGTCACTCATTCCCTGTCACATTCGCGCACACCCAACAGGGTCCTCAATGTCCACCCCGCGCTCGGGCCCCTCTGGCCTGAGGCAGGGCCGGAGTGGAGCGGCCACTAGCCAGGGCGTGAGTCACGGTCCGCAAGAGGTTGGGTGGGGCGCGGTGCTCGGAAATGAGTGCTGGGCGACCCGGATCGTAACGTGTCCCCACGGTGCAAGCCTAGAGACCCCAGGCCCATGCCGCCTACCGTGCTCAGCTGGGCCCCCATGGTGGCGAAGAAGACAGTGGCTGCACCGTTCTACACCCGCTACTCAGTCGGCCGCTCCCCCAACAACCCGCCCCAGCCGCAACACCTCGGAGGCGGGGACGCCTTGCGGAGCCAGTCAGGAGCGCGGAGGTGGGCGGATAGGGGCGTGGTCTTCCACTATCCCCGCCCACTTCCGCTTGTGAAGGTGGGAGTGCGTTCTGAGTGGCTGACGGCTCTGCACGGAAGAGGCTCAGCGAGACTAGCTACTGTGGCGCCTCTGTGTGGCTTCGGGAGGTAGCTTGTGGCTTCTGGGCCTGTTTTGTCCCAGTAAAGAGAACAAGATGTCGCCCCATGATGGGCTCTCAAATCTTGAACCTTCGGTCCTGGGAGCCTGCAGGAGCTGATTGTGCTGGCCAGGGCTCTAATCGCGCCTGGGGCGTATTGCCAACAACACTTTCAGGCCACAGACCTGCCCTCCCCCATTTCAAGCCTATGAACCGGTCGTTCCTTCCTGAGCAAGTCTCCAAACGTACTGAGTCCAGTTCCAGATTAAAGTTCAGGTGTCACCTCTTCCACTAGGCCAGCTCTGGCCCTGTGCTCCCTCGAGGGATGCTACTGGTGCAGAATGATCTTTGTAGCGCTTCAGTTATCCGGCCTGTACGTTCACGATGCTCTGCTGTCCATCCCACTAGATGGTGGGGCTTCCCCAAGTTAGGAGTCTGCAGTCAGTTCTCTGTGTGCCTGGAACCCGGAACAGAGCCTATATCACATTGGTACTCTATGGATTTGCTTGCTGAGTGTGTGATCTAGTGAAGAGGTGACTATGTCCCTGGAATTCTGGAGTATTCGCCAGCATGGTGCTGGCCAGATAGGGAATGGAAGACCGCTCTGAGAGCACCTGGAACCTGCAGAGCCTGAAGGTGGGAACAAAGTGGGTAGAAACAGGAGGTGGGCCAGGCCAGAGAGGCTGAGATGGCTGTGGCTCCTGGTCTTAGTGATGTGAGACCCGGATGAGCATGGGAGCTCGCAGGGCTTAGCAACAGAGTGAGGAAGGGACTTGCTACATGAAAATGAAGAATTAGGGCCCGACTTGGTGGAATACGGGAAGAGGCAGGTGGATCTGTATGAGTTTCAGGCTACACGGTGAGACTGTACTAGTTACTTTTCTGTTGCTGTGGTAAAACACCATGACCAAAGGCAACTTTAGGGAAGACAGAGTTTATTTTGGCTCACAGTTCCAGAGGGATGAGAGCCCATCATAGCTGGAAGGCATGGCCTGCACAAGAAGCAGGCAAACATGGCTGGAGCGGAAGTATGCTGAGAGATAACATCTGAACCTTAACTATGAACCTGAGACAGGACTGGAAGTGCAGCCAGGCTATATGCTCTCAAAGCCCAACCCAGGGACAGTTCTTCATCCGGCAAGACGGCACCTCCATACCCACCCACCCCCAACCCATCACAAAATGGGGACTAAACCTTCAAATAAATGAGCCTATGGGGGCTATTTCTTATTCAAACCGCCACAGAGACCCTGTCTCAAGTAAATAAATAAATAAATAAATAAATAAATAAATAAATAAATAAATAAGAAACAAGGGTCAACACATCTGTGATTCCAAGAACTTGGATAGTAGAGGCAAGCGTTCAAGGTTATCTGTCCCTGGCTACATACCGAGTTGAGGTCAGCCTATGCTACATGAGTCCCTGTCTCCAAGAAAGGAACAAGTAAAAAATCAGGAGCTAGAATGTGGAAGGGCACCTACTACCCTGGAATATGAGGCTGGATCTTACACCAGTTAAGTATTTTTCTGCTTTTAGTCTCGGCACTTGGGAGGCTGAGACAGGAGGGTCACAAACACAAGCCAGTCTGTTCTACAGAGTAAGACCTTGTCTCAAAAGCGATGAGGATGGATATGTGCACTCTTCTTGTGCCTGGAAGGAAGTGACCTATGCAGTGTGTACTGGAGATCTGAACCCTTGCGCAGCGAGCACAGTTCCTGTTACCTTCGAGCCATCTTCCCAGCCTGCCCTGCCGCCTTCCTTAGGATCCTTACGGACTGTTCATCTTTTCTCTCTCTGGCTGAACCTCCTCACAGTTGCTTCTCTTCCTGAAAGTAGCATGGGTCAGAGGTCACAGGCAACTGTCCTCATGGAGGCCTCTCTCTGCTACTTCAGGTCCCGTCTGCACTCATACCTCAACTGACTGGCAATATGTAAAGCCAAATAGGAGACTTCACTCTTGATATTTCTACGGACGATTCCACAGAAAGGAAACTGGCTATCACAGCAGGCCTCGCACTAACATGGCCCCCTGACTGGCTATATGACCTCCAGGCCATGTTGACTCATAACCTGGGAAGACAGCCGATATCAAAGTGGAGAGCAGTTGAAGCTCATGCCAAAAATCTGGACAGATCTTGTCATCTTAAGGGAGGGAAGAGTCATGTGGTCAGGAGAGTTACTATGACTACTGGACAGTCCAGAGGAAAAGTCACATGTTGGAGAGATGACTCAGGTTAGGAGAACTTGCTACTCTTCCAGAGAACTAAAGTTCAGTTCCCAGCACTTCCAACCATGTTAACTCCGGCTGTAGGATAACTGTTCTCAACCTGTATGCCGCACTCCCAAAAAGACCATCAGAAAATGCAGATTATTTACATTATGATTATAGCAGTAGCAGAATTACACAAAACTTTATGGGTGGGACACATCACTGTGTGAGGAACTGCAGTAAAGATCACAGCACCAGGAAGGCTGAGAACCACTGCTCTCTCCTGCTCTCCATGAGTACTTTGTACATGTGCTCTTACACAGACATACATAAAATAAGTCTAACAAACCAAGCCACCTGAGATCCCTCTGCTGTCCACACTCTCCAGCTGCCTGCAGCTGGAGCACCCAGTGCTTGGCTGCCTCCAGCCCTGGTGAGGACTGAGCTCCAACAAAGCATGTCGCCAAAGTTGTCTGATTTGGTGTCTGTTTGAAGACAGTGTCTCTCTCACTATGTAGGCCAGGCTAGCTTCCAACTCCTAGTGATCCTCCTGCCTCTGCCTCTTGAGTCCTGGATCACAAGCTTGTCTCACTATGCTCATCTTGTTCTGTTTGATTACTGAACTGGGTCTCAACTCTCAACAAACTCTCTTCCCAGATCTCTGCTCTATAGAGTGGTTGGGTGCTGCCCACAAGTCCTTGCTTCCCAGGGGGACACTGTCTTTCTTCCTGTCATCCTCCTCTCAACCCCCACCAATCCTGGCCTCCTCCTCACCCTGTCTGATTCAGACTTTAGCTCAGATAAGAATGTGGCTTCAAGGATGGCAGACAGAGCAAGTTGAGGGAGCCTATGGTCCATTTTCTTTAGAGTGAAGGAGATAGATTTCTTCCCAGGCTCCTCCAAGGTGCTGACAATAGGCCTTACCAGAACATCAGGAAAAGGGAGTGGGTGACATTGGGAGCAGTTGGCAGTAAAGCTGTTCTTTTTCTTTCTATGCACATCGCTCTTCTCTCTTTCCCAGGCTTTCATCCCCTGGATGACCACCAGCATTCCTGTTCTTGGATGTGTTTAATTCCTTTTTTTTAAAAATGTTTATTTATTTTATATAATTGAGTACACCATAGCTGTCTTCAGACATAACAGAAGAGGGCATTGGAACCCATTACAGATGGTTGTGAGCCACCATGTGATTGCTGGGAATTGAACTCAGGACCTCTGGAAGAGCAGTTAGTGGACTTAACCACTGAGCCATCTCTCCACCCCTAATTCTTTCCCTTCCCTTTTCTTTCTTTCTTCCTTCCTCTCTCTCTTTCTTTCTTTGTTTCTTTCTTTTTCTTTCTTTCTTTTTTGGGGGGAGTAGGGTCTCCCTGAATAGCCCCAGCTGGCCTGTAACTCACCTACAGCCCAAGCTGGCTTTGAATGCTCACCTCAGCACTCCTCTAGGCTCAGCCTCCTGAGTGCAAGCAAGGATTGCAAACTTGCTGCTGCATCCAGAGTCAAGTGTTCCTGCCCACTTTCCTTCCAGGCACTTACCAGGCAGGTCTCCTTCTATTTCCTTTCATCTGGTGACAGATAAAATCAGGAGGTATTCCGTGTCGACTTTCTCCACCCTTCATGGCATCCAGCACTGGCCAGATCTTCCCAGGGAAAGGCAGTCCTTTGCTTTGAATCCGTGCGTGTGAGTATCCCCATCCCCAGAGACTTCATCCCCAGCGGTTTCAGAGTCCTCAGTGATCCTCGCCTGGAATGATGGTTACTGAAGTAGTTTAGGAACTGCATAAGCAGAAAAAAAGACATATGACCTAATCCCCCAAGGCCTTGCTATGACCTAAGACCAGAATTTTCTTATCACCCCATTTCCTTCAGGCATTGGCAGAGAATCCTTGGCCCAGCTCAGACCCTTGATCCTCAGAAAAGGCTGAAAGTCATTTTTGGTATAGGAATGAGTCATGGCCCAAAGAGAACAGAGAATTAATTTTTAAAATTTGTTTGTTTATTTATTTACATAGAGGTGGGTTCCCATGTGCCACCAGACATGTGGAGGTCAGAAGACAACCCATGAGAACCGGTCCACTCTTTCCGTCTTGTGGGACTCAGGAAGCAAACTCAGGGCAATCAGACTTACAGGTGAGAGACTTTTTCTGCTGAGTCACCTGACTAGCCAAATAACTAGCCACCAGATCCACAGTAAAGCACCACTTTCCAGGGGGCTCTGACTCTAGTCCTTCCAGGGATTGGTGAGGATTTGAATAAAGGCTTCCAGGCAGACTTCAAGGGCAAATCTGAAAGCCTGGGTTGGAGTTACCCTACCCCTGAAGGTATCCCAGGTACTGCTTACAAGTTCAGGAGTTACATTATCAGATTAAGTATAAATATATATAGAACAGATGGTTAAACTCTTTTGTTATTTTGTCTTTTTCTTTTTTTTTTTTTCAGAGCTGAGGATCTAACCCAGGGCCTTGCGCTTGCTAGGCAAGCACTCTACCACTGAGCTAAATCCCCAACCCCTGGTTAAACTCTTAACTCACATCTTTTCTTCTTTGCTTTTTTTTTTTTTTTGAAAAAGGTTTTATCTTTGTGGCCTTGGCTGTCCTGGAACTCACTCTGTAGACCAAGCTGACCTCAAACTCAGAGACCCACCTGCCTTTGCTTCCCAAAGGCAGGGATTAAAGGTGTGCACCACCACACCCAGCCTTGCCTCACATTTTAGTATGAGTATGTCTCACAGATTGTTTGGGGTACCCTTACAATAAAGAAGTCCTAGGCCTTTAGACAGCTCAATTGTTTGCCTGGTATCAGGTAAAATTAAATTAAATTGAGACTTTGGGCAAGCAATGAATAACTTTCTACTAAAATGTGCTGAACTAAATATATGGGTCAGGTACTACTGGATGTAGGACATGGGGCAAGGGCTGCCAGGGCAATGACACAGGCAAGTGATGCTGAAGTTAGTGGGGCCTTGAACACTAGGGTGTTCTAAGAATAGCTACTAGCTTTGGGCAGGAGGGACTTGAACTTGGAGGGTCATGGATAGACCATACCATAAAGTACTCTGTGAACCAGGCATGGGATACACACCTCAGAATTCGGTACCCAGGAGGTAGAAGATGGAGAATCAGGAGTTCAAGATCATCTTTGGCTACATAATGAGATACATAAGACCCTATCTATCTCAAACAGACAGACAAACAGACAGACAGACACATACACACAGACAGACAGACAGACAGACAGACACACAGACAGACAGACAGACAGACACACACACACACACACACACACACACGTCCTCCCAAACCCATGCCACAAGAAAGCATAAGAATCCCTGTGACTCCAGGGAAGGCTGAGTAAGGGAAGGGACCAGGGACCAATGAGAGAGCACCTTCAGTGACTAGCTAAATACAAGGGCTCAGACCCTTGGTCAGAGAATAAGAGAACATCCGAGCAACTTAGACTTGAGGCTCACCAGCTAGGAAGACCAGGCACAGAGGCATTGGCTTGAGCAAGGTGTTGGACGGTGGCCTGTTGTGAGAGACGGTCAGGATCAGAGGGACTGTAAGAGAGGATACAGAAAGAACAGGAAACACTTGAGTCCAGCTGTGGGATGAAAAGTCAGGGTGTGCCCAAAGAGGGAAGGTGAGGCCAGCCTTGGAAAGACCTGCAGTGGGTTAGGGAGCTAAGCCGTAAGGAACCCTCTAGAAAGAGAAATGTTTTAGCTCAGATTCCCCCACCACTGTCATTTATGCTTCAGGAAGCCCCCAGGGACCCCAGGGCTTAAGGTGGAGTGGAGAGAATAAGATGTCCACCCCCTAGGAGAGGAAGCAAGAACCAGACACATAGACGCACAACCCTTCCAGCTAGATCCCTTGAAGGGCCTGTGAAATGTTCTGCTATGCTCTATGGACCTAATCCCTGGGCTCTTGCAGTGTGAAGGAGCTTGTGTTACAAAGTTTTTAAAAGGAAAGCAGGGCTGGGGATACTCCAGTAAAAGGAAAGGTAAATGCAGGCCAGTGGAAAATACCTTTCTGTTGGGTGTAAGAAGGATCCTTAGTAGGGAGGGGATGCTGGAATGATGGGCTTGTCTCCCATCTCACCAAAGCCATCCCTGAAGCCTCTCTTGAAGTCGCACAATCCAGATCCATCCTTGAGCAATCTCTAAACAAGCAGGGCTGGTCCTGTTGAAACAAGCATTAGCGCCCATGCATGGTGTGTTAATCCTCTCAGGATGTTGCTGAAGTCTACAGAACACCTCCCAGCCAGGAGGATTCATTACCTAGGGGGCAAGAAGAACCTGGCCCAGTGCCCCAGAGAGCAACTAAACCCTTTGCCCAAGCTTTCTGTCTCATCTTATGGAGGCAAGGCTCAGAGATACAAGGCCACACAGCCAGACAAGAGTGAAGCAGATCCTTACCTGTGATCTATCTACTGCCTTAGGAGGCTGGCTCGCCCACCACCTCCTGCCTCTGGAATGAGATGTCTGTCCTTCTTTAACGTCTACCTGGAATGTCAGGGTGGTCAGGGTGGTTGAGGTAGTGTGGGGGGAATGTCAGGGTGGTCAGGGTGGTTGAGGTGGTGTGGGGGGAATGTCAGGGTGGTCAGGGTGGGTGAGGTGATGTGGGGGATTCTCTGTCACTCCACCCACGATGCCAGAAATGTTGACATCTTTACTGTTGACCATGACCAAACAAAATCTTGACCTCGAATAAATCACTCCTCTCTCCCAGCTTCAGTTTCCTCAGCCATAAACTGAGGGATTATCTTTAGCTAGGTCTGGTGGAACATGCACTTGGGAGGTGGAGGCAAGAATATCAGTTCAAAATAGAGAGTTTGAGGGGCTGAAGAGATGGCTCAGTGGTTAAGAGCACCGGCTGCTCTTCCAGAGGACCCAGGTTCAATTCCCAACACTCACATGGACGCTGACAGCCATCTGTAACTCCAGTTCCAGAGGATCTGACATCTTCTTCTGGCCTCTGAGGGCACAGAAAACACAGGGGACACGGACATACATGCAATGTAGTAAGATTTTGGTAGGGGGTGCGGGGAATTTTGTGCCAGGAATTGTTCATTAACCCCAAAAGACCACCAAGGAGCCGACTACGCAAGTGAACTAGAGTCTTTATTTAAGCTCCAGCTTGGTGTCTGCTGCAGCAGGACCGGAAGTTCACCCTCCCCTGACCTCTCAGTGAGACAAGGCTTAACAGGAACAGGTAAGCAACCGAGGGGGTTTCCCGCCTGGCAAGCATCTAATTGTATGACTATTGTAAGACAGGTGGGTGCTCTGAAGCAAAACCATGAGCAGTCACCAAGGGCCTGGAAGTACACCTGAAACAATCAGACTAATCTTTGATGGACTGTTGTTAAGTAGTTAGAAAGTAACTGGGGTGTGGACCAAGGACAAGCCAAGGGGTCCTTCCTGGTATTTGTGTGTACCTTGGGTTCAGCTATAGTTCAAGTTTCTCTTAAGATGGAGGCAGGTCCCAAGATGGAGTAGATTTGGCCTCTCAAAGGGAAGCAAGTTTGAGCCCAGCCCTGAACTATATGACACCCAGTCAGAGATGAAGGGGAAGGAGATATGAGGGAGGGGCCACGTGAGGGAGGGACTGGGAGGAGAGGGGAGCTTATGTATGTAAAGCTTATGTATGTAAAGAATAAATAAACTAAATGTAAATTAATATAAAGTGAATAAATTAATTAATGGGAAAGAAACAAAAAAGAAGACAAGATGAAGGAAGGAGAGGGAACGACGGACACTGTGATGTCAGATGGAAGAAGGAAGAAGAGTGGAAATAGGGGCTAGGGTAAGCAGGAGGGTTTCTTTTTTTCTTTCTTTCTTTTTTTTTTTTTTTTGGTTTTTCGAGACAGGGTTTCTCTGTGTAGCCCTGGCTGTCCTGGAACTCACTCTGTAGACCAGGCTGGCCTCGAAACAGGAGGGCTTTCTAAGGTGTGCATTGAAACAGAGGCCTGAGGGAGGTGTCCAGAACAAGTCTAGTAGCTAACTGGGGAAGAACATTCCTGGCCATAAGAAGACAACATTTGGAGAGGAGAGCTGGCTCAGCACTGGCTGCTGAGGGTCAACTCCCAGCACTGCCATGGTAACTCACACCTGTAACTTCAGTTGTTGGAGATCTGACACTCACACAGACATATATGCAGGCAAAACAACAATGTACACAAAATGAAAATAAATCTTAAAAAAAAAAAAGCCAGGCAGTGGTGGCACACGCCTTTAATCTCAGAACTTGGGAGGCAGAGGCAGGCAGATCTCTGAGTTTGAGGCTAGTCTGATCTATACAGAGCAAGAGTTCCAAGACAGCCAAGGCTACACAGAGAAACCCTGCCTCAAAAATGAAGAGAGACAGAGACCAAAACGGTACACACAAAGGCCGTGAGGCAGCCACAGTGACAGTTGGTGTGTTCCTGGTTCCTTGGCTAAGCCATGTCTTCTTATAAAGGTCCCATCCTTGCTGCTTGGTCCACAAGACCATCTTTTGAGATAGTGTGCATAAATCCCTAGTCTTTCTGGAAAACTGCCAATGACCTCTATGCACTGGTATGAGTGACAGGGAGACACCTCCAAAACAGCCATGAACTGGCTAAGGGCGACAGAAATATCTTTTCTCACAGCTCAAGGCCTCTGAAGTTCACAGTCCAAGTTGCTTCTCTCTGGAGAATTCTTCCGTACCTCTCTCCTGAGCAGTGATGGCCAGTGTTTAGTCCCAGCACATGGGAGGCAAAGGCAGGTGGATCTTTGAGTCTGAGGCCACTCTGATCTACATATGGAGTTCTAGACCAGGCAAGGGCTACATAGCAAGACCCTGTGAAAAACAAACAAACAAACAAACAAACAAACTTGCTTCTACACCATTTTCCCATGCTGCTGTCTCCTAAACCTCTTCTTCTTTTTTTTTTTTTTTTTTGGTTGTTGTTGTTGTTGTTGTTGATAGGGTCCCACTATATAGAAACTTGCTGGCCTAAAACTATGTAGACCAGGCTAGCTCCAAACTCACAGATATCTGCCTGCTCTGCCTCCTAAGTGATGGGAATACAGCTATGCACCATGACACTACGTGTGTGTGTGTGTGTGTGTGTGCCATTTTATTATTTATGTGTAGTGTGTGTGTGTGTGCTTGTGTGTCTGTATGCAGGTCTGAAGAAGTCCTTGGGTCCCACAGAGATGCGGTTACAAGTTGTGACCATGAGTTACCATATGGGTGCTGGGTTTTAAACTCAAATTCTCTGGAAGAGCAAGTGCTCTTAACTGCTAAGCCATCTCTTCAACCTCCAAGCCAGAGCTGGGGGCGGGGCGGGGTTGGGCAGAGTGATGCCACTGGGTGACACCAAAGAAGAGAGTAAGGAAGAGGAGATGCCATAAGGAACACAGAAAGCTGTCTGGGTCAAGCACGGGGCATATGTTTGTAAGCCCAGCCCTTGGGAGGTGGAGGCAGTAGGAGCAGGAGAATGAGGTTACCTTTGGCTATGTGGTAAGTTTAGGAACAAACGTGATAGATCAGTGGTTAATTGTGCTGCTAAGTTGTGCAGAGGACTCAAGTTCAGTTCCCAGTACCCAGGCAAGAAGGTTCACACCACCTGTAACTCCAGCTCCAAGGACTCCAAAACCAACTTCTGACATCCTTGGGCACCAGGTACATGAATGGTGCACAGACCCACATGTAGGTAAACCGTACACTAAAAATAATAATAATAACTGGTTAAGAGCCCTGGCTGCTTTTCCAGAGGTTCTGAGTTCAATTCCCAGCAACCACATGGTGGCTCACAGCCATCTGTGATGGGATCCAAAGCCCTCTTCTCATGTGTTTGAAGACAGCAACAGTATACTCACATATATAAAATAAATCTTTAAAAAAAATCTGGGGCTGGTGAGATGGGGTTAAGGGGTTAAGAGAACTGACTGCTCTTCAGGAGGTCATGAGTTCAAATTCCAGCAACCACATGGTGGCTCACAACCATCCATAATGAGATCTGATGCCCTCATATGGGTGTCTAAAGACAGCTACTGTGTACTTTGGGCCGGAGTGAGTGGGGCCTGGAGCAAGCAGGGGCCGGAGCAAAAGGGAGAAGGGAAGGGGGGGAGGAATCTGGTTTGTTCTCACCTTGAAATTTTATATTCGCAAAGTTCTTATGCTCCCAGAAAGCACTATCACTCTTAGAAGAAGATGGCAAAGGTCACCAAAGGTAGTGGCACATGCCTTTAATTCCAGCACTTGGGAGGCAGATACAGGCAGATCTGTGAGTTTGAGGCCAGCCTGGTCTACAGAGCAAGTTCCAGAACAGCCAAGAGTACACAGAGAAACCCTATCTTGAAAAGTTAAAAAAAAATGCTTAGAAGACATTGGATTCTGTGTTTCTATTAAAGTGTCTGTTCAGATGTCGTAACTCACCATGACAGGCTGTGGATTACAACTGGGGAAACTGAGGGAAATGACCCGTTCATCAAGTTTTATCAGGCAAAACAACTGGAGTGGAGCTGGAGGATCCAGGAAGCCAGGTTGGCAGAGGAGAGTCCTTGCAACTGGACTAGCAGGAGGAAGATATTCTAAAAGATACACTGGTGTTCCTCTCCCTCCATCAGGTGGTTGAAACAATGGCTCTCAAGAATTGGAATTTCCCCCAGAAATCTCCTGGTAGGGGAGGGGGAAGGATGAAGTCTGGTACCAGCTTGAGGAGGAACATGTCTCTCAGGAAGAGATTCCAGTTTGTCAGATCATCTCCTGTGGGGAGCCGACAGAAGGCGGCTATCATACTTGCAGCCATCTTGAGCCATATACCCTGACAAGAGACTTGTTTACAACAGCCTACAACAGCTGAGCACACTCTGATAACATCTTGTTTTAGATACCCAGGATCCTCCCTTGGGTGTGTGACAAGACTTAAAGGTGTGACTTAAAGGCCTGATTTAGAAGTGAGACATTTAAAAGGTGAGAGGCAGACAGAAAAAAACTTGGAAGGAATTAGAACTTGGAACTGGGAAAGACACTAGCAACTAGAACTAGGAGAAGGACTTGAGACTTATTAGAGCTGGAACTGGGATTAGGACCTGAGACTTGGTACTAGGAACTAGGGACTTGGAGAGAAGAAGAGAGACTGGAGAATAAACAGGATTGAATCACACTCTGTCTGGTCTCCATTCCTCGTGTCTGTCCTCACTCTCTCTCTAGCTGAACCCCGACCCGTGGACTGGAGCAGCTTGGGGCAGGGCGGGCTCTAACAATTTAGCCCCCAAGGCTTTTGGCAGTATGGGTTCCACCAATCATAGAGCGGTCCCTGACATTTTGGCCCCCAAGCGTGGGGTAGTGCGGTTCTCAACAATCTCCCAGGAGAGACTGATGGGCAGGGCCACACCTCTACCTGCTTTTTCAGGCTAAATCTCACATCAGGACCAGAGGATGGGCTAGGCGAGGATGTGGTGGGGGTGGGAGGTGTCACTGTACTACTGGGAAAACCAAGGTCCTTTTGGGGGGCTCTTAGTCTCATTGATAAAAGAATTTACCAACAGACTCCAAAGGAAGCTCAAGAAAAATTCTATTAGAGGTTAAGAGAAATCAAGGCAGACGAGCTGTAGGTCTCAGCAGGTCCCAGAAAGGAAATGGAGAGCAGCCTGCTGATTTTGATAGAGACTGACAGGTAGCCACATAGCAATGGGAGAAGGGGGCTTCAGAGAAAGCCTCAAAGAGCCCTGAACACCTTGGAAAACACACTCAGACCAGTATCCAGGAGAAAGAGAAGAAAATAAAAAGAAGAAGAAAAAAGAAAGCTTCGGCTTTTCTGAGTAACTCAGAAAGTGGAAAAGAAACAGGCAGAAATCCCACCAGTGGCTGGAAGTAGCTGCCTAAGAGAAGGGGCTTCTGGATGAGGTGGGGGGAGGGGAAGAGGAGGGGGAAGTGTATTATCTCCTTGAGGGAAATCATCAGTCCTCCCAGCTCCTTTTGGGTAGCTTAGAATGCCAGGTGTCCACCAGGCATAGAGCTGGGACTTAGAACAATGTCCAGCTTACCCCACCTTTATATGAGCATCATACAAAGCCTTATACTACAAGGTAATTTAAATGTCAAGGGAAGGCAAAGCTGATGTTTACCTTTTCAGTGTTACCAGGGAAACAGGAGGTTCTGGAGCTACTGTAGCAACTGGACCACTTTGTCAGTCCCTCCTCCCAATGACCCACACTGAAATAGTCGCCTTTCTCTGCTTTCCACTATTCTTTGCCAGTTCAATTGGGGACATATGACTAAGCTTAGCTTGTTACAGCTGCCGGGACAATTGACCCTAAAACTCCAGCTTCTGTGTCTCTGTCTCTCCCTCTCCCAGCCTCCCCCTCCACGCTTTCTGACACAGGGTCTTCCTACATAGCCAGGCTATCATGGAACTCACAGAGTTCCAAATGCTTTCCAAATTCTGGGACTAAAGCCGTGCTGGGTTCCTAGCCACATTCTTAACAGGGTGTGGCTCTGGTAGACAGAACCCTAATTCAAACTAGCTGCGTAGGAAGGTCCTTGGCTGGCTCATCAACTGGAATGAAAATCTTTGGGAGAGGGCCAGGGTTCCTCTTTCACCTCTTGCTCTCTGAGTAGGGAGCCCCAGCTCTCCCACTAACCTGGGCATCTTCCTACCTGGGTCCTGCCATGATTTGGTCCAGGGAAGCAGATGAAAAAAAAAAATCTGCAGGAAAAACTCTGATTGGTCTGTCACGTGTCCATCTTGGACCACATCAATGGTGCCAAGAAGTTGGCATCCTTAACTGGCTCGGTTTAGGTCAGGTGATCATTCTTTATGCAGTCATACTAATGGGGGTGGAGTTAAGTGGGAGCTTTAGAAACTCTCCCTGGGACGCAGATTGTCAGGCCTGTGAGCCTGGAATGTTCTCAGAAGGACCTGCATACCCATGGCCACCCAGGGAGAGAAAAAGGCTAGAAAAAGATTCCTGTGAGTGGGAATCAATACAGGGTTCTGAAGCTGGGGAAGGGTTCTCCTCTAGCTTGCTGTGTCACTTTGAGCCATGGAGAGATGGGCAGGGCTTGGGAGGGAGGGAGAGAGCTGGGAGAGAAAGAGGGAGAGAGAGAGAGAGAGAGAGAGAGAGAGAGAGAGAGAGAGAGAGAGAGATATCTAGGAGCCTGCTCAATTTACACAGCCTCAGAGCAGAGGCACCGGCTGACACCCCCATTTATTTATTTATTCATCCTCCTCCGTTTTTTTTGGGGACAGGCATTCTGTGTCCTGGAATTCACTCTGTAGACCAGGCTGGCCTCAAACTCATAGATCCACCTGCCTCTGCCTCTGGGTGCCAGGATTAAAGGCATGCACCACCACCATACCTTTTTCATGTTTTTAGGTGTGGCTATACATACTAGCTTCTTCCAGAGTGCACCAAACTAGAGCCTATGGAGTCATGAACTCAACATAATCATTCCCATTTTACAGGCAGGGAAACTGAGTCACAAAGAGGGCAGGTGCTAGGGTGATACCCCATTTCTTTCTTTTTTAAAATATATATATATATATATATATATATATATATATATATATATATATATATATATATATATTAGCTGTCTTCAGACACACCTGCTGAGCCACCCAGCTGGCCTATTCAGGGTCTCCCCAGGCTGGCATCAAACTTGCTATACATTGGAGGATGACCTTGAATTTCTGAGCCTCCTGCCTCCACCATCTCCCAAGTGCTGGACTCCAGGCATGCAACCTCCTGCCTGGCTTACACAGGGATAGCAACCCAACCTAAAGGTTTGTGCACGGTACACAAGCACTCTGCCAATTACCACAGCTCCAGCCCATGTGGGGGACAGAGTTGAGATCTTCTGCTGTAGTCCACCTTGGCCTTGAACTCCACCTTTGGCTCAGGATGACCTTGACCATCGAAGCCTCCTGCTTCTCTCTGCTGGAATTACCGCAGTCCTACGGAATTCTTGCCCCTCCACTGACTTACTGATAATGTTTCCTTTCTATCGGTGTGCACTTCTTGGCTCTGTCTTTACAGCTGTCTGCTCCTTTTGATTCTAATCTAACACCGACTTGGTTTGCTTCCTGCTTGGATCTGCTGCTTCTTGGTGGCCTTTAGTACAGTGAAGGTTTAAGTGCCTTAGTACCTGGCTCAACAAGGTGCTCCTAGCTAATGTTATTTCCAGTTCTGGGCTTAGAACTCTTAATTATCTTTACTTAATAATTACAGAAACAGCCAGGCAGTGGTGGCGCACGCCTTTAATCCCAGCACTTGGGAGGCAGAGGCAGGTGGATTACTAAATTCAAGACCAGCCTGGTCTACAGAGTGAGTTCCAGGACAGCCAGGGCTACTCAGAGAAACCCTGTCTTGAAAAACAACAACAACAACAAAAACAACAGAAACAAGACCTTATTCTTTAACAAAATCTTAAGTATTTGGTTTTATAAATGAAGACTAAAGATCCAGATGCTGAGACGAAAGCCTGCTAGCCCAGAGAGACAGAGAAAGCACCCAGCCGACCTTCTTCCTCAGCCAACATCCCAGAAGCAATGCCCCTCTCTTACACTGTCTCAAAAACCCACCTTCCAACTGACTGTCCCTCCCTTTACTTCCTGTGAATCTCTCTATCCGTCCTCCTGACTCTCTCTTACTCTTTCTGGCTTTTTCTTAATAATCCTTTGTTCACGTCCATCCAGACAACTGGTTGCTGCTCCGTCTGCCTCGTGACCTATAGTTGACTTTACTTAATCATGTTTACAATGTTCAAGCAGAAAGCTTTTGTAGTAAAGGTGTGCACTAAGGCTAAGTCGCATCACAACTAAAAAGCAGGGTTTTTTTTTCTCCCCAGTAAATAATATAATCTCAGGGTTCACAGTATGATCCAATATCCTACAACAGGACCAGATGGATAACATTCCATGCCACTCATACGTACTTTATTCAAATATCCATTTGTAGATTTGCCTTGATATGACCACAGCCATCTTGAGTCATAATGGCCATGTTTGCCCCAAATTAGCTCTGGTCAAACAGACATTGATGTGTGCACTCTGGAGGCAGAGGCAAGGGGTCCATATCTCTCCATCCTTGTTCATGCTTATGGCCAGGGATTCCAAGAGCCTTTCTACAGGCTCTTTTAGTAAACTTTTAAAAATTAATTATTGTTATAATTAATATTAGTGTTTTGTCAGCATAGATAGCTATGCACCACATGCATGCAGCGCTCCATAAGGCCAGCAGAGGGTGCTGGATCATCCCTAGTTGTGAGATGCCATGCGGTTGCTAGGAACTGAATATGGGTCCTGAGGCAGAGTAGCCAGTGCTCTTAACTGCTGATCCATCTCTTAGCCCCTGGCTACAGTCTTTCATTGTGAATCTCATCCATCATCAAAAGGTATGGAGGAGCCTGAGCGGTAGTGGCAGGCGCCTTTAATCCCAGCACTTGAGAGGCAGAGACAGGCGGATTTCTGAGTTCGAGGCCAGCCTGGTCTACAGAGTGAGTTCCAGGACAGCCAGGACTACACAGAGAAACCCTGTCTCAAAAAACAAAACAAAACAACAACAACAAAAAAAAAAACCCAAAAACAACAACAACAACAACAACAACAAAAAGGTATGGAGGAGGTAGCTGGGCAGTGGTGGAACAGCACAGGGTCTTTGATCCCTGCGCTCCAGAGACAGAGACAGGCAGATCAGATCTCTGAGGTAGAGACTAGCTTGGTCTACAGAGTTAGTTCCAGGACAGTCAGTGTTACACAGAGAAACCCTGTCTCAAAAAAAAAAAAAAGGGGGGGGGGGCTGGGGTATAGAAGAGGCCTCTTCCTCTGGTTTCTGATTCTCTTCAGAGACACCATCATGTTGTCTGTCTGTCTGTCTGTCTGTCTATGGCATTAACAACTCTAATATTGTCCTTAGCATTAATAACTCTAATAAGGTCCTTAGTTCCAAGTAAATGTCCTCTTGGAACCATGCACAAATCTTGATAGCTTCAACTATACCAGGTGAGAAGTACCATCTCTATGTGGTTTTTACCAGTCTTTCCCTGGCAGCCAGAGGTTGGTGTAGACTCCCATGTATTTATCGGCTATTTAACATTTTCTCTGGAGGAAAAAAATATTAAAATTTTCTAATTTAGCTTTATTTTTATTTATTTACTTACTTATTTACAGAACAGGACCTTGGCAGCCCAGATTGACTTCAAACTCATGTATGGTTGAGAATGATCTTGAACTTAATTTCCTGTAACCGTCCTTCTGAGTGCTGGGATTACAGGTCTGCACCACCATGTTGACATGGTGTGGTCTCTGCAACCACCAAGGCCAGCAGCGTAAATAACTAAAGCCCCCCTTCCTAATACTTAGCTGCCTGTCTTATTTAGGGTTTTATTGCTGTGGAGAGACACCATGACCAAGGCAACTCTTTAAGAGAAAACATTTAATTGGGGCTGGCTTACAGTTTGGAGGTTCAGTCTATTATCATGGCAGGAAGCATGGCAGCATCCAGGCAGACATGGTGTTGGAGGAGCCAAGAGTTCTGAGGCAGCCAGGAGGAGGTTCTCTTCCACACTGAGCTGCGCTGGAGCCCTAGGAGACCTCAAAGCCCGCCTACACAGTAATACACTTTCTCCAACAAGGCCACACCTCTTCGAATAAGGCCACACCCACTCCAACAGGCCACACCCACTCCAACAAGGCCACACCTCCTAATAGTGCCACTTCTCATGGACCAAGCATATACAAACCACCACACTGCCCTTCCCAATTTAAACCCAACTTCACTGAAAAACCCCCCAAATAAACCAATCTCTCCTAGTCAGTTTGCAACCTTTTACTACTGTGTCCCAGGGACTCTCTCTATGGCATATGTAACAAAGCTCAAGACACCCTAGAAATGGGAACTACATCAGATAGCCAGTCTTAACTTCATTCCATGCCTCTTCTACAGCTGTGGTGGGTCTGTGTGTCCAATGACTAAATATGTCTCACTGGTAGTTGGGAAGCATCGGGTTAAGTGAGAATTTACTTCTAATACTCAGGGAATGAGGAGAAAGTTCGTCAACAGCACACATCCCATTCTGGCCGACGCCCAAAGACAAACTCACCTTACCAGAGATCTTTGCAGCTTAGACAATGAGCTATAGGATTTCACATAAGCTGCCACTGTAGATATCTTTTAGGTTCCAGCCTCAGGTTACATGGTCAGCAATTAAGCAAGTTTTATGTCAACTTGGCACAAGCTAGGGTTACCCAAGAGTAGGGAGCTTCAACTGAGAAAATGGGGCATAAGATCAGGCTGTAGCAAACCCGTAGGGCATTTGTTTAATTAGTTCTTGAGAGGGGAAAGCATATCACATTGTGGGCAGAGCCACCCTGGGCAGGTGGTCCTAGGTTCTATAAGAAGGTAGACTGAGCAGGCCATGGGGAGCAAGGCAGAAAGCAACACCCCTCCATGGTCGCTGCATCAGCTCCTATAACAGACCCCCAGACCTTAATAGCTCCCCCCCCCCCAGACCTTAGTACAACTGACTCCAAGATGGAAATACTATTCAGGCTGTAAAACCCAGCATATTGAAAGCACCACCAACCAAAACTAAAACAAAGGCTTAATCCATCGAAGTCCATAGTTCTGAGAAAGTCTCTGTATGTACCAACCTTGCTTTTTTGGCTTCTGTAGTTCAGCTTCTGGCTAACTGTTCTTGTTAACTGAAGGATGTCAACCCAGGATATGGTTTTTGTATTTAAAAGCTCACCCTGAGAATGTACTATACTGGGACCCTAAACACCCAGTATAGTCCACCTGTTGGCTAATAAAGACTCTCTATTGGCTTAATCTCATGTCTGAGCAGTCTTCTCTGGAGGCTGCCTACAACACTCCTGTCTCCAGGTTACTGCCCTATAGGCTTAGGTTTTTCAAAACCCACTTTAATAAGGGTTCTTAAACGTTTCAACCTCCCTTCTAGCCCATCACTCACCAGAGGTAGGGAGAAAGAAAGGTTAATAGGAAACTGGGACTGTGGGCCTGTTTAGAAATAGTTCTTTGGAACGATTTCAATCTGCATTGTCAGCAGTCCAGTCAACTAGCAAAACAGCAAACATAACTTGGTAACAGTTTCTGTACTTAGATCCAGCAGAAAACACAAGGCTCTCCAAATTAGCACAAGTCGATGGAAACAGTAAGAAGCAGGCCAAATACCACCAGAAGTTCTTTGGTGCTTTTCTCTCTAAGAAGTCAAGACAAGCAAAGATCAACAAAGAGCAGCAAAGCATTGCAAGGTGAACCAATGCAAGAGTATCCTCTCACTGTCTGTGGGGTTATATTTATATTTTTTCTAAATATCACCCACCCTCTCAAATATCCATTCTAATAAAACATCACATGTCCTTTCACAAGACAGCTTCCAGAAAAACACCATGTTTCTGTTCTTGGCAAAGCATCCTCTCATGTGTCTACTTCAGCAAAACAAAGTGGAAATTTAAAGGTTTTTTGGAGAGTCAGTTGTGTTGGATGGTGTTTTGCTGGAGCAAACATGTGAAGGGGTGTTTTCCTGAAGTGGACGCAGGTGAAAGACTGAGGCAGACTCATAAAAGAACAGTTCACTGAGGCAGACGCAGGAGAGAGGATGTTCTGTTAAAGCAAACACGTGAAAGGACACGATGAAAGATCCTTTGCTAACAACAGGCATGTATTGGTCTGCCTTACGTTGCATAGTTGAGCTGCATTTGTCAGGACTCTGAGGACATGGGCTGATTGGATGCACGTGCCGAGACAAGACATGTAGCGGACACATGATGTTTTGAGGACATGTGATGTTTGGAGGGTATAAATAGGACTCCACAGAATGACAGAGAGAGAGCTTGGCTTGTTGGTACAGCTGCTGTGCAAAGCTTGTGGGTCTAGCGTCCTCACTGATCTTTGCTTCCCTGAGAGAGGCACAACGGAAAACTCCTGGTGTTCTTGCTGGTCCCTCCTGCTGGATCAAGCCGAGGCCAAGGCCTGGCTGTCTCTGCTAGGTCATGTCACCTCTGTTGCTAATTCGACTACCAAACCGGACTGCTGGTGTATCTGTGAAGTGTTTGTGAGTGGATCGAGCTGCTACTGCCTGCTGAACTGTGAACCGAACTGCTGATTTCCTGACAACCAGATGAAAGTTGCTCCAAAGAGCCTTTGTAACAAATCCACTTCCCCTGTATCCTTTCTTTTCCACTACATCTGGTGGGTGGTGGGCTACAAGGAAAGTTAAAGCATTTAAGAACCCATCATTAAAAATAAGGCTTGAAGAAAATTAAAGTTACAGCAAAACATTCTCTCATAAGACAGCTTCCAGAAAAGCATCACCTGACACAATTGACTCTCCAAAGAAACCAAAAATTTCTACTTCTCTGCCCTGTTTGAGTTCCTGCCCTGTCTTCCTTCTGTGATGACCAGGAAAGTGGAAACAGAAGCTAAGTAAAACCCTTTCCTCCCTAAGTAGCTTTGGTCATAATATTTTATTACATCGATAGTGATTCTAACTGGTACCAGGATAGTGGGAAATTACTGTGTCAACCTAATAATAATATGCTTTGGGGAAGATTATGGAAAAATGTTGGAACTTTTGGGTGAGAAAAACCATTACAAACCATGACTATTGTAAGGTTGTTGAGCAAGCAGCAGCCTCCAGGACCTCTGCTTCAGCTCCTGCCTCCAGGTTCCTGCCCTGTTTGAGTTCCTGTCCTGACTCCTTCGACAATGAACAGTGATATGGAAGCGTGAGCCAAGTAAGGCCTTCTTTCCCAAGTTGCTTTGGTCATGGTGTTTCACCATGGCAACAGTGACTCTAATGGAGAGACCAGTTTGCTCCCAATCGAGTCATTTATCAGAAAACCTCAAAGAAATTTCAAATCAGTTCAGCACAATTCAAGATAAGCTTGACTCTTTAGCTTCTGTAGTACTCCAAAATCCAAGAGGTCTAGACCTCCTGACTCTGGCCCCTGGAGATACCTACACTCTCCCGCAGGGACAGTGCCGAGCAAGTCTAGACCTCAGTTTGGACTCTTGGACCCTCCCTCATAACTCCTCCCCTTACTCAGCCCATTTCTCCTTATTAGCCTCACCCCACCTATTCCTGCGTCAGAATTTTCCATCGACAAAGCAAGTTCAACACCACCAGGGTCAACCCGAGGAAGCAAGTTCACTAGGTTCACTTATAGACCTTGGGTGACCTCAAAGCCTGGATGTAAGCTTCCCCATAGCTCCATAGAAGGACAGAGTCCTGTTTCAATTAACGTGTATGTGTGTGTGTGTGTGTGTGTGTGTGTGTGTGTGTGTGTGTGTGTGTTTATAGGGTTTCCATCTCTGTGAAGAGACATCATGATCAAGGCAATTTGTATAAAAGGAAGTGTTTAACTGGGTCTGGCTTACAGTTTCAGAGGTTCAGTCCATTGTAATCATGACAGGAAGCAAGAGGGCATGCAGGCAGACATGATGCTGGAGAAACAGAGTTCTACATCTTGATCCAAAGGCCACCAGGAAGAGAATGTCTTCTGCAGGTAGCCAGGAGGAGGCTCACTTTCTATAATGGGTGGAGCCTGAGCATAGGAGGAGACCTCAAAGCCTACCTACAGAGTGACACACTTCTTCCAACAAGGCCACACCTCCTAATAAAGCCACTTCCCAGGGGCCAAGCATGTTCAAATAACTACTATATACATATATACATATATGTATGTATGTGTGTGTGTGTGCAAAATGTATATGTAGACTATATAATAAATGTAATACATATCATATATATTATATATTCTACAACCTCCCAACCCCCAAGACCCTGAAGCAATGTGCAATTAGGGTACAACTGTATACAGAAGGCTGGGAGACAGTGGTGGCTGGAGTCACTTGTGAAGGTCCAGTGACCCTCCCCCTCCCCTTTATAAGAGAATGACAACAGTCAACAAGCCCTATGACCATGGACTCTCACAAACAGGCATAGTTGGTCTGATAAACATGGTGGCTGAGGGTTGGGGATTTAGCTCAGTGGTAAAGCGCTTGCCTAGCAAGTGCAAGGCTGTGGGTTTGGTCCTCAGTGGAGCAAGCAACCAGTTGAGGGGGAATGAACATAGGGAACACATTTTGCAGAGGTTAAACAGGTGAACACCCCCACCCCCCAGCCGGTCTTTTTGTTAGTCCTTTGTTAGATAAACGTGTCTGTCCAGGCGTAATCAGCTTCCTGGAATTCCTGAAATGGTTACACAGCTAACATTGCTAAACCTGCGGTTTTTCTGTTCTCTCTCTTCTGGATTTCTTAATTAGCCATTTGGGCATAGACTGTAACATTGAACCTCAGTGAGGAACAACCGAGCTCCCCCTTGAGTTAGGGATAATTATCAAAGGTCACTGGCCCAGTAGCACCCACCTTTAATCCATGCCTTGTGTCATTGGCTGGGCTAGGGGTGCAGCATGCCAATTTTACAAAAAGAAAAATTGTGTGGTTGAGCTTCTTTCACTCATGTGTTCCTCAGAGCAGCTGAGGCTGGTCTTCTCCCACCCCATGAGCAGGCACTCAAGAGGACTAGCCATCCTCGAGATCCCGGGGTCCTCCGCAGCAGTCATGAGGAGCACTTGTTCATTTCCACAAGTTAAAGCAAGCCAAGGCATGGCCAGACCTGGTGGCACAGGGTCACAATCCAAGCTACAAAGGAGGCTGGGGGCAGGAGCGTCTCAAGTTCAAGGCCAGCCCAGGCAAATTTAGTGAGACCTTATCTCAAAATAACACATTGGTGATGTTGGGATTCAGATCCAGGACAAAGAGCTTTGGTGCATATTTTACAAACCAAAGTGGACCTGGCCTCCAGGTTCTCCCAGCATCCCTCAGTCCCTACCTGCCCTGAACTTTCTAGCCCAGGGTCTCTCTCTCTCTCTCTCTCTCTCTCTCTCTCTCTCTCTCTCTCTCTCTCTCTCTCTCTCTCTCCCTTCTTCCCTCCCTCTCTGTCCCTCTCCCTCTCTCCCCCTCCCTCCCTTCCTCCTCCCCCTCCCTCCTCTTTCTCCCTCTCTCTCTGTCTCTCCTCCCCTCTCTCTTCCTCTCTTCCTCCTCTCTGCTTCTCTACCTCTCCTTTCTCTACTCATATGCTTTCTCTCTCTTTCTCTTCCCCCTACCCTCAGTCTCCCACTCTATGGCGACTTTACTGATCCCCTCCTGTGTGGTTGGTGAGCTTCCCGAGAGCTGTCCTCAATAAACCTGCCCTTATTCTCGGCTGGAACTCGATCATTTCATCAGCAGAGAAAAACTTATCAGAGACCTCCAGCTGCCTTTCAACCTTTTCCGTACTGATGCCAGCAGATTCCATTGGGATATAGCTTGGCTTCCTTACGGAGCAGCTGATGCTCAATACGGCAGTGGAGCCAAGGTCAGCAAGGTGAAGGGGCAAAGGGCAGCTCAAAACTCAGAGCTGATTGGCTCCCAGGCTACCAGCAGAGCAGAGCTGATAGCCTTGTTTCCCAGATGTTGTAACTGAGCTTCACAATAGGGCACGGTGTCACCCAAGGCTGGCTGATACTTTATAGTGTGGGCTCTCTCAATGGTGCTGGCTGTAGCTCCCAACAAGGAACATCATGGTGAGATACCTCCAGAATGAAAGGACAAGGTAGTGGGCTGCGGGTGGTGGTGCATGCCTTTAATCCCAGCACTCAGGAGGCAGAGGCAGGCGGATTTCTGTTTGTTTAAATTCAACCTGGTCTACAAAGTGAGTTCTAGGATAGACAGGGCTACACAGAGAAACCCTGTCTCGAAAAACAAACAAACAAGTAAATGTCAGAAGCCATCTAGGAAAGGCTAAGGTATGCCAGTGAGATTTCTGTAGATGGCACACTGTTTTGCACAGACAGTGAGGGTTGAGCTCTAAGATGCAGGGTCCTTAGAGACTTCATCTCAGGATTGCTTCTTGCAGCTGATATGCCTTTCCTGTCATTATTAAATTAATATAATAATCCCTGGCCATTAGCCTGCCCCATTGAGCAGATTTTCTGCAGATCACCATGAAGATGTACTCTCATGTAGATAAACTGATGATTTCATGATTACTGATAATGATTTTATAAAACTCCTAAATTGATACAATTCACTTCAAGTCTCGTATAGAAAAGCAAATAGAGTTCTGTAAACCTTCATGTGTCATGGACTAATTGCACTAGAAAAAGAAAGCAGGCTTACTATCAAGAAAAACAGTTCTTCTAGCTTAGGTTAGAGACCGTTATCTGGTAACTAAAGGTCATAAACTGGGAATGGACAATTTATTGTAGGTGCAAGGGCAGAAAATATTGACTAGTTTATCTATATAAAACTTCAAAACTAATAAGACAAAAGGCAGATGATTTTCTTAAAAAACCATGCTGACTTGTGACATAAAAATTATGGTTTAAACTTATAATGAACTCATGGAGGACTAGTAACTGATAATGGATGTTTGGTCAGATACTGGTCTTAATGTAAAGAGACGTAAACAATTCTGCTATTATTCCTTAAGTCTTATCAATCTATGACCTGAATTATTGCCTTAAACTTACTATGAACTTATTGGCATGTAAAAGTATTTTTAAAATCATGTAATCAAGCCGGGCAGTGGTGGCGCACACCTTTAATCCCAGCACTTGGAAGGCAGAGGCAGGTGGATTTCTGAGTTCGAGGCCAGCCTGGTCTACAGAGTGAGTTCCAGGACAGCCAGGGCTACACAGAGAAACCCTGTCTCGAAAAACCAAAAAAAAAATCATGTAATCAATCATACTATTGCCTGATGATTGTATGAGGTAATTTTTTAGAGAAAGTATAAATACTGACAACAGAAATAAAGGTTTGTTGGAGTTTTTCTTTCTCTGTCTCATCCAGCGTGTGTGTTTTTCTCTGCATACGTGACTCTTCTCTCTTTTTCTTCTTTTCTTTTCTCTCTGGTTCACCAAGAGTTAATGAACTCCTCACCTCTTGCCTGGTCAGCAAGGGACCTTTGGGATGGAGAGAAAAGAAACTAGTAACTAGTTTCTTAATCCCCCTGCTGCTAACAGCGGGAGCTAATTAACAGAAGCTGGTGGCTTTTAGCCTTAGAATAGCAAAGAATTAAAGAAAGAAAAAAAAATGCCAGAGAGTAAGCAACTTTTGTCCCAGCAACCACTGACACCACCCATCACTGCCTGACTCACTTTACTTGGATGTCAGGCTGGTCACGGGCAAGTAAATAAGGAGGAGGAGGAGGAAGGGGAGAAGGGGGAGGACACACAGTTCAGTGGTTCAGGGCCCATGCATGCAATCCTGAGGACCAGAGTTTGGATCATAGAACCAACAGAACAAACTATAAATATATGTTTCTATATTTTTGTGATAAAACATCAAAACCAAAAGCAAACTTGGAGAGGAAAAGGTTTATTTGGTGTATACTTTCATATCCCAGACCACCACTGGAGATAGTCAGGGAGGAAAGTCCGTAACTCCTCTTCCAGGAGAGGAAACCTCTACTAGCCTCTAAAGGCACCAGGCATGCGTGTGGTGGACAGAAGTACATACAGGCTAATGCTTATAAAATAAAAATACATTTACTTTCCCTTTGAGACAGGGTTGTCTCTCAAGGAGACAAATCTCAGAGTTCAAAGCCAGGCAGGATCTCATTATGTAGTCTTGGCTGGCCTGAAACTTGCTCTGTAGACCAGGCTGGTCCCGAACTCACAGAGACCCACCTGCTTCTGGTTCCTGAGTACTGGGATTAAAATTGTGCCTAGCCAAACTGAAATGAATCTTTAAAAAAAAAAAAAATCCTAGATAACGGTTGCCTTTAGATTACTGTGGCCAAAGGCCTTCCCCCTCTGCTATCTTCAGATTACAGAAGCTTCCTGGGGACCTGTGACTCTCTCAGGGGGACTCCACATAATGCCATATGCAGGTATCACCAAAGCACCCAGGGACAGTCACACATAGTGTGAGTGGGAAAAGGCTTGCTCTGTGAACCCTGAGGTCCCAGTTGCAGCCTTGGGGTTCCACCTTCCCTGCAGTTGACTCAAGTTCATCCACCCTGTGAGCTGGAACCCTGCTGGTCTCCACTTTTGGCTGATTTCTTGCAGGCTGGTTAGAAGAAAGCCAGTTCTGTGGCAACTTCAGGTCGCATCAGGTCCTGTTCCCCTTGTTCCCCTGGCCGTGGTGTCCTATCTAGACACACCCACACCCTCTTCCTACCATGGTTCCTTCCCTCCTGGGCTTGCCCTGGATGTCATGGGCGGGGAAGGTGCAGGAGGCCCTGGCTGTCCTGGAACTCACTCTGTAGACTAGGCTGGCCTCGAACTCAGAAATCCGCCTGCCTCTGCCTCCCAAGTCCTGGGATTAAAGGCATGTGCCACCACCGCCCGGCTTCAGGAGGTCCTTAGAGTCATCCAGACAGAGGCCAGTGAGCCTGTAAGCAGTCCCGTGGGGTCACAAGCCAACTGCAGACTGCAGCCAAAACACAAGGAGGTATTTTGGAGATGGAAGAAGTGAGGGGGTCTGGACTAAGAGTCTGGCTGTCTCCGGAGGCCAATAAATTTGGGGTGCAGACTGCTCATGAGGGTGGGGGACTGACACTAACCTCCAGAGGTACCTGGAGTCTGCACGGCTCCTGCCTGGGTGAAGGGGAGATGCGGATTATGGACACATTATGCTCTGGGAAGCTGGAGGGGTTGTAGAGTTCTGAAGGAAGACATTTGGATTGGCTGGGTCAGAGGTTTCTCTAAAAAGCTCCCCACCACCACCCTACCCCAGCGTCAGGATTTCTCTGTGTAGCCCTAGCTGTTTTGCAATTCACTCTCTAGATCAAGCTGGCCTTGAAATCAGAGATCTGCTTGCCTCTGCCTTCTGAGTGCGGGGATTAATGGTGAGTGGCCCCGCCGGCTGCCATGGCCTCATAATCTGGGTTTCATTACCGCAGTCTCGCTCTATAAGAACAGCCTGAAGACAACAGTGCCCCCATGTGGATAATTGAAAAAAAAATAGGTTACAAACTGTCCATCCAACCTTGTAACAAAACAGATGGGCAAGAGCCACCACAACCATCCTATCCCAGTGCCCCCCCCCTGCTCTGGCGCCTCAGCTAGCTTATGCAACTCTCAGTTTTATTATATTGAAAGATGGGATCCCAAGGGCCAGTGATGCAGCTCAGTTGTGCTGTAAAACAAGCACCAGGTCCTAGCTTTGATCCTTAAGCATCTCGTATAATGTGGTGGCACACTTGTAACCCCAGCACTGGGGAGGGGAGGACAGAGGATCAGAAATTCAGAATTCTGGCCTGTGAACTGAGTGAGCAGGTAAAGACCACCAAGCCTGACAACCAGAATTCCATCTCTCGAATCGACATGGTGGAGAGAATTATCCTCTGACCTCTGCGTGGGCACTGTGAAACATGGACCTCCTCCCCAGCAAGAACCATTTATTTATTTATTTATTTATTTATTTATTTATTTATTTAATGTATATGAGTACACTGTAGCTGTCTTCAGACATACCACAAGAGGGCATCAGATTCCAATACAGATGGTTGTGAGCCACCATGTGGTTGCTGGAAATTGAACTCAAGACCTCTGTAAGAGCAATCAGTGTTCTCTCTCTCTCTTTTTTCTTTTCTTTTCTTAGTTTTTTTTTTGTTTTTTTGTTTTGTTTTGTTTTGTTTTTTTTTTTTTTTGTTTTTTTGTGAAAGGGTTTCTCTGTGTAGCCCTGGCTGTCCTGGAACTCACTCTGTAGACCAGGCTGGCCTCGAACTCAGAAATCCGCCTGCCTCTGCCTCCCAAGTGCTGGGATTAAAGGTGTGCGCCACCATGCCCAGCGCAATCAGTGTTCTTAACCGCTGAGCCATCTCTCCAGCCCCTCAACAAGAACTTTAAGTGTATTTTTTTTTAATTTTAGATTTATTTTATGTTGCATGTTTGAGTGTTTTGCCTGTATGTAGGTATGTACACCACATGGGTGCCTGGTGCCCACAAGGGGTTAGAAGAAGGCTCAGATCCCCTCTAATTGGAGTTATAAATGGTCATGAGCCATCCCGTGGGTGCTGGGAACCAAACCCAGGTCTTCTGCAAGAGCAGGAAAGTGCTCTTAACCACCGAGCCATTTCTGCAGACTCAAAAAATTAGAAAAAAAATTTTTTTAAAAGAAGTTTAAAGTGATTCTTAGCTACTTTTAGTGAGTTAGAGGCCAGCCCAGGCTACATAAGATCCTATCTCAAAAAGTTAATAACAGAATAGAATAGAATGGGATTGGGGCCCAAAATTAATGGGAGTGGTTTCTGATATCTTAGTCAGAGTTTCAATTGTTGCAATGAAACAGCATGATCAAAAAGCAAGTTGGGGAGGAAAGGGTTTATTTGGCTGATACTTCCATATTGCTGTACATTATTGAAGGATGTCAGGACAAGAACTCAAACAGGGCAAAATCCTAAAGACAGGAGCTGACACAGAGGTCTCTGAGGGCTGCTGCTTACTGGCTTGCTCCCTGTGGCTTGCTCAGCCTGCTCTCTTATACAACTCAGGACCACTATTAGCTCAGGGAGGGCCCCACCCACCATGGGCTGGGTCCTCTGGCATTGATCACTAATTGAAAAAAAATGCCTCACAGCTGGATCTCATGGAGACATTTTCCCCTCGCTGATGACTCTAGCTTGTGTTGACACACAAACCAGGCAGTACACCCCTTATCCCCACATCTCCTCCCCGACCCCTTTGCTGCCCACCCTGTGTATCAGGGTGGCAGATTCCTCACCCAGCTGCTCAGTGGTACTGCTCTGGCCCCTCCTCTTGAAACACATTTGAACAGGTAGTCAGAGCTTCCTTGAAGCAATGATATTTCCAGAACGAAGAGATCCCAGCAGCCCAAGAAGGCTGCTCATGAAAGGAGCTTATGCTGGGCTGACACACTGGAGACTCCAGCTGGGGCACTTCAGAAAACACCTTGGTTCCCCCACACTGGGAGCCATGAGCATCCTTTCAAGAAGCCTGTCTTTGTAAATCAGGCTGGACAAGAGCCTTGGCTGTAGTGGTTGCACAAGGCCTGACTAAGGAGCTCCAGGGAGTCTTTATCTGCCCCCAGCTTCCAATCTACCTTCCTCTGTGAGTCTTCCTCCTGATAATTCACTACTCCAGCCCATATGTCCACTCCCTCATGGATGGGTTGCTCTGTCTAAAAGATTGAAAAATTGTTAACATCTTTGTAGGCTTCACTCACTCTCACTTGTGAAGGTCCCCACAGACACAGAAAGTTAATTTATTTTTAGTATTTATTTAAATTTATTCCAGACAGGGTTTCTCTGTGTAGTCTGTCCTGGAATTCACTTTGTAGACCAGGCTGGCCCAGAACTCACTCTGTAGACCAGGCTGGCCTAGAACTCAGAGATCCACCTGCCCCTGCCTCTCCAGTGCTAGGATTTTAAAAAGGCATGAGTCAACAACCCCCAGCTAAGTTTTTAGAAATGACATTTATTTATTTTCTTGTGTGTTGGGGAAGAGGGGCTAGGCCTGTGTAAGGCAGACAGGGTAAGTGTTGCAGCTCCGAGGGGGAAAGGTATCCTGGCAGTCCAGAGCCAAGGAATATCATATGGCTACACCATACAAGAAACCTTACACAGGAATTTATTGGGAAAGACCCAGAGGGTGGCTGCTTCTGCTTAGGTGAGAAGCCCCAAGGAGCTGAGCAAGAGACAGATTTAAATTTAAAATTTTTCTTGGAGTTTCTTGGGGGTAGAGTTTTCCAGGGTGGAAATTTCCAGGGTGGGGATTTTAAGGCAATACCTTCCAGGGATTTATGGGTTTTCCAGCTCAGGAATTGGTAGGTTTTCGTGAGTTCCTTTACCCTCCAGACAGATATGCCAAAGGGTATGGTATGTATGCCGGGGTCCAGCTGTGGCTCTACTTCCTGTTTCCTCCCTCTCAGGGTGTCCAGATGCCTCTGCACACCAGGCTTGCACACCAGGCTGCAAGGATGAAGCAGAGTCCAGAGTGGGTGGAGTCTGCAGGATCCTGGTCCAGCTGGGAGTGTGTGTGTGTGAGTGTGTGTGTATAGGCCTTCTTCTACAATCTTCAATGAAACAGCTCTCTGAGACAATCTTAGCTTGTGCAAAAACCAATGGGGTGGGCTTGTAATGCATACACTTTATTTGGGGTGAACCAGGGAGATACAAACCTTGTAGAGTGGGAAGGGCTTCTTAGGGTGAAGTTTCACTGGCTGAGGCTTAAGGTACTGGGGATACCTCATTTGCATGGAGAGGGATTCCAGGGAGTTGAACCTGTAATTTCCCCAGGGATTACAGTAACATTCCCCAGGTAGAGTGTAGACTGAGCTCCCCAGATGAGGCGGAGAAGAAGCAGCCCGGCAAAAAGAGAGTCCTCCATTTTGTGCTGAGCTCAGGGAAGCTGTCTGGACACTGTAGACTACAACCTTAGTAGTGAGGTGCAACATCAGGACCACTGTTGCAATGGGTTATCAGATCCAGAATGTTGGGAGGAGGAGTGTCCATGGCAGGGACATCTCAGATTACAGTCTCCTGCTGTTGTTGAATATCCGTTGTCTTTTCTCTCCTCCCTCCCTTACTACTTCTCTGCCTTCTATTCCCTTCTTTCCTTTCCACCGGTCTGTCTTTGCTGTGTAACTTTGGCAGGTGTGTGCTGCCTGCTAGGATGTTTTGAAGACACAGGATGGGCTCCGTGATATTCACAAGGGGGGGCAGCATCTTGTTCAGTAAAACAGCGTGTGAATAGACTGGCTGAGTGGCAGAGGTGGACTCTACAGGCAGGAAAGAGCCAAAGGAAGCAGAAGGAGGAGCAAAAGCAGATTGGTATTTTCAAGGTGGTTTTCCTAGCAGAGTTAAAACAGAGGGGGGCTTCCTATCACATCACCCGCAGCCCCGCAGCCCCGCAGCCCCGCAGCCCCGCAGCCCCATAGTCCCAAGGTACTGGATCTTCTGCTTGGGTGCTACGAACCTTAGCTTGGATTAAGAGGCACTTATCGTGAGAGAATGGCGCTTTGGTTTGTCGAAGCTTCCTGTAGGATCTCAATCCAAAATAGCAGAGACTGGACATTACCTCTGAGCGCGCCCCAACAGCATCCTTCTCTATAGGAAATAGTCCCTGCCGTGTTCTAAGGGTGACGGAGCACAGAGGTACTGTTTAGCTGTGGTACCCAGGGAGGAGGAATTTAGGAGGGCTAAGAGTATAACTCCCTACTTTCAGGGAGGGGCGCTTTGCACCCCATGAATAGCGGCAGCAGTGGGGGCGGGCGAGGCGGTGTCCAGATCTCTGTGTTTCAGTTCATCACAAACTGAAAATAAGTACCACGGGCCAGAAGTAAAAAGGAACCATGGAGATCATCAGCCTGGAGCAATTAAATCCTAGGCGATCCTCACAGCTTTTCTTTTCAGTTAAGCGCTAGATTCGCAACAGGTGGCGTTGCCCAGTCCATTTTTCTAGAAGAGCCTCTTTTTCCAGCCTTCTCCGTGTCGCTTCTACAAGCAAGACGTTCCCAAGAGGTCTGAAAGCACTTGCCCAGGGGGTGTGATTCCATCTAGCGCGGGGGGGGGGGGGGGAGCGGAGGGATCTTGGCACAAAGCCGGGTCCCTGTCTCTCACATGCTCTTTCTGGGTCCTCTGACGTTTGTGGTGAAAGCCACGTCTTCATAGACTACCGCAGCTGGGAGTAGCATTGGATGGCTCCAGGCGCCCCCTGCCGGCAGCAGCTCCGCTCTCAATCTGATCTCTGACGAGGCCTAGAACACTTTCCCCACCCAAGTTTTCATCTGTCTTCAGTATGGGCTAACAGGAGCCCACAAGGAATTTGCTGTAAATTAGTCTTAAAACACAAAAGTTACAGCCGGGCGTGGTGCTGCACGCCTTTAATCCCAGCACTCGGGGGCGTGGGGTGGGTGGTAGAGACGGATACCTGAGTTAGAGGACAGCCGGGGCTACACAGAGAAACCCTGCCTCCTTAGGGAAGGAATCCAGCCCAGCTGCTCCGACCCACCCAGGTAGACACAAGTTTGTGATGTCCATGCCTACTCTGGTCCTTGAAGTCAATGCATGTTGTCGATATTTGCAACATACAAAATGATATTGTGTAGTTTCGTCCCCACATGAGACCTGGGACCCCTCCTGTCATTCCCACTGCCCCCTTTTGGGACAGGATCTCACGTAATCCGGGCTGGTCTCAGCCTCAGGTATGTATCTGAGAATGATCTTGAATTTAGGGTTCTCCTGCCTTCACTTTCGGGTTGCTAAGATTACAGGATCTGTGTCACCACATCCAGTTGAGATCTAGGACTTCTTGGGGGTAGTTCCAGGTTGGGACTTTGGGCCCCTGATGCATCTGAGAACGTACAAGTCTTATCATCAGAGAGGTCAGAGCTGAAATCCTTATTGTGATCTCGGTATGGAGATTGATACACCAAGCAAGTTTAAAGGCTTGGGGCAGGAGGTATGAGATTAGAAACAACCAACCATCCAACCCCTTGGCTGTGGGACCAGGACACCAAACCTTACTCATTCACTTCATTCTGAATACGGGACCCTTTCTGACAACTCAGGGTCGTGAGTATGGGATGCAAACAAGAAAATGTAGGTAAGAAACTCTAAGTGTGTGTGAAGAGAGCTTGCAGCCCGAGCATCCTAGGGGAAGGTCACAGGTTGAAGGGAGCACCCACCAACTTCACAGACACCCTGTGGGGTGCAGCCCTGGGATTATGCATGCATGACATCAGAGTCAGTTTGAGTCAGTTCTCTCCTCCCACTTTACTTGGGTCCTGAAGATAAGACTCAAGACAACAGGTCTTGCTGTAGTGCTATCTCAGTGGCCTGCCCTTGAATGTTTTTGATATGCGTTTGACTGAACCCATAAATGAGGACTCTTTGGTTACAAAGGCCAACAGTGGGTCTGAGCGTGTGGGCTGGTTCATAAAGTGCTTGCCTAGTATACGTGAAGCTCTGGGTTTGATCCTTATTCCTCCATAAAACAGGTATGATGGTGCTTGTCTGTAACCCTAGCACTCGGGGATGTGGAGGAGGCAGGGGAGTCATCTTTGGCTAGATAGTAAGTTTGAGGCCACCCTGAGCTACAAAAACAAAACTATTACAAAGGCAACTGTAAAGTGTGCCCAGCTTCCGTGTGCCCAGCTCACTGCTCGGGTCAGTTGTTCTGATGAGTTAAGCTTTTTTTTGTGGAAACTAGTTCTGTTTGCAGATAAGGAACTTGCCAAAATGGGAAGAAAGCACAAAGAAAGAAGAAACTTGGCAAATGGGCAGGGCCATGGCACGACAGCATGAACATGACATCCGTCTCTTCACGGAGGTGAGCGTCCGCCCGTGGGAAAGGTAGGTGGAAGAGGAGGTGGATGTCACTGTGATAGAAGCCAGCCTCCTTGCTAAACAGCAGACAGCAGAACGATGCAGTTCCTACATCCACACAGGTGTGTACTTGAACCTCTCGTCTGCCTTCGTCTCTCAAGTGCTGGGATTTCAGGAGTGCACCTCCATGCCTGGCTGCACCTCTTTATCCCTGCCCACTTCCTTCCTTGCTCACCTTAAACTTGCAATCCTCCTGCCTCAGCTGAGACTGCGGCTGAGTGCTACCATGCCCAGCTCTAACCTCCTCAATTTTACCTCAAATTCAAGTGTCCGAGTGATTCTTTTCTTGGCTTAACAGACTCTTTTTGCTCCCCTCAAAGGCAGTTCAAAGATAGATGGAATTTGTTTTGTTTTGACATTTTTAAAAAACTTTTTATTGTTTCTTTATGAATTTCATATCATACACCCCAGTCACACTCATCTCCCTGTCCCTCCATTATCAGCCCTTCACTTGCAACCTCTCCCTCCCCCCCAAAAAAAAACCCCAAAATAAAAATAAACATCTCACTGAGAAGGCTGTGGTATGTCACATAGTATACCCAAATAGATTCACTTGCAAATGTTTATTGTAATGAGTCATTGGTCTGGTTCGAGGCCTCTGGCTTCTGCTATACTATCAATACTGGATCCTCATCTGTGTCATGGAGATCCTGCAGCTTTGCTTCTGCATCAGGACCACCCTCTTTATGCTCCAGCAGTCCACAGATAGCGTGAATGTTGGAATGGGACAGCTCAGAGCCCTGGCTCTGGACCTGGTTGGAAGCTGAGTTGTTTTGCCCATCAGCTCTCCTGCACCCACACCACCAGGGCAAGCTCTCCCGAAATGCCCCAGCTAGCTTACTTAAGACCACAGCCAGCAAGAAGTTAGGCCAGATCTCCTGCTCCTACATCCCCAGGGCAGCTCTCCTGAGCCCTGGCCACCAGGGCCAGCTCTACTGTGCTGTCCAAGCCAGGTGTGGACCTGCCCTCCTTAGTGCTGCAGCTGGTGAGGGGCTGGGAAGATAGCTGGAATTTGCTGGAATTTTTTTTATTTGTTGACCAGGCTAGCCTTGAACTCACAGGGATCTGCTTGCCTCTGCCTCCTGAGTGCCGGAATTATTTTTTTTCGAGATTTATTTATTTTATGTATGCGAGTACACTGTAGCTGTCTTCAGACACACCAGAAGAAGGCATCAGATCTCATTACAGATGGTTGTGAGCCACCATGTGGTTGCTGGGAATTGAACTCAGGACCTCTGGAAGAGCAGTCAGTGCTCTTAACCACCAAGCCATCTCTCCAGCCCCAAGTGCTGGAATTAAAGGTATGCAGCTGCCAGTGCCCTGCACAGCCTTAGGGAACTGTAACCCCAGAAGGGCACTCTGGCAATCATGAGACTCAACTGCCAAAATACAACTGTAGCTGCTTGGTCAGTTCATATCTCGCTTGTTGAGATGGCTCACCGTCTCATGACTGATGGCACGAATGTTGGTTATAACACGTGATTTTTAGAACTGAGGCTTTCCGTTGAAGGCTTAAGTTTGACAATAGCTTGTCAGGCTGCACACACAGAAGGAGGACTTAAAGGGTCCTCAGGCCTCCCAGCTCCATCATTCATCTATCTCCCCACTAACTGTCTTTATGTCTTATCAGTGCATTCTGGGAAGTCATGCCGCACAATGGCCTGCACTTATTTCCTTCCTTCCTTTGAGGTGTGCCTGTGTTCACGTACCTGTGTAAATACGCAGAGGCCTGCGGTGAACACTGGGTGTTCTCAATTACTAATCTACCATGTGTTTTAAACAAGGTTGAAGCTGGAGTTCCTGGTTTGGCTTGACTGTCTGGCTACCAAGTTCCAAGGTTCCTCCTGCCTCTTCCTCTTCAGCACGGGGTTGCAGGTGCAAGCTGCCATGTCTAGCTTCTTCACGCTAGTGGAAGGGATCCAAACTTGCTTCCTCACGCTTGTGCAGCACCAACTGAGCCATTGCCATAGTCCCTGGGCTGCAACTGACAGAAAGTTCTTGTGACAGGCATGGCTGACTTCTCCTTTGTATCTATTTCTCTCTTATAGAACAATAGATGATTAAATCTATTTAATTTTTAAACATTTTTCATATTTATGTGTATGAGTGTTTTGTCTGCATATATGTCTGTGCATCAAATGAGTGCCTGGTACCTGTAGAGGTCAGAAGGCTCCCATGATCCTGTGAAACTAGAATTACAAATGGTTGTGAGCCACCATGTGGGTCCTGAGAACTGAACCTGGGTCCTCTGCAAGAGCAACAAGTGTTTTAAACCACTAAGCCATCTCTACAACCTTGTACTAGACTGTTAGCTCAGTACTTGTTTTCTTAACTAACAACTATTTTTCCCAGCTTCCCTTGCAACTATGGGGAGTATAGCCTAGTCAATAATGAGAGAAGTGTGGCCAGTCCTGGTGGTGCATACTTTTAATCCTAGCACTCAGGTGGCAGAGGCAGGCAGATCTCTCTGAGTTTGAGGCCAGCTTGGCCCAAATCCTGAGCTTCAGGGTACATAGTGATACCGTGCCTCAAACTAATTTATTCATTCAGGGCTGGAGAGGTGGCTTAGTGGTTAAGAGCACTTGCTGTTCTTCTAGAGGAAGGGGTTCAGTTCCCAGCACCTACATAGTGACTCATAATCACCTGTAACTCAAGGTCCAGGAGATCTGACTCTGTCTTCTGGTCTCTGTGGGCACCAGGGAAGTGTATGGTACACATACACATATGCAGGGAAAGACTTGTATTTATAAAATAAAAACAAATAAGAAATAAACAGAGGAGTAGCAAGGTAGCCGTGACCTCCAGGCTAGCTCTGCATGGTGAATGTGGATGCAACGGCAGGAGCTGGAGCAGCCACTGGGGACCATGAAACAAAAACTGTAATTTCAGAGGCAGAGAAAGATTTCAGAAGCCTGGGATGTTCAGATGATTTGGGGGGTGGGGGTGGGGCATCACTAATTGAATCTCCATCTCCACTTTCTAGCCTCCCACCTCAGAGAAAACAAGCCTTTGTTGTCTAGGTTGTTATTAATTCTATCTGCCTGTTTCATGCCTGAAACTCTCATGTCGGGAAGATGTTGCCTATCTAGGGTTCCAGCAGCTAGCCCCAGATATCTCTGGTCCCTGCCAGTCCTGTGGTTGCAGGAGGCAGCAGAGCTGGGCTGTATGCTCACCCATCTTCTCTCATTCCCTCAGATGAACTGCTTTTCCTTAACCTCAGTCCTGACCTTTCACGATTGATCTGGGGGTTGAATTACATTTAAAACTGAAATGGGGGGAAAAAAAGTCCAAATGGAAAAACGAACCACTGCTTGGAGGCAGGGTTTGCTTGCAGCCTCTCTGAGAAGCCAGAGAGTTTGCAGCTGTTGTACAGTGTCCAGGAGAAAGCTTATAAAATATTATTTCTTTTACCCCCTTTTACCAAAACATGAGTCATTTTTTTAAATTGACTCTGAGTTTTCTCCTTAAGCCTGACTTCCCAGGGAAGAAATATTTAGGCACATGTGGTTTCTCTGAAGCCTGGCAGACAGCTAGGGATTTCCAGAGGGTAGGGAACAAAATGGGGAAGACTAAAGGCTTGGGGTGTAGCAAGGCAGAACTGGGGGAGGGATGTCTGGAGCTTCTAGCACAGCAACAACGAGGCATGCTAGTGTTGGGCAGTATTGTGGGACACAGAGGTTTACTGTTGAAAAGACAGGATGTCCAGCTGTTGGTTCCAGGAGCACAGCTGGAGAGACGGCTTAGTGGTTAAGAGCTGCTTGGTCAGCTCATATCTCACTTGTTGAGATGGCTCACCATCTCATGACTGATGGCATGACTGTCGGTTATAACATGTTATTTTTAGAACTGAGACTTTCCATTCTCACCTGTGACCCCTCTCTGGGATGGGCAGCCCTGTAGGCACCAGTGCCTAGTCAGACTGGACAACCTGAGAAGAAGGAGAAACCCTCCTGCAAAGGGCCCGGGGAGAAGGCTCAGTTGGTACACAAGCATGAAGGAAGACCTGAGTTGGATACTCAGAACCCACTGCGGGGGCAAAGGCTGCTGGGAGTGGACCACTTCTGTCAACCTTGTGCTGAGTAAATACACACAGGCAGGTCCCAGAGGATCACTGAACAGCCATTCTAGCTAATTAATGAGCTGCAGGTTTGGTGAGAGACCCCATCTTAAAAAAATAAGGCAGGGGCTGGAAAGATGGCTCATGGGTTAAGAGCACTGACTGCTCTTGCAGTGGACCCAGGTTCAGTTGTGAGTACACACATGGAGGCTGGTAAACACCTGCAACTCTAGTCCATGGGACCTGACATGTTTTCAGGTCTCTGAAGGCACTGCACACATGTGACACAGAGACAGACATGCTGGCAAAACACCCATGCACATAAAGTAAAAATAAAGGGGAGAAAAAAAAGAAAGTGGAGAGTAATTTAGGGAGATAGGAAAACAGGTAGTGTCTACCTCTGTCATCCATACATATATGCACACCACACACACCTATATACTCATATACACACCCACTAACACACAACACTCATACACACGCACACAAATATACACACGTGCACTCAAACTCACACACAAACACATGTACTCACAGTCACACCCCTCACACACACATGCACTCACAGACACACATACACACACACTCACACCAATACCACACATACTCCCACACACTCACTCATACATAGTCACACAGTCACATATACACAAACACACACACACACACACACACTCAGTCCAGGTAGTCTAATATCCTGAGGTAGAGGACAATAGTGATTTATACCATGGCACATATACAAACATGCACATACTCAGATAAATAAATAAATAAGATATAAAATTATTTTAAATAAAAAATTAGAAAAACTGCTGTAGCCCACCTAACTATCCTGCTATCGGCCCCAGACAGACAAAGATACCACAAAGCTTGGCTTGGCTCTGTAAATAGACAGTTACAACAGTCCAGAGTTTCTTTTGACTGAGAGAGGTTGAGGGGGTCCTGGAGTGGAGGTCTAAGTCAATACACACAATGTTGATACCACACATCTGCAGGGGAATCTCAGGTTCAGCCACTGAGGCCCACAGCCCTGTGATGTCACTGCACACGCTTCTGTTGCTATTGAGAACGGGTCCCTGCACAGCCCTGGCTGGCCTGGAATTCAGAGATCCACCTGCCTCTGTCTTCCAAGTTGAACCATGTTGGGGCTAGAGGGATGGGTTAGTGGTTAAGAGCTACTAGTTACTCTTGCAGAGGTCCCAGGTTTGATTTCCAGCACCCATGTGTGGCTGACAACTACCTGTAACTTCAGTTCTGGGGATATGATACTTCTTTTGGTCTTTTCTGAGGGCACCAGAAACACAGATGGTACACATATATATACACACATACATACATGCAGGCAAAAGAAACATTTATACACATAAATACACCTAGTTTTAAAAAAAAAAAAAAAAAAAAAAGCACCACTGTACCCATTGTGGATTTTGTATTGACACAGGAACTCATGTAGCCTAGGTTGGCCCTCAAACTTGTTATATAGCCAAGGATGAGCTCAAACTACTGATCCTCCTGCCTCCACCCCCTAAGTGTATTTTAGGTGTGGATCACCATGTTGAGTTTGTGCAGTGCTTGGAACTGAACCCAGGGCTATGTGCACGCTAGGCAACCAAGCTACGGCCTGTCTTATTTTAGTTTTAGAGACAAGGTCTCACTACATAGCTCCAGCTGCATTTGGAACTTGCTACATAATACAAGTTAGCCTCAAACTTGCATTGATCCTCCTGGGTTAGCCGTGTGAGTGCTGGGACCACAGATGCTTGACATCACACCAGCTCCTTCTTGACCACCATCAAGTATGCAGCTCAATGCCCGAACTGATGTGATACATCACTTTCCTGATTATAGAGGGGATGACCTTGACCTTCTGCTCCTCCTGCTTCCGGTCCTCAAATTCTGGGATTACAGGCATTCACCAACACTCAGATCAAACCCAGGACTTCATGCAGGCTAGGTAAGCACTACAGGCTCAACTGTAGCTTCATGTTTTAGCTCCACCCACTTGGTTTTGCCCTGGGGTGAAGGGTGACGTGTGGAAGTTACGTCCAGTTCTTCCTCTCATCTCCATGCATCCAGAAATAAGACTCAGACTCAAAATATATTTATAAACACCTTGGCCATATAGTTAAGCTCTTCTCTTACTAGATATAACTTAAAATATCTCATTTATTTTAACCTACATTCTGCCACATGGCTGTACTCAGAGAATCTTCCCAAGAGAATCTCCCACCTGGCTCTATTCCAGAATTCTCTCTGCCTCCCAAATGTCCCACCTCCCATTTCCTGTCTAAGCCACAGGCCACAGGCTTTTTAGTTGATAGGTGATGTATCCATACAATACACAAGATATTCTCTCTATAGTGATGGAAGTTGGGGACAGCCCTCTGGGGTCAAGATGATATCCCCCACTTTGTCCCCTTTTCACCTGTGGAAGAGAAACACGAGAGGCAGAATTCGGGTATCACCACAGCGAGGCTTTACTCTGTATCAGCAAACGCGGAAAGACGCGGAAGGGCCAAAGACAGGAAGAGGCACAGCTTAAATACACCCTAGAGTGACGTGTTCACTTCTGATTGGCTATTCACTCATCACCCAATATTACGCCTCGGGATTGGCCAGTGACTTTGGCGGGCTTTCTGCCTTTGCAGCTGCGCAGTTAATTGTTTACTAGTGGAGACACGGGATGCCTGCGCCATCTTGGAATGGTGAATGCTGACTGTGGCTCCTAACAGTCCCCACCTTGGCTCAGCAAGTCCTGGAAGCTTCTAGCCCCTGTACAATGTCATCCAGGCCTAGAATGTTTTCAGCCTCTGAGACTTACTGCTGAATAAGCTCACCCTTTCTAGTTCTTTCTGAACTCTGGCTGGCTGGTTCAACTCAGCTGTTCTGGCTCAAAACTCCTCTCCAAGCTGACTGATTCAATCTGGCTTCTCTCCTAGCCTCTGACTGAATTGATCTGCTTGGCCTCATACTTACTCTGGCAATCTAATCTTCTGGCTCCTTCTCATTCTCTGGCCCATTCTGTCTTCACCTGTGTCTAGTTTGTTCTCTCTTCAACCTGTCTCATTAAAACTCTTGATAAAACCGCCTTCCTCCTTTCCTATGCACTGCCCTTCAAGTAGCTTCTCTTTCCTGTCTCTTCTTGTGAGAGTTGGGCCTATCCTATTGTGTCAAATCTTTCTCTGATTCATCACTTCATCTGCCACTCAATTGCACATCACTTTCAAACATGGCTGCTTCCTTCTACAGTGTGTACTAAGGGCATGTCTGTATTCCAGCCAGAGGGATTAAAGGTGTGTGCTAAGGCTGAACCAGACCACACTTACAAACAGGTTTTTTTCCAGTTTAATAACAAAATCTTGGGTTCACAGTATGATTAAAGATCCTGCAATGGTAGGGAAGTAGGGAAATTCAAGGGTCTCTGTGACCTTAATTGATAGGAAGAAGTCATGGAGGTAGTTCAGAATTCCACGACTCAGTAGCCAGTGAGTCCAAACTTTAGGAGCAGGCTCTGAGCTGTTTAGTTCAGGCATATCTGAACACAGCACAATCTGGTGATGGACTATCCTTGTGATGATTAACTCAACCTGGGTTCACACCAGAGCATATCTAAATCTCTTTGAGGAACAAAGTAAATGAAATCCATCAGAACTCTTTGAATAGTACATGTGATACCTTCCATAAAGATGGGTTTTTCAGATAGACTGAGAAAAACAAGTTTACAAGAAGGGTCGGGAGGAGGGTCTGGTACAGCTCCAGTCACATGGATTGTGTAAAGGTCGCCTGGCTAGAATGCACATTTGATCCAGCCTTCTGGACAGCAAATACGTTTTGCATTCCCTTCCTTGAAGGAGCACTTCCCTGTACCTGTGAGCACAGAGACCTCTGTGTCCCCTATAGCACCACAGAAATGCCCTTTCCAGTTCTGGACACCTGGGAAGCTGATGGTATCACCACAGCCTGAAGCTGGTAGCCTGAGAACCGGGGACACTGGAGTGAGTCCTGCTGTTTGCAGTCCCAGCTTGAGCCTGAAGTGATAATGGCCAAGATGGAAGGATGTGACCCAGCCCTGCTAGAAGATACCAAAGAGACGGTCTCACCCTGTTCATTCTTACTTCGAGCCACAGGGACTAGATCATCCTTCAGGCCCTGAAGGCGGGCTTCCCTACCAGTTGCTAACTGCCCAAGTGTACCCCAAATCATGTTCTACTGCATTGTCCCCACTTTGTGGCTGCTCTAAACACCAGCTCAAGGGCTCTGCCCATCTCCAGGTGTGGCAGTTGCTTCTTGGGAGAGACCACTCACTCCTTGTTCTTCAGCTCTGCCCCTTCTAATGGCTTGTCTCACTTCTTTTACTAAGGGCCATATTAAAGGCTCACCGATAGATCAGACTTGAGGGAGGAGCTTACAGTCTGAGGGTAGAGGCAGTCAACATGAGAGGAAACCAGCCTTAGGTCATTCAGTCTGAGGTTCTCAGTTACTTCTTCTTCAGTCCCTGTGTAGGATGTGGTCATATTAAATTCAGCCAGATGGGATGTGAGTAAATTTGAGTCATGTAACTGGATTTTTTTTTTTTTTTTTTTTTGGTTTTTCAAGACAGGGTTTCTCTGTGTAGTTCTGGCTGTCCTGGAACTCACTCTGTAGACCAGGCTGGCCTCGAACTCAGAAATCCTCCTGCCTCTGCCTCCCAAGTGCTGGGATTAAAGGCATGCACCACCACCGCCCAGCATGTAACTGGATTATTAAATTCTCTCTTCCTTTTCTGATTTTTTTTTTGAGACAAGATCTCATGTAGCCCAGGCTAGCCTCAAACTTAATACATAGCTGAGGCTGGCCACAAACTTGCAATCCTTCTACCTCTACCTCACAAGTGCTGAGCCTACTGGGCATATCACTGTGCTTTGTGCATTAAATTTTTGTGATAAAATAATTGGCAAGGTTCCTGACTAGGCATGCTTGCTTGTTTTCTGTGACTGTTAAGAGAGGCCCCAGGCTGGCTAGTCAGCTTGAGAAAGAGAAAGGTTTGTTTTGGCTCAGAATTGTAGACATTACAATCCATGGCTAGGTTTAGACTTCTGGTGGGGTACTGAATGGCACACTCCTTTCTTCATCCCAATGAGCAAAACAGGAAGGAGCTGGGTCCCACAATCCCCTTTGAGGGTATGCCTCTAATGACCTACAAAGCTCCCATCAGGCCGAAGCTCTGAGGTTCCACCATTTCCCAGGAATACATCATGCATTCAACAGCAAACAATAGCAGGGACTCTGTTTTGTCCATTTAGTTACTGGGACCCCTTCTATTCATTTAGCGAGCAGTCGTGGGTCTTCCCCATGTAAGGACTCAGGCATGATGATGCCAGGCTCACAGATAGATCACACTTGAGAGAGGAGCTCACAGTCTGATGGTAGAGGCAGTTGGCATGAGAGGAAACCATTGGTCATTTAGTCTGAGGTTCTCAGTTTCTTCTTCTTCTTCTTCTTCTTCTTCTTCTTCTTCTTCTTCTTCTTCTTCTTCTTCTTCTTCTTCTTCAGTCCCTGCACAGAATGTGGTCATATTAAGTTCACCCAGATGGGATGTGAGTAAATTTGAGTCATATAACTGGATTATGTCCTTAAAGATTTCTGCTATTGGACACTAGTGTGGACCTGTTTGGTTGACTGGGAAGCGACTGTAGCTGAATCCTCTACAGACTACAGCCTGGCAAGGCAGACAAGATCTTTTGCAAACCACTGGGCATTTTGTTGCAGTAGCTTTCAGGATACTGTTCCAATCCATCATGAATTCTTATCTGGTGCATTGGCAGCTAGATGCCTCTGGGGTCTCACTTGCTTCTCTTTGAGAGTTGGCAAAACTGGGTGGAGTTTGTGTTTTGTTGGTGAATTAAGGACATCAGGAATGGCTTCTGGTCTCCATTTCACTGTCACCACCAAATGGCTTGCTTCCTCCTGTCCAGATCTACTGGAAGTACTTTAGGCTGGCTGGTTTTAAACTGGACATAAAAACTAACATCATTTTGGAAGAAAAAAAAAAAAAAAAAAACCTCAATTGAGAAAATGCCTCTACCAGATTGACCTGTAAGCCAGCCTGGGTGCATTTTCTTAATGATGTTAGGAGGACCCAGCCCATTATGGGTAGGGCTATCCCTGGGCAAAGTGACTGATTCCATAAGAAAGCAAGCCAAGTTAGCCAGTCAAGCATCACACTCTCCATGGCCTCTGTATCAGTTCCTGCCTCCAGGTTCCTGCCTTGTTTGAGTTCCTGCCCTGACTTCTCTGGATGATGGAGAACAAACTGAGAAATGAAATAGACCCTTTCTTCCATAAGTTGCTTTTGGTTGTGGTGTTTATTACAGGAAGAGACCCTAAGTAGTTCATGTTTGCTTCCCTCTGCCACCCTGCTCCAGGAGAGATCACAGGTGAATCTTTGCCCACTCCAGACCTCCAGCCTCACAACATTCCCAGCATGCCTAGCACCCAACTGGCCCTAAGCAGAGGTTTGTAAGAAGCCCAGCAAGAAAGCAGACTTCCAGGAATGGGGCCCAAAGCGTTCATCATGCCTTGGCCTCTGTTCAGCAACTCAGATGGAGGGCGGTCCAATTTAATATTTAAACAAGAAGCTTAATGTTGATATAGCAGCCAGGGGAAATTAGTCCCCTAGCCCTGAGCTGCTGGGAAAGACTTTCCTGCTGGCCAGTGCCTGGCTGGCCAGCCTGGAATCTTCATTAGGTAATCGATACACAGCTTGCCTTGAGCCCCTATGTGTTCTGTCTTCCTCAGCCATGGACAAAAGCATCTGTAAACAGACTAGCCAGTGAGAAACCAGAGGGCTGAGGATCTGATTTCATGCTCCCAGGACATGTTCCACCCAGACAGCCCCTCCCTTCTCCTTTCTCAGAATCCAGCTGTGCAGCTGAATGTTCTGACTTCTCCAGAAAGAGGCAGCCCGAGGTTGCCAGGGTATTTGCCCTCTGGGATTTGGGCCAGGGCAGGGGAAAATACTGGCAGGGTATCTGGAATCAGGCCCAAGCAGAGGGTGGGGTGAGGGGTCTGAGGGTCTAGTCTGTGGGTGCATTGAAGTTATAAGAATGCCCAGCTCCCAGCCCACACAGCCCCACAAGCCTGCCCCAGCAATCTGTAAAATCACATGGGGTCTAGACTGAACCTCCACTCCCCATGCGGAAGACAGGATGTGATAACAAAGGATTTGGGTGCACACAGTGTGGCTCCTTTGGTAGTCGCATCCATGTTGGGAACCAGCATAGCTATCTCTGCAAAACAGGAACAAGACAAAACTGGCTGCAACTCAGAGGCTGGCAGCTGGCAAAGGGCTTTTAGTTGGACATTGAGCAAGACTTCCCAGCCCAGAAAGTGCATGGATGAGGCCTGAGATGGTGGATGCCGGAATCCCCTCACTGGGCCTCAAGGCCTCTCTCTCATCTAGGAATGAGTCAGCCCTTCACTCCTGTCATCCAGGCCCTGCCTCCATACTGTCTGCCTATTCTCCAGGGTATGCTGTTACTTCTGGTGTGCTGTATCTTGACTGGCAGTTTATGGCAGCTGGAATAAGAGAACCAGAGTGGAGAGGCTGGGTGAGACACAGGCTGTTTGGATGAAGGGTGGAAGAAAATGGAAGAGCCTCTCTGTTCAGTTGTTAATTCTCAGACCAATGTTCAGATCTCTGCTTCTGTATGTGGCCCAGCTAGACACAACCTAAGGAAGGTCTGGGGCCAGGGCTGCCTCCTGGATCTGTCAGGAAGGCCTGCCCACAGGACCTCAGAGAGCACGCTGAAACCGTTCTATCCACTGTGCAGAGAGGCCATGTGGCCAAGTCTCAGACTGATGTACCCAAAGGAGCAAGCAGTAGACTGAGGCCAGCCTTTCTGAGTTCTCAGCTCTGCAGGGGATAAGAAGATTTGAGACTTTCGCCTAGCTACATGGGATTCTGAGCCCGACCCTCGGAAGGACCCTAAGATATATTTGGCCCAGTCTCACTTTCTAGACCTTTGCTGAGACAGGCTGAGAATCGGCTAAGCTGGGATGATCCCCAGGTGCTGTGTGGCTGGAGGAGGCTCAGTCCCAGAAAGGCTTCCTGAAAGGACGGCTGCATCGTAGGTGGTGATGATGGTGGGGAGAGATGCTGCAGGCAACATGGCAGGGGCGTGGTGTCAAGATGCTGCTATGAGAGAGTTCTAAGGGGCCAAGAATATGAGTTTAGTGTGGTTGGAGAAGGGAAGTGGGGGTCGGGGATGGGAGTGGGCCAAGCTATGGAAGGCCTTGAATGCTGGGCTTAAGCGATTCGTTTTGTAATCAGGGAGCTGTGGAAGAGTTTATGGGGAGGGAGTGATGCATTTCACTTTTGTGTGCAAGTATGTTTAGGGTGTCACTATACAACCATCATGAGGCTGAACAAACCCCAACCCTAAGGGGTCATTTCACTATTTCCATATGTACAGTGATAAAGAGTGTTTGTGTTGTTAGAGTAATGGCTGCCGTTCTAAAACAGAAAGGAATTAAAAGATCGATGAAGCTGGGCAAAGTGGCTCGTGCCTAAAATCCCCTCTTGGGAGACTGAGACCGGAGATTTACGGTAAACTGCACGCCAGCCAGCCTAGACTGTAGAGATTCGAGTGTATATGTGTCTATGAGCACATGTGAGTTCAGGAGCTGGTGGAATCCAGAAGACATCAGAACTCTTGGGGCTGGAGGTACAGGTGGTTGTGAGCTGCCTAACCAAACTTGGGCAAGCAATCTCGGGTCCTCTGGGAAAATAGCAAAGGCGCTCTTAACGGATGAGCCATTACTCCAGCCCCTCCAGTTGAGACCTTTTCAAATGATTGACTAGAGAAATAATTGGCTTACAATTCGTTGTCTTCACCAGAAACCTCATCAGCTCTTGAATACCTTTGGAACCAGGCAACTCATTTTTTAACTGCACGAGTGCAGGAAAGAACACAGAGGCCGGAGAGCAGTCCAGAGCTCCCGGCAGCCTCCTGACTTCCCACCTTATGGGGATGCCCAGCCATCCAAGAAAAGAATCAGCTGTGGCTGCAGAGATGTTCCTAGTACTGCATAGCAGGACAATTCCAGAAGTTACCAGCAGCCTGGCCAGGCTTCCAACATAAGGCCAGGATCCCCTTCCAGGCTTGGCTGTGGCTGGCCCTATTCTCGCACCTTGGTCTTCACACTGAGCCCCGTTTAGGCTAAACTAAATCTAGGCTTATCAAGGTTCCAAGTAGGCTGGAACTCCACTTTGGCTATTTGTGAGCCTCGAGGAATGAGGAGGGACCACAGGCCGCTCCCATGCCATGTCAGCTAGCCACCCAGTTCTGAGCGCAACCTCTCCAAGTGAATTTTGTAACCCCAATGAAGTGGCCACCCTCCAGCCCGTCCCCATCTGTAGAACAGTGTGTGCAGAAGTCTACGCCCACAAGTGTTCTGAGAACATGAGGCATTATTTATTACATGTTGGTGAGTCACTTTTATTATAGCCCCCAGTGTCTATAACAGGGAGGGGACTCAGAACCCTTTTTTGTAGCCTAAAGAATTTCCACATCCCTGAACACTGGAACAGGCTGTGACAGATCCTCAGAGCAGTGTCCCAGGGGAGGAAATGCAGTGTTCCCAGGGAGCTCTGCCCCTCCCCCTGGGCTCATGAGGCTGAGAGAGCCAGATCCTTTTCCCTTCGCTTTTCTACACAGGCTTCTCAGAGCTCTGCTCCTGACCCCGCCTCTGACCAACTGTCTTCCAGCTACCTTAGAAAGTTCTTTAGTGTTCTTGTGATCTAGCCCACTAAGGCCCCAGATACTAGTAATTCTGAAATCACTGGTTAGCCTAGAACACTGGACGAAGTGTATCTACCAGTCTCCCTCTGGCCTGGATGGGCAGGTGTGGTCCCCAGGCCAGCTTGGTCTCTTCTAAAGTCAACAGCAGCATCTCAGAGCCCCCTTTCCTGTCTGCTTCTCTAGCCTCCCTGGAAAGGGAGTAACAACGTTGATATGATATGACCTCAGCCTGGAGGGCCGTCACAAGTACATCTTCATGGCTCTATGTGTCGTAGGGCAATAGCGGGCATGTAGCTGGGCCAGCAGAGCCCTGGACGTGGCCTCTAGGTGTGTACCCTGACTTTTCTTGTTCCACACATGAACAGCATAGGTGGCATTGAGCAGCTGGACCAGCTCCTCGGGGCTGATATCTTCAAAGTATTTCTTCCAGTTCTGCCAGGGGATGGGGTAGAAGGCCTCGGGGGGCAGGGCAGTGACCCCACGGCAAGCGTGGCTCTCTTTCAGACTGTCGATGGAACACCACTTCTTGAAGACTCGGGTTAGCAGTTGGGGGCCCTGGTGGCCCCAAATCCAACCATTGTAGTGGGCCACAAAATCACGTATGCACAGCGCCAAGAACTCATGCTTGCGCTCGAAGGCTAGGAAGGCACCATTGAGGACGTAGCGAGATTGGATGCCCAACATGTTGGTCAGGTTTCGAAGATTCTTGAGGACGATGAAGTCTGTGTCCAGGTAGATCCCGCCAAACTTCCAGAGGAGTGCGATCCTGGAAGCATCAGACAGGACTGGCAACAGATAGGGCTCCCACCTGTGCTGTGCCTCCAAGTACCAGGCTGCCAGTGGCGTGTCCTCAAACAGTTCTTGCAGGTCCAGAGGTTGTATCTGGACATTGGGAAAACAGCTCAGAAGAGAGATGCCAAGGTTCCGGGGTCGGGCTGCAGTGTCTCTAGGCAGCCCTTTCATGAGCACCACCACCTGGGACTCGGGGTGTACTCTGGCAGCTGATTCCACAGAACACATAAACAGAAAGCTGGGACTGGTCTTGTCGGATGTCTCTAGGAAGAAGATGTTGCCTGGGGCAGACACTCTTGGAAAGGTCAGCTGGGGGCAGGGAAAGTCCACTGGCAGGCTATACTGTTGTCTTTGGTCCTTGGGTGCACCCACAGTGTGCCAGTAGATCAGGATGGAGACCAAGAACGTGAACTTGAAGCTGATAATGAAGAGGGTGAAGACCCGCTGTCTGGGGGTGGCCCTGAGCACCCACAGCAGGCAGTCGGGGGGCTTGGACATGGTCTCCTCCAGATCAGAACAGGAGATGCCCATAAGGATGGACCTGTCTGTAAAACACGAGGAGCAGCATTCAGTAGGTCAGAGGTAGGCATCTATGACCCTCCAGAAACATGTTTCTTGCCAACGCCAGGGAAAGATAATATTCCAAAGCCTGGGGTCTCGAGGACCCAAGAGGCATGAGTCCCACCCTGGCAGGCTGCTCATCTGTGAACTGGGAGCTGTAGGTCGGGTCTAAGCAAGGTCCTTTTTGCCCCTTGTGTAATAAACCTGTGAGTACCTAGGGACCAGAAGCAATGTGTCTCACAGTAGACAGCCAGACTAGCACGTGCAAGGACAGTCAGAAGCAACAACTCTGCCACATAATACCCTCTGCCTGACCGAGTCTGCCTCTTCTGGATATTGGGGTGGTAGCTTGTCCTTTGACCCTTCTTCTGCTCCATGAACAGGCTTTGGTTTACTCAAAGACAGGCCACTGAATGCCTCAAACACAGTTGGTATGAAGACCTGGGCTTAGGATTGCAGAGATGTCTCAGTAGGTAAAATGCCCAAGTATGGGACCCTTTGTTCAGATCCAGGGAACCCATGGAAAAGACAGAAACAGAAGATCATAGAACACCAACCCTGGGGGGGGGGGATAGAGATGGAAGGATACTTGGGCCATGTGCTTTTTTCCCCTTAAGGATTTATTATATACTATTTATTTTATGTGCATGGGTGTGTTTTCCCTGTGTGTATATCTGTGTACCACATGGATGAAGTGCCCTTGAAAACCAGAGGAGGGTACTGGATCCCCTGGGACTGGAAACGGGAGGTTGTGAGTGGTGTCATGTAGGTGTTGGAAATCAAACCAGGGTCTTCTGGAAGAGAGCCAGTGCTTGCAAACACTGGGGCAGCTCTCTAGACTGAAGTCATTTCATTTTTAATTATTGGGAGGAAAGGCATTGTACACACATGTATGCCTGCAGAGACCAAAAGAGACTGGAGCTACTGTTACGGGTGGACGTGAGTCACCCAACATGGGTCTTAGGGACCAAACTCAGGGCTTCTATGGGATTAACAGCATATGCTACTACACCTTGCAGACTTTCTAAGTTGGTGAGGAGGACCTTGAGTTCACTATACAGACCAGGCTATTTTTTGACTTGTGATTCTCCTGCCTCAGCCTCCCAAGTGCTGGGACTACAGCTATGCCCTGCCATGCTCACATGCTTCATACACTTGCTCTTTCAATAAATATTGACCGTCTAACCAATGGAGCATTTTACACATACAAACCTGTTAAACTCTTACAGGCAGCCTGGCACGGGTTAATCCTTGACTCTCCTCACCTCTGCCTTAAGGATGAGAAAATGGACAGTCTAGATTCCTCATGCTGTCCCCAGGCAGAAAGTGGCAGGATGTGCATGGGAAGACTGGGTGGGGTGGGCTGTCTGGGGAGGTAGCTGGCCCTGGAAGGCAGTAGCTAAGAGTGGGTCTGGTTCACTGGGTGAACCCAGCCCTATAACCAGAACATTAACCCCATACCTGCTGTATGTTCTGGGCTCAGTCACACCCCTCAGTTCTTGACCACTCCAGAGGACAGCTGCATCTGTTTTGTGGGGTTTTGTTTTTGCTTTTTTGGAGACAGGATTTCTCTGTGATGCCCTGGATGTGATGTTCTAGAACTCGCTTTGTAGACCAGAGATCAGGCTGGCCTTGAACTCAGAGATCTACCTGTTCTGCCTCCTGAATGCTGAGATTAAAAGCATGTACCACTACCACCTGGCCAATTGAACATTACTTTGACATTAGAAACCAGAAATTTTGAGTGGGAAGAGGTCACAGGACTAGACCCAGCCAGGTAGGTGTTACCAGGAGCTGAGAACTGAGTCCCTCCTATGCCTCTTGGAATTATCATCCCACAGGGATGGAGTTTGAGCCACCTTAAACTCTCTTCAGGTTAAAGAGCTACTGACCAGCCTGGGCAGTCCATGACAAGGAGGTGGGTGGGTCCTAGCAGCCTGCAGACATCTTAGACGTGTGTGTGCACTGGGTTAGGAGCTGACCTTCTGTGCCAACAAGAATATCCAGCCTGTCCTCTCATGCTCAGGCCTGCCAAGCCCACCTGCAAAAGATGGAAAGGCAAAAAAGTCTGAGATAGCTAGAGGCTGTCAGCAACTACATCCTCCCATCCAGAAGGGTGAACCACTCAGCTCTGGCTTTCAGAGTCTGGCCCTGCCGCCAAACTGAACACATTTGCCTATGCTCAACCATGTGGGAGCACTGTCTGGAAACGGAGGGACAATCCAATTGACTAGAACTCCCTAGGTGAAGTGGCACTTGGGCTGGCACCAGGAAGAGCCAGTCAAATGGAGAAGGCACGGATTAACAGACGCATAGGAGCATGCACCTTTGTTGGCACCACAGGCTGGAGGGGACTGGGAGACACCAAGGAAAGCAGCTCATATACTTGACCCAGATCGGCTCAAACTCAGCAAATGAGTCCAAGGCTGAATCTCAGCCCTGGAGAGGCAGAGGCAGGAGGATCACTATAAGTTTCAGGCCAGCCTGGGCTACATAGTAAAACCTTGTCTCAAAAGCCAAAAACCAGGACAAAATGAAATAAACTCAAGAGTTGTGCACACTGATTGGGAGGTCATTTGAGTTCACACACAAGTTGATGGGACCAGCTTGGGCAACATAGCCAAAGGCTATTTAAAAACAAATTGTAGGTGTGGTCTAACACGCCTTTAATCCCAGCATTCAGGAGGTAGAAGCAGACAGATCTGAGTCTGAGGCCAGCCTGGTCTACAGAGTTCAGTTCCAAGGCAGCTAGGAGTATACAGAGAAACCCTCCCTCAAAACAAACAAAAAACAAACTTTGAGGCTGGAGAGGTGGCTCAGTGGACAAGAGTGACTGTTGCTGCATCAGACTGGAGTTCAGACCCCACAACTATTGGTTCACAAATGCCTATATTCCAGGTCTAAGAGATACAGACCCTCTCCCTTTCTGGCTCTGTTTACAAACACATGTATGCATACACACAGAGAGATAAATACGTATATGTAAAATGAGTCTTAAAACATGTTTTAATCTGGGGGGCTGGAGAGATGGCTCAGCAGTTAAGAGCACTGACTGCTCTTCCAGAGGTCCTGAGTTCAATTCCCAGCAACCGCATGGTGGCTCACAGCCATCTAAAAAAAGAAAAAGTCACTATGATCACAATAAAACCCTAAGTCACCCAACAAAGGTGTCTAAACTAGTTTCCTAGTCTCCAATTTACCATACAGCCCAAAGATGCCCCCTGAACTTCCGATCCCCCTTCCACACGAATTCATGTGAGCAAGGCAAACACTTTACCAACTCAGCTCTATCACGGCCTGAGGAAGTCAGGGAGCCAAGAAATCAGTGGCTGAGTAGAGGGGCGGCTTTAAATGACCAAGAGCACCAGGGAGCGAGCAAAGCTGGATGGAGCCAAGGTGGGTGAGCTGCTTGGGAGCCCAGCCAGAGTCATCCGTTGGCAGAGCTGAGTCAGACCCCAGGAAGATACCAGCTCTGTCCTCCTCCTTTGGGTAGTGAGGCTATTTTGGTCATAAGCATTTTGATTTGTTTTATTTTTCAAGAAAGACGGGTTTTCTCTGTGTAGCCCTGGCTGTCCTGGAACTCAGAGATCCACCTGCCTCTGTCCCCTGGGGATCCCAGTAGGACTACAGGTAGATGTATAGACAGCCATCAGCAGAGTGTACCCCCTGAGTATTTGAGACCATGGTATATAGGGTGGAGGCCAGGCCTGAGGTGTGCCTGTTCACGACTGGAGGCGCTAGACTCAGGCCATATTAGGTATCAAATATGGAGCTGAAGATCCAGGAATAGAAGTTATATACCCAGCCAAGTTGGCCACAGTTCAATACCCATGTGACTATAGACTCAAAGCATAGTCCCACCTCCAACTGGGTGGGCCTTGTAGATACACCCCAAGTCCTAGCCTTTGTCAGAAGGGCCTGGTATGTCCCTGTTACCTCCCTGCTACCCCAGGCTTCCTTCCCAAGGACAGGGAGTTATTTTCAGGTAGTATGTTAACTGGTCACACTGCTGCTCTAAGCCCTACCCCGGCTCCCTGTTATCAGGACTCTCTCTCTCTCCATGATTCACTGCAGGCAATGAGACTGGGCAGAAATACAGGCTGGCAGAGACAGAGCTTGGCACTGGGTCCAGCACTGTTTTCCAACCCAAGCACAACACTCTTAATGGATAGACCTCCATCTGCTTCCCTGGCTGACCGTGAGCCAAAATGGTGTCATGGGGATGGTCAGATGCAGCCCACACTGAACCCCATAGATCCCACCTCTGGGCTGAGTGCCAACAGAATGAGCCAATGGAGAGTCAGGTATTCTAATGGGGATATGGGGATACAGGCACAAGAAGAGAGATGCTCGTTCAGACAAGGCCCCCACCCAGGCTTCCTATGTGTGGTACCCCACCAGTTCCCTCCCCAGGCCTCTGCAGACAGGATTTGCAGCCTTATCCAGGGGTTCTCTCATAAGGTACAAGAAAATGCAGAAGACTCTATTCAACCACCAAGCAGGGTCTCATGGGGAGACTGAGGGAACTGGACCCTGAGAAGCTGAGCAGGGGCTGTACAGTGGGAGTTCCAGGAGGTCCTTGCAAAGTGGGATTGGTGGTGGTGGTGGCCCTGTTAGTGAGCATGGGCAAGTTTGCTGGCGTTTTCAGACCATCAGAAAAACTCAGGCTTGGATGGGGTGAGTTCAGGATGGGTAAGACAAAGCCCCAGGTTGGGTGGAGGCTCTAAGCCTTACTTGGCTTGGAGAACATGATGGGTTCTAGGGCTCTGCCTGAAAGGTCTCACAGACACAGTGACAGGTGTCAGGCATCTGTGGGAAAGGAGAGCTACGAGGGCAGGCTCTAAGGTTAGGGATTTCCAAGTTCAGCTCTGAACCCTTAATTCTCTAATTTTCCCCATATTCAAATTAGTAATATTTTCCTGGGCCAGCAATTTTCTTCTTGTCTGCCAAAGCAATGGTGTTTTCTCTTAACCTTTAATTCCCTAACTTAGCCCCCATATTCAAAATAGTACTATGGGGGGCGGGCAGCAAATAACAGTCTTAGTTTGGAGTTTTGTGTGGTTTTGTTGGTGGTGTTTTGTTTGTTTGTTGAGAAAGGGTCCTGCCTTGGCCAGACTGAATCTCTATGTAGACAGGGCTAGCTTTGAACTCACAGAGGATCTGCTTGTCTCTGCCTCCAATTAAAGGTGTGCAGCACCACAAGGGACCTGAACCTGAGAGGGAGAGGCCTAAGCTCTAGGTCTCTGTTAAAAGGCTGCTGCCACCTCCTCCTCTCTCCCTCCCCTACCTCCCCACTAGTTCTTGTGGTTGCCCTCTGGAGCTACCCTGCTTTGGGAAGTCAGGTGTCTCCAGCCACTTTGGCAAGTTCAGAGGAAACTCTGCTCCCCCAGATTCTGACAGTTAAACCCTCTATGAAAAAGAGTCATTTCTCTTATCACTGGCGGGATGGACAAATTGTGCCTACTAGGATACCAAAGGGCATGCTGGCCTCCAGGCTCCCTCAGTGTCACAAGTGTCTGTCCCTGCAGACATCCTGGCATTTCTCTCCTCTCTTGTCCTTTCCCCTCCTCTCCCTTCCTCTCCCCTCTTCTCCTCCCCCTCCCTAAGCATTGCCAGCTCCTGGGCTCTTCCTTCTCTCAGCTACTCGTTCTCCTTACAGCCCTGCTCTCTCTGCTATCTCTATCCTATGCCTTTTCTTGCCCACACTCTCTTTCTTTTGCGCACGCCCCACCCCTATCTCTCTGCTCTGCTCCTGCCTTTCTCATGACCAGGTCCATATTCAGTCTATTTCTTTCTTTGCTCTGGACTCTTCCAGATGCCTCCAGCTGTTCTCTCCCTGGTAGCTACAATAAAAACTTTCCCCTTAATGTGGGAACAAAGGAAACAACAGACTTATCTCCAGGAGCAGCTTTGGGGAGACAGATCAACTTTACTCTGGGGGTAGAAGTGTGTTAGGGTTTTGAGTTCCCCATACAAAGTCAGAGAAAGAGAAGTCCTGCAGGTAAGGAAGCCTGCCATTTTGCACCAACCTCTGAAGGCTATCTGGACAATGACAGATTTGGACTTTAATTAGCAGGACAACACCTTAACAATACCATGAGGTACCG